>NW_012113030.1:3505346-3813146 GCF_000951035.1 Colobus angolensis palliatus
AAGGAAGGAAGGAAGGAAAGAAAGAAAGAAAGAAAGAAAGAAAGAAAGAAAGAAAGAAAGAAAGAAAGAAAGAAAGAAAGAAAGAGAGAGAAAGAGAGAGAGAAGGAAGGAAGGAAAGAAAGGAAAGAAAGAAAGAAAGAAAGAAAGAGAGAGAAAGAGAGAGAAAGAAAGAAAGAAAGAAAAAGAAAGAAGAGAAGAGAAAAGGAAAAGAAAAGAAAAGAAAAGGAAGGGAAGGGAAGGGAAAGGAAGGGAGGGAAGGTAGGTCAGAGAAGTAGGAGAGTCAAGTTTTGTTTTTGTTTTTTAAGGATCATGAAAACCAAGGGAAGATATTTAAATTTAGGATATGCTGAAACTGTGAGATTAG
The DNA here is from genome assembly GCF_000951035.1 of Colobus angolensis palliatus. Lineage (NCBI taxonomy): Eukaryota > Metazoa > Chordata > Mammalia > Primates > Cercopithecidae > Colobus > Colobus angolensis. Next base: position 3,505,711 of record NW_012113030.1, read on the forward strand.
GGAATCAAACCAAAAGAGTCCCTGAAGATGCTGGTACAGGAGAAGCCTTTCCCAAAAGATAGAATCTCTGTGGAAGCTTTGACCATATCCTGGCTGTCAGAGAACAATGGCAATAAGCAATGAGTGGTATAAGTGAGGAGTATGGACTTGGGATGATGTATAAGACGGAGGTCAAATGCACAGGTGTTGACATCTATTGGATAAAGTCCCAGCTGGCAGTTTGACTTTGGACAATTTAACATCTAAAAAGACTCAACTTCCTTAATTGTAATAACATAATAATAGTATTTGTAGGGCTGTTATAAAGCACATAAAAGAAAGAACCTAATACATTATAGCTATTATTTTTATTTCTATTTTAATGGATATTAGTGAAAAAATGTTAAGAATATAGAAAATTCATTCATAAGTAAAGAAGAAGAGGATTTATTTCACAGGCCACAGCAAAGAGGTTAATAGAGTGTAAGATACAAATACAGAGGGAAAGATCTGGGCTTCATGTGGGGAAAGGCAGTGGCCAAAGAGTTGATAGTCTGATTGTCCAAAGCTGGATCTCAGGGTGGGCTCATCCTACCTATCTCCCAGTTCTTACATAATTTCATTAATGTGTACACCTGGAAAAAGATGACTAAATAAAATCCCAATAACTCTAGTTTTGGGTCAGTGCCAGTAGGGAGAGGCACGATCATTTGGGCATAATTTTATTACTGAGAGGTCTGGGAATGAGTTTAGATGCAGTCCTTTTCAGGTATTGTGAAATTTCTTCGTAAGGAGAAAAAATTTAAAACATAAACTAATTCATGAAATCCTCTTATTAACTGTTACTGTAATAAAAATCTATGTTACAAAATTATATACAAGGTTAAAATCATAGACCATTCATTTGTGCTTAAAAAATGTTTAAGGCCACGAATCCATTGATTCCTTTGGAAATGCAAAATAAAAGTTAACCTTGACTTAAAATGTATTTCCATTCCCTTCTACCATGTTTCTTTCCATCCATTACAATTCAGTCTGCTGGTTTAGTTGTGAGAGGAGGAGGGGTAACAGCAGGATCGCAAGGCAGTGGCAGTGTGGTATGAATTAAAGTGATGTTTGAGATAATGCAAAAACAATACGAGGACAGAGTTACTGAAACACATTTGAATCAACGTAAAAAAAATAGCACATTATTACTGGACCCATTGAATAGCTCAAGGAACCTACTCAAGTAGAGAAATGCCACTTCAACAAGAACATCTTGTTTTCTGGTAGAAAAGGGACAAAGATTCACCAAGGTGTGCCAATCAGATAAAATGTGCAATTTATATAGAAGAGAACTTGATTGTTTCTAGACACATGATAGGTAAGAAAATATGGGCTGTACACGGTGGCTCACACCTATAATCCCAGCACTTTAGGAGGCCAAGGATCACCTGAAGTCAGGAGTGCAAGACCAGCCTGGCCAACGGGGTGAAACCCTGTCTCTACTAAAAATACAAAAATTAGCCAGGCATGGTGGCACATGCCTGTAATCCCAGCTAGTCTACTCGGGAGGCTGAGGCAGGAGAATCACTGGAACCCAGCAGGCAGAGGCTGCAGTAAGCCAAGATTGTGCCACTGCACTCCAGCCTGGGTGACAGAGCAAGACTCCATCTCAAAAAAAAATAAATAAAATGAATAAATAAATAAATAAATAAATAAATTTGAAGCGGAGTAAGATCTTTCTCATGATATGTTCTGCTATTAACTAGGGAAAATGGGAAAAATAGACCCCCATTTTCACCAGTATGCAGAAGTTTAATGATAGTCACAGAAAATTTGGTGCACAATAAAATACTATTCAACCATTAAAAAGAATGAAATCCTCTCATTTGCGCCCACATAGATAGAACTGAAGGACATTGTGTTAAATGAAATAAGCCAGGAACACAAAGTTAAACACCACATGTTATCACTCATATGTGGAAGCCAAAAAGTTGATCTCATAGAAGTAAAAAGCAGAACAGAGGGTATTAGAGGCTGGGCAGGGTAGGGGGAACGGAGGGCTAGGGAGAGATTTGTTAAAGAATGCAAAATTACAGCTAGATAGGAGGAATAAATTATAGTGTTTTCTACCAATGTAGGATGATTTTAATTAACAATATATATAGTTTCAAATAGCAGATGGAGGATATTGAATGTTTCCAACACAAGAAATGATAAATGTTTGAGATTATGGATGTGCTAATAACCTGGATCTGAGCACTATACATTATATGCATTAAAATGTCACTATGTACCCATGAATATGTATACTTATTATTTGTCAAATAACAAAATAAATTAGTCAAAAATCACACTAATTAGAAAAATTAGAAGTATTTTTCTAATAATTGTATTTGAAAAAAAGTATAAACACAGGTTACATCCTGTATCCTGGAATATCTGGTTAAATATACATTAAAACTCCTTTAATTTGCACTTTGTCTTGCTTTTACAGAATGGGAGGCAGTGCAACATGCCCTTGTGAAAAAAGGGAGTAAACATTTGGTGTGAAACAAAAACAAATTTTAACCTAATAATAAAGAATAATAAATATTTTTAGATACAATTTTGTTAGTGCCATTTATATTCAAAGTATAAATATGTAAATCACATAGACCTGTTATTGATAGTATACTCTTTTCTAGAGTCACTGAATTGACCAAACCAAATAATTTCTGAAAGCATCATTGATATGGTTTGATAAGGTAATATGGAGTGCGTGGGTAGGGCAGTGGAAAATGTTATTTGGTATTAAAATTTCAAATAACTGAACATCTGGATGATATATGAGAACCACATCTTTTCTCTTTAAATTTATTTTCTATTTCATCAGGTTTTACATGCACAGACTTAAAGTCAAAAACTGTAATTACGCTTGTTACTAAACCAGTACTCCCCAACCACTGCTCTCCAGTTACATCTTTGTGTTTTCATATTGACTTCTACATCTTTAAGTAACATAATCTCCCAATTTTCCAATTTTAGACTTTAGAAAAATGAAGGCTCTTTTTCAATTACCACCTACTACATGCATGGACCACCTCCCTGGCTCTTGTGTCCCATTAGAGTTCTACTTTTGATTTTAGAACCACTTCAGATTTTCAGAAAACTTGCAAGGATGGTACAGAGAAGTCATATGTACCTTGCACCCAGGTTTCCATATGTTAAACCTCCCCTTAGCTCATTAGGTATACTGGTGTTCTTTCCTTCTCCGAGAGGCCTCTTAAAGCCTCATAATCTGCTCCAATATAGATGAATTAATCTCTGAGCCTACTAGAGCTCTGTAGTCTTGGAATCTTCATTCATATTTATGTTCTCTTGCCTCCTGGATACACACACATACACACTCTCTCTCTGTTTCTCTCTTTGTTTACTCCCTCATTTTCATGAAGCATATCCTCTACAAAGACCTTGCATGTCTTAAAATGACTTTATTCTACTCTCATATTTAGTTGATATTTGTTTCGGTATAAAATTTCTGGAAAAAAACCCACAATTGTCCTTGGTATTTTGAAGCATTACTCAATTGATTCTAACATTGATTTGTTGCCCTTGTGATATCCAAGTCATTCTTAATTCTTCTTACAAAACCTACTTTTTCTTCCTTGATACTTTTAGAATCTTCTCTGTGTCCAACTTTATCTTCCAACTATTTCTTGAGTCTTTCACAAATTCTTATCTTATTTTTAATTTCTAATGCCTCTACTGTATTCTTTGAATATTATAGGAAGTTTGTCAGCAAACTTTAGAAAATTAAAAGCAATGAACTAAACAGTTTATTGAAAGCTCTGTGTGTGTGCAAGCATGTGGCTTATTGTCTAAGGGCTTTTCTGCAGAGTGACCTGTATGATAGAATCTCCACTGTCAGTCAGTAAGTTTTGCTCCTTTCTCTTGACTAGTTAGACTAGTTAGAGTCCTCAGCAAATGTGCCTCTAATCTCCTACCTGGGGGACAAAAGCCTGGCTGCTCACCCACTATGTTACTGTATAGTCTGAATTTCAGTATAGAGACAGTGTATTTTATATTCTGGAGATATTAAAACTCCTAGGGCAAGGAAGAAACTGTTGTCCAGCTGCACAAGAAAGTGGAGAGAATCTGAAAACCAAACTCTTTTTTAAAAAAGACTTTCGGCTACAATTTAATTTTTAGCCTGTATCTTTCCTGCTCGCATCTGCAGGGGTTACTGGTATCATTAATGCAGATCCTTTTTGAGTTCTTTGGTATAAAATTAAGTTGCTTTTCAGATGTTCACTGCTAGTTTAGAATTTAACTTTCTAGTCCATCTGCTTTCCAGTTTCCAAAAATTTATCATGATTGTGTTCTCTCCTATTATCTTTGTCCTTGCTATGCTATCTAAAAATTCCTTTTATTGTTGTGTTACTGGGGTTTAAATGAAGAATGGAAGCTAATACATATGTTCAACCCACCATTTTAACAAATGTAACCCTGTTATTATTAATCCAATTACAGCAAATATGTTAGAAAGGGAAAAAACTCATATCTTCATAGCCATTTCCTCTCATTTGAAGGGAGATCAGGGTAAAAATTAGAACATATGCATAATGTTTAATAATTTTAGGTTTGCCTAAGACCCTGAATCGGATAATTCTAAGTCCATAAATCTTTCCTTACTGTTTAAATTCCAGGTTATTTCAGTGTTATGAGTCATTAAAGCAGAGAGTTCGTGAGAGAGGAAAGCAGTTGGCTCATGTTCCAAAACAACTCTGAGTGTTTACTGGACTTCAGGAAGCTTATCTTGGTACTCTCAGATCAAAGCTGTTCACACAATGACTGAATAAACACATTGGCTAATGACGATGGCAAAGATTCTGATATGATACTAAGGAAAATACAAATACTAGCACAAGAAAAGTTTGAAAAGCATTAAGAATTTAATTGAGAAGTAAAACTTTTCACTTCATGGGAACGAGTGTGCTAAGTCATCAATCTAAGCCTGTGCTGGTGTGATTGCATAACTGCAACTCTTACTAGACAATTATTATTTGTTATTCTAGGATATTCTCCTAGGCTATCATATCACTTTTAAATAATATATTCAAAATTATTCCAGTAAATATTTATTTATGACACAAGATCGTAATTGACATTAGCATTAAGTTAGGCAGTATCTAGATTGTTTCTTTAGATTCTTTATATCAAAACAATGTGTTAACAATGAGATGAAAGAAAGTAGCTTCCCGTTTCTGAATTGGAGATTTTTCTTTGCAGGATTTTTAATGTTATTGTTCTTTTTAAAAAAGTGGAAGTATGTCTCATCTTAGAATAATTATGCTATGCTCTAAACACTTGTCCCTGGGAAAATTAAACTTACAGGTAGGGATTAAAATACAGGCAACTTCCTAGAAGGGAAATTTTTAAAGTGCTTCCAAAGAGTTCATATCCTCTAATTTTTTATTTCAAGAACTTTTTTCTTGCCTCAGATAAGAACCCTTCTAAATGCACCCTACAAAAGATATTATACTTTTTGGTATAGGAATCTAGCATCAGAAAACTCTCAAATGAAGCTGTGCTTCCCTTCACAATTTTTGAAGTGCAGATCTGCACTTTGATATTTTTCTGCTGATGAGAAACAAAAAAGTGGGGGTGGGGACATTAAAGATAGCTTTTACGTCAAATGTGAGGTGAAAGGTCTCTTGGAAATCATGTCAGATAACTGATTTTGGGGGAGAAATCAGGCCTGTCTGTGCCCTTACAGATAACACTGATGTTAGTAACTTTGAGTCCATTATCTTGGAATCTACTCTGTGATACCTTCTGCAAATGGCCACTGAAGTATTTTGATAAATGGGATTTTTCTTGTGTATTTTTAAGTGGTGGTGAAGAGAAATGTTAAATTGCCATAGAGACTGGCTATGGGGTGGAGCCCCAGATATAAAACATGTAGCTGCCAAATTTGGAGGTATCTTTTGTTAAAGGAAACCCTTTGAAGAAACATTCAGATGATTCTAGCCACACCGAGTCACCCTAATCACTGAATCTTCCTAACTGAGGCCTCAGACATTGTAGAAGAGAGACAAGGATTTCTGGAAAAAAAAAAAAAATCATCACTGTTTAAGCCACTAAAATCGAAGTAATTTGTTGCACAGCAGTAGCAACTGGAGTAACTGTTTGTATTATTTTTCCTTCTAGTAGCTCTGTCAATGTCTTCCCCCAAAAAGGCTGAAGCTGTGCTGCATACTCTTACCTAGCCTAGGAAGTCATGAAACATCAGTCTGCTGCATTCTGTTGGATACTGATGAGTCAAAATTTGCCATTTTCAAAGGAAAAGAATGCAGACACCTCTTAAAAGAACAGGTGAGATGGGGAATGCATTGTGGCTATCTTTGCAGAATATAACCTGTCACCTGAATTACTAACTAGACCATGGCACATCGAAATATTGGAATATAAGAAACTGAGGAAACCTGCTTAAAAAGTACTTAATGATAAGGGTTGTTTCTGTTGCAATTTTAAGTAGCATGGGATATAAATATAACAGCATTTTAAAGGTGGAATTAAATGGAATAAGAGAAGATAAGGATCCAATACTATTTCTCAGTAAATACAAATATTCACAAAAATCATAAATGAATAAATGTCTGCAATACTATAATGTGCCAAAATGAGCATGAGAATAAAATATGAAAGCTGAATGTACTAATTAAAAACATTTAAATAATATTTAAAGATTTTGCCAAAACCTAAAATATAATAAATGAAAAGATATGCTTAACCAAGCAAGTTAAAAAAATTATTTCTATTTCAATAGTTTTTGGAGTACAGGTGGTTTTTGGTTACATGGATAAGTTCTTTAGCGGTGATATCTGAGATTTTGGTGCACCTGTCACCTCAGCAGTGTATACTGTATCCGATATGTAATCTATTATTTCTCACCACCCTCCTCCTGTCTCCCTCATTGAGTCCCAAAAGTCCATTTTATCATTCTTATGCCTTTGCATCTACATAGCTTAGCTCTCGCTTATAAGTGAGAATACATGATATTTGGTTTTTCATTCTGAGTTACTTCCTTTAGATAATGGCCTCCACCTCCATCCAAGTTGCCGCAAAAGACATTATATCATTCCTTTTTATGGCTGAGTAGTATTCCATGGTGTATATATACCACACATTCTTTATCCACTCATTGGTTGATGGGCACATAGGTTGGTTCCATATCTTTGCAATTGCTAATTGTGCTGCTATAAATGCATGTGCATGTATCTTTTTTATGTAATAACTTATTTTTCTTTGGGAAGATACTTAGTAATGGGATTGCTGGATTGAATGGTAGTTCTACCGTTGGTTCTGTAAGGAATTTCCATACTATTTTCCATAGTGGTTGTTTTAATTTACATTTCCACCAGCAGTGTAAAAGTGTTCCTTTTTTTACCACATCCATGCTGACATCTATTGTTTTTTTACTTTTTAATTATAGCCACTCTTGGAAGAATAAGGTGGTATCTCACTGTGGTTTTAATTTGCATTTTCTTGATGATTAGTGATGCTGAGTATTTTTTCATATGCTTGTTGGCTGTTTGTATATCTTCTTTTGAGAAATGTCTATTCATGTCCTTTGCCTACTTTTTGATGGGATTATTTGTTTTTTTCTTGAGATTTATTTGAGTTCCTCGTAGATTTTGGACACTAGTCCTTTGGTGGATGTATAGCTTGTGAATATTTTCTTCAACTCTGTGGCTTGTCTGTTTACTTTGCTGATTATTTCTTTTGTCGTGTAGAAGCTTTTTAGTTGAATTAGGTCCCATCTACTTATTTTTGTTTTTGTTGTGTTTGCTTTAGGGTCTTAGTCATAAATTCTTTGCCTAAGCCAATGTCCAAAAGAGTTTTTCTGATGTTATCTTCTCCAATTTTTATGGTTTCATGTCTTAGATTTAAGTCTTTGATCCATCTTGAGTTGATTTTTGTATAAAGGGAGAGATGGGGATACAATTTTATTCTTCTACATGTGGCCTGCCAGTTTTCTCACTACAAGTTATTGAATTTTCTCCAATTTATGTTTTTGTATGCTTTGTTGAAGATCAGTTGGCTGTAAGCATTTGGCTTTATTTCTGGGTTCTCTATTCTGTTCCACTGGTCTACATGCCTCTTTTTTTAATAACAGTACAATGCTCTTTTGGTAACTATAGCCTTGTAGTACAATTTGAAGTCAGGTAATGTGAAACTTCCAGCTTTGTTCTTTTTGCTTAGTATTGCTCTGGCTATGTGGGCTGTGTTTTGGTTTCATATGAATTTTAGGATTTTTTTTTCTAGTTTTGTGAAGGATGATGATGGTATTTTGATGGGAATTTCATTGAATCTGTAAATTGCTTTGGGCGGTATCGTCATTTTTACAATATTGATTCTTCCTATTCAAGAACATAAGATGTGTTTTCATTTGCTTGTGTCATCTATGATTTCTTTCAAAAGTGTTCTGCAGTTTTCCTTGCAGATCTTTCACCTCTTTTTTTAACCAAGAAACTTTTACAGGTGATTTCCATCAAACATTCCAGGAACAGATAATCCCTGTATTTTACAAGTTGCTTCAATTATTTCTAAAAAAGCTATTAAAGCATTTTATGAGGCCAATATTTGAAACTTTGACTTTCAAACTAGATGAGCACAGTACAAAAAGCAAAATAAATCCAGAAGCCTAATTAACACACATGAAAATTTCTAAATAATTAGTTAACTGAATGTAACAGAATTTTTAAAATACACAATGTAATTTTTAGAGATTATTTCAGGAATGCAAGGATGATTCAAAATTAAGAAAAATTTTCAATGTCACTTATCAAATATATCTCAATCAATGCAGAAAAGGCATTTGATGTAGTTTAATATTTCACTGAGACAAAAATTCAAAATCAAGGAATTGAGTTAAACTTCCTTAACTCAATAAAACCTCTACACCAAGCCTACAACAAATTTTACAACTAACAATAAAAAATAGACACGTTTCTTCCAAGTTAGAGAAGAACACAAGCGTATCGGCTGTCTTCACAAAGCTTCAACATGGTATAGTCAGGACATCCAGGTTAATTCAGTATGAAAACAAAGAAAGAAGACATAAAAATTTGAAAGAAAATGACAAGCCATGATCATTTGCAAATACTTAATTATCCACATAGAAAACCAACAAATCAATATATAGAGTTAATAAGAGTTTAGCAAGTTTACTAACAAAACATTGTCTTTTTAAAATCTACCATATTTCTATCAATAATAACCAACTGCAAATTAAAATAGAAAATAAAAATAATATTCATAGGAGCAACAAACACTATAAAGATTTTAGAGAGTAACATAAAGAATACATAAGACCTTTATGGAGAACATTTTAAAACTTTATTAAAGAATATACAAAACAAAATGTGAATAAGTGGAGAGGTAAATTATGCTTATGAATAAGATAACTTATTTTAAAGATAAGTCTATAATTTCAATGTAATTTTAATTAACATTTCATAAGGATTGTTGGAGAATCCTGAAAAGTTATAAAATATATTTATAAAAATAAACATTGGGCCGGGCGTGGTGACTCACGCCTGTAATCCCGGCACTTTGGGAGGCCTAGGCAGGTGGATCACGAGGTCAGGAGTTAAAGACCAGCCTGGCCAAAATGGTGAAACCTCATCTTTACTGAAAAACTACAAAAATTAGCTGGGTGTGGTGGCAGGTGCCTGTAATCCCAACTATTCTGGAGGCTGAGGCAGGAGAACCCGGGTGGCAGAGGTTGCAGTGAGCCGAGATCGCCCACTGCACTCCAGCCTGAGCAATAGAGTGAGACTGTGTCTTGAATAAATAAATAATGAATAACTAACAAAACATTTTTAATTAAAGAGCAAAGAGGAAGGTAAAATTGCTACATAATTACAGAAATAAAATGATGTGCCACTGGCTAAAAAATAAGCAAATAAAATAGCAGAAATAAATAAAAGAAGGGCCCTGCACAGGTATGTCACTCTACTCTGCTATAATTTGGAGAGTACAATTAACTGTGTGTATTTGAAATACAGGAAAATACAAAGAAAAAAGAAATTACACAATGTACAAAACATCTTATATATATGAGTAACAAAGGAAAAATTTGGGAAAAAGATAAAGGAAAAATTATTTGTTGTTTTTCCTTGAAAAGAAAACATGAGGCAGGGTGAACAGGTACAAAGGCTAGGCTGGGTGAAAGAGTGTGGTATGTTTGGGGAACTACTAGTGATTTAGACTGGCTGGAGCTTGGGATGCACACCTGGGTAGGTGGTAGAGATGAGGCTGATGAAGTCTAGAGAGCTCAGATCAAGAATACCTTGTGTTTTATAGTAAGGAGTTAAAAAATGTAGGGAGGCCATTGAAAGCTTTGAATAGGAAGAATGACAGACTGCATTTGACATACTCAGTACCATAGAGATTGGATTGGAAAGACTGAAGCAAGGAAGACGAGACTATTGCAAGGTGTTTAATTTGATGTGATAGCAAAGGGAGTAAAAGTGCCAGCAAAGGCAAACCCAAATTGTAATTGATGACTTGCTGATTGCTGTATGTTCAGTGTGGACAAGACAAGAGATGAAAACTCCAGGGGGACCCAGCTTGAGGTGGAGGAGACTCATACTTTTGTGAACTTTATCTCCAGGGGCTATACCAGGTTCTAAAAATGCATATCAGAGAAAAATTCCCTCCTGCTTCCAGGAGAGGATAGATAGGGAATGTGGGGAAAGTGACCATTTTCAAATATACCAGAACATTCTGTTCTTAACAAGACCTGACCTCAAGATGATTTTTTTTTTTTTTTTTTTTGCTTTTTGTTTTTTGGTTTTTTTTTTTTACATCATAACTGACTTGGGGGAAGAAAAATAGCCAAACCCCATCCCCTCTATCCTGAACCACCTAAGGGGCTGAAAAAAAAAAAAAAAAACAACCAAACCCTGAGAAGTGCTTGTGAAGCTCACAGTTCAGTAGCATGAGCTCTGTAAATAACTGAAACCTAATCATATAACCATACAACATTTCTCCTCCTTCTACATCTCACCACCACGTTACTAAAAGTCTATTTACCAGAGTTCCTTTTACACAGTACATCTTGTCCACTTTTCAACAGCAACAAAAAAAACGCAAGGCACACTAAAAGGCAAAAAGCACAATTAAAACAGTCATTGCAAGCATCAGAATGAGACCTAGATACAGCAGGGATGTTGAAATCATCAAAGCATAAATTTTAAAAATAATTATGATTAATAAGCCAAGGGCTCTAATGAGAAAAGTAGACAACATGCAAGAACAGATGAATAATATAAATAGAAAAATAGAACTTCTTAGATAGAAGCAAAAATCAATGCTAGAGATCAAAAATGCTGTAACTGAAACGAAGAGGCCTTTGATGGGCTTATTAGTAGATTGGCTAAGAAAAAAATCTCTGAGCTTGAGGATATGATGATAGAAACTTCTAAAACTGAAAATCAAAAAGAAAAAATATTGAAAAAAAGTAGAACATATATCCAAGAACTGTAGGACAACTACAAAAGATGTAATATCTATGTAATGGGAAAACCAGAAGGAAAAGAAATAAAAGGAAACAGAAGCAATGGTTGAAGCAATAATGACCAAGAATTGCCCCCTCACCCAGTTGACACCAAACTACAGATTTAGGAAGCTCAGAGAACATAAGGCAGGATAAATGCCCAAAATACTACACATAGGAATATTATATTCAAACTAGAAAAAATAGTGAAAAAATCCTGAGAAAAGTTAGAAGAAAATAAAACCTTAATTATACAAGAGCAAAGACAAGAATTATATCTGACTTCTCCTTAAAAACCATGCAAATAGGAAGAAAGTAGAGTAAAATATTTAAGATTTTGAGAGAAAAGAAGCTCCAACCTAGAATTCTGGGGTTTGCAAAATTATTCTTCAAAAGTAAAGGAAAAAGGCCACCTCAGACAGAAGGAATTTGTTGCCAGTAAAACTGTCTTGCAAGAAATCTTAAAATAAGTTTTTCTAAAAGGAGGAAACTGATACTGTTCAAAAACTTAGATCTGTATAAAGAAAGGAAAAACATCAGACAATGAATAAGTAGAGGCAAAACTAAAACTTTTACTTTTCTCATTCTTAATTGATATAATGGATAACAGTTTGTTCTAAATAATAGCAATAATGCCTGTGATAATTATACTGTACATATAAGTGAAATGAATGACATCAATGATGTAAAAGACAGGAGGAGGAATTAGGGATATTTTATTTTAATAACTTGCACTGCCTGTGAAGTGGTATAGTGTTATTTGAAAGCATTTGTTAGTTGTAAAGTTGTGTGGCAAACTCTAGGACAACCACTAAAAAGTATAACTAAAGAAATATTATTGATGTGCTAAGAAAGAGAAAATGGAATCATATAAAATGTTCAGTTTAAACCACAAAAGGCAGAAGAAGAGTGGAGCACAAAAAAAAAATGGGGGGAAAGGACAAAGACAATAACTAGAAAATGATAACAAATATGGTAGATATTAATCCAGCTATATCAATAAAAGTAGTCTAAATACACTAATCAAGACAGGAGAGAGAGCCAAGATGGCTGACTAGACACAGTTAGAAGGAGCAACTCTCACCATCAGGATGACTGGCACACTTTGAGCAGATCTTCAGAGGGAAAACACTGAGAGTGGACCGAGGGAGGATACAGACACTGGACTGATGGGAAAGGAAGCTGGGAACCCTGGGGCTTCCAAGCACTGGGACCCACTGCTGGCCTCCAGTGACTCCTGGGGAAGGAGTGAGTTGAACAGGTGAGGAATGGCTCACTCTCACCACAGACCTCTGGAATCCTAGCTGCAGGAAAGCCCACCACCCGCATGGACACTGGAGCTGGCAGAGAGAGCTGTTTAGAGAGATAGCAAGGGCAGGACTCCAGCCTGTGTGGGAACCTATAGGGTTTGGTGCAGGAAGGTCTGCCATGGAGCATGGGCAGGCATGCTCATCCCCCAAGGCTCTCTAATCTCCTCTAGGTGTTCTTAGCCTTTGAGCAACTGTTGAACTTGGACAGAACAAAAACATCTTGTCTGTGATATGGGGTTCCCTGTCTCCTAGCCTCTGCTGGAGAGCCAGCCTACCCACCCTCAATTGCAGCACAGCCTTAGATGCACAACCAGGGTGATTCTCAGGGGCCCTCATCATAGCTCCTTTGCTGGTACCATCGCTGACCATTGGAGAGCTCCAGCTTGTCTGACTCATACACATCCTGTCCCGACTACAGCCTCCCCTTGAGTCTTTGCCACATGCACTCACCCATGGTCCTCTCCCACTGCTTTGCAAGTGCATTCACGTAACCAAACCCAAACCTCATCACCACACCCCCAACGGTATGCATATGTGTGCACACCTCACCACTTCACCAACTATCAGAGCAAGTTTATCCTGCCACCCCACCCACCCTTGCTGGCGGTCCACCCCTACTGAGGTGTGGGCAGCCCACTGCACTGCTGCCACTGCTGCTGCTGGAGAAAGTGCTTGCACAGGTGCCGGAAACTCACCCCTGCTGGCACCCTGCCCAACTGACACCCTACCCCCTGCCAGTGCCCCAGAGCTAGAGCACACAGCTGAACAGTGCTGAGTTGAGCCTTGGTCCCCTGAAATCTTCCAGAATTGAAGACAGTCTACTGAACCCACCTGATAGCACAATCAGACTCTCAAGGGCACTGAAGAAAATAAAAGTTTTTTTAAAATCCAAAGGACAGCAACTTCAAAGATAAAAGGACCATCAGCCCACACAGATCAGAAAGGCCAGCACAAGAACTCTGGCAACTCAAAAAGCTAGGGTGTTTTCTTAATTCCAAATGATTTCACTGGATCCCCAGCAATAGTTCTTAACTGGTCTAAAATGATAGACATGGAATTTAGAATACGGATAGAAACAAAGACCATCAAGATTCAGGAGAAAGTTGAAACTGAATCCGAGAAATCTAAGGAATACAATAAAACAATATTTGAAGATATTGTCCACAAAATTTCCCCAACCTCATGAGAGCAGCCAACATTCAAATTCAGCAAATGAAGAGAACCCCTGCAAGATACTTACAAGGTGACCATCCCCAAGAAACAAAGCCATCAGATTCTCCAATGTTCATATGAAAGAATAAATATTAAAGACAACTAGAGAGAAAGGGCAAGTCACCTACACAGGGCACTCCATCAGACTAACAGCAGACCTTCGAGCAGAAAATTTACAAGCGAGAAGAGATTGGTGGCCCATATTCAGCACTCTTAAAGAAAACAAACTCCAGTGAAGAATTTCATATCTGGCAAAATTAAGCTTCACAAGCAAAGGAGAAATAAGATCCTTTTCAGGCAAGCAACTGCTAGAATAATGTGTTACCACAAGATCTGCCTTACAAGAGATCATTAAGGGAGTGCTAAATATGGAAACAAAAAACTGTCACTAGCAACCACAAAAACACACTTAAATACATAGATCATTGACAATATAAAACAACTACACAATTAAGTCTGCATCATAACCAGCTAACAACACAATGACAGGATCAAATCCACATGTATCAATATTAACCTTCAATGTAAATGGGCTAAGTGTCCTAATTAAAAGGCACAGAGTGACAATTTTGATAAAGAAGCAAGACCCAACTGTATGTTGTCTGCAAGAGATTAATCTCACATTCAATGACACTCATAGGGTTAAAGTAAATAAATGGAGAAAAAAGTCTACCAAGCAAACAGACAACAAGAAAAATCAGGGATTGCTATTCTAATTTCAGCCAAAACAAGACTTTAAACCAACAATGATCAAAAAGATAAGAGCATTACAGAATGGCAAAGGGTTCAAGTCAACAGGAAGTCTAACTATCCTAAATATATATACACCCAACACAGGAGCATCCAGATTTATAAAACAAGTTCTTAGAGATCTAAAAGAGCCTTAGATAACTACATGGTAATACTGTGAGACTTCAACACCCCAGTGGCAGTATTAGATCACCGAGGCAGAGAAACAACGAAGACATTTGGGACCTAAACTTGACACTTGACCAAATGGACCTAACAGACATCTACAGAATTCTCCAACCAAAACCAACAGAATATATATCATTCTCATCTGCACATGGCACATACTGTAAAATCAACCACACATTTGGCCATAAAACTATTTTCAGCAAATTCAAAAAAAAGAAATTATACCAACAACACTCTTAGACCACAGTGTAATAAAAATAGAAACCAATACTAAGAATATCACTCAAACCATACAATAACATGGAAATTAAACAACCTGTTCCTGAATGACTTCTGGGTAAATAATGAAATTAAGGCAGAAATCAAGAAATTCTTTGAAACTAGTGAGAACAAAGATACAACATATCAGCATCTGTGGGACACAGCTAAAGTAGTGTTAAGAGGAAAGTTTATAGCATTAAATGCCCACTTTAAAAAAGTAGAAAGATCTCAAATTAACAGCCTAATGCCACACCTTGAGGATCTGCCTTACAAGAGTTCTTTAAGGGAGTGCTAAATATGATACAAAAAACCATCACTAGCAACCACAAAAACACACTTAAGTACATAGATCATTGAAGAAATCAAGAAAAATAAGAGTAAACTAACCCCAAAGCTAGCAGAAGACAAAAAATAACCAAAATCAGAACTTAACTAAATGAAATTGAGATGTGAAAAACCGTACAAAAGATCAATGAAACCATAAGTTGGTTATTAAAAGAAAAAATTACATTTATAGACTACTAGCTAGACTAAAAAGAAAAAAGAGAGAAGGCCCAAATAAATGCAATCAGAATTGAAAAAGGCGACATTACCACTGATCCCACAAAAATACAAGAAACTTCAGAAGCTGTTACAAACACCTCTATACACAGAAACTAGAAAACCTACAAGAAATTGATAAATTCCTAGAAATATACAATCTTCCAAGATTGAACCAAGAAGAAATTGAAACCTGAACACAATAATAGTGAGTTCCAAGATTGAATCAGTAATAAAAATCCTACCAACCAGAAAAAGCCCAGGATCTGACAGTTTTCAGCCAAACTCTAACAGACATATAAAGAAGAGTTGCCACAGTTCCTGCTGAAACTATTTCCAAAAATTGAGGAAGAGAACCTCCTTCTCAACTCATCCTATGAGGCTGGCATCATTCTGACACCCAATTAGTGGCAGAGACACAACAAAGAAAGAAATCTTCCAGCCAATATCGCTAATGAACATAGATGCAAAAATCCTCAATATGAAAATCAATAACTGTGATTCATCACATAAACAGAACTAAAAGCAAAAACCATATGATCATCTCAACTGACGAAGAAAAGTCTTTTAATAAAATTTAACATCTCTTCATGTTAAAAACCCTCAACATGCTAGAACTGAAGGAATATAGCTCAAAATAAGAGCCATATATAACAAATCTACAGCCAACATCATACTGAATGGGAAAAAGCTGAAAGCATTTCCCTTGATAACCAGAACAAGACAAGGATGCCCACTCTCACCACTCCTATTTAACATAACACTGGAAGTTCTAGCCAGAGCAATCAGCCAAGAGAAAGAAATAAAAGGCATCCAAATAGGAAGAGAGGAAGTCTAACTCTCTCTGTTTGCAGACTATATGATTTTTTATCTAGAAAACCCTATACGCTCTGCTCAAAAGCTTCCAGAGCTGATACACAACTTCAGTAAAGTTTCAGCATACAAAATCAATGTACAAACCTCAGTAGCATTTCTGTAGACCAAGAACATCCAAGCTGAGTGCCAGATTAAGAATGCAATTCCATTCACAATAGCCATAAAAGTAAATACCTTAGAATATAGCTAACCAGGGAGTAGAACGATCTTTACAATGAGAATTACAAAACATTGCTGAATGAAATCAGGCATGATACAAACAAATGGAAAAACATTCCACACTCATGGACAAGAAGCAAGATGTTGTTAAAATGGCCATACTGTCCAAAGCAATTTATAGATTCAATGCTATTCCTATCAAACTTCTAATGACATTCTTCACAGAAATAGAAAAAAAGTATTATAAAATTCACATGGAACCAAAAAAGATCCTGAATAGCCAAATTGATGCTAAGCAAAAATAACAAAGCTTAAGGTACCACATTACCCAGCTTCAAACTATACTACAAGGCTATGGTAACCAAAACAACATGGCACAGGTATGATAAACAGACACATACATCAATGGAATAGAACAGAGAGCCCAGAAATAAAGACCCACACCTAGAACCATCTGATCTTCAACAAAGTTGACAAAGCAAGCAATGGGGAAAGGACTCCCTATTTAGTAAATGGTGCTGGAATAACTGGAACATAGTGACATATGGAAGATTACGACTGGACTCCTTCCTTTTACCATACTAAAAAAATCAACTAAAGATGGATTAAAGACTAAAATGTAACACCTACAACTATAGAAACCCTTGAAGAAAACCTAAGGAACACTATTCTGGACATAGGCCCTGGCTAAGGTTTCATGACAAAGACGCCAAAAGCATTGAAACAAAAACAAAAATTTACAAATGGGATCTAGCTAAGCTAAAGAGCTTCTGCATAGCAAAAGAAAATATCAATGGAGTAAACAGACAACCCACAGAAAGGGAGGAAATATTTGCAAACTATGTATCTGACAAAGGTTTAATATCCAGATTTATAAGAAACTTAAACAAATCAATAATCAAAGAAAAAACCACATTAGAAATTAGACAAAGGACATGAACAGATACTTCTCAAAAGAAGACATATATATGGTCCACAAGCTTATGAAAAAATACTCAACATCACTAATCGTTAGAGAAATGAAAATCAAAACCACAGTGAGCATCTCACACCAGTCAGAATGGTATTATTACAAGTCAAAAGAAAACAGATGCTGGCAAGGTTGAAGAGAAAAGGGAACACTTACACACTCCTTGTGGGAATGTAAATTAGTTCATCCACGTGGAAAGCAGTTTGGAGATTTCTCAAAGAATTTACAACTACCGTTCAATCCAGCAATCCCATTACTGGGTGTATACCCAAAGGAATATAAATCATTCTCCCATAAAGACACATGCACACATATGTTTATTGCAGCACTATTCACAATAGCAAATATATGGAATCAACCTAAATTCCCATCAAATGGTAGACTGGATAAAGAAAACATGGTACACATACACCATGGAATGCTATGCAGTCATTAAAAAAATGAGATCTTGTCCTTTGCAGTAACATGAATGAAGCTGGAGGCTGTTATCCTAAGCAAACTAACACAGGAACAGAAAACGAAATAGTGCATGTTCTCACTTATAAGTGGGAGCTAAACATTATGTACACATGGACACAAAAAAGGGAACAATAGACATTGGGGCCTACTTCAGGGTGAAGGGAGTGAGGAGGGTAAGGTCTGAAAAACTACGAATTGGGTACTATGCTTATTACCTTGATGATGAAACAATCTACACATGAAACCACTGCAAAATGCAATTTACCTATATAACAAACCTGCACATGTACCCCTGAACCCAAAATAAAATTTATTAAAAAAAGGCAAGATTGTCAGGGTGGATCAAAAAACAAGACTCAACTTTATGTTGTTTACAAGAAATCCACTTTAAATATAAAGACATATATGGATTAAAAGTAAATGAATAAAGATATATCATACTAACACTAACCAAAAAAAAGAAAACAGGAGTAGTTGTATTATGTTCAGAAGAGATGACTTACGAGCAAGGAAATTATCAGAGATAAAAAAGGGCATTACATAATAGTAAGTGGTCAGTTTTCCAAGAAGACAACACTTCTTAAAGTGTATGTACCTAACAACAGACTGTCAAAATATGAGAAGCAAAAACTGATAAAATTGCAGGAAAAAAATAGATGAATGCACTCCTATAGTTGGAAATTCTAACACTCCTCTATCAGAAATGGACAGATCCAGCAGGCAGAAAATCCCTAAGGACATAGTTGAAATCAACAGCACCATGAATCTGCTGGACATCTATAAACTCCTTCATACATCAACAGCAGAGTACACATTCTTCTCAAGCTTACATGGAACATCCACCAAGATAGTCCATATTTTGGTCATGAAACATACCTTAAGAAATTTAAAAGAATAGAAATTATATAATGCGTTATCTCAGACTATAGTAAAATATGTACTAGAAATCAATAACAGAAAGATAGAGAAAATTGCAAAGTATTTGGAAGTTAAACAAAACACTCCTAAATAACACATAGACCAAAGAAGAATAGACATTTAAAAATACTTTTAACTAAATTGAAATGAAAATACAATTTATCAAAATTTGTGGAATGTAGTAAAAGTATTGCATAGAGGGAAATTTATAGCATTGAGTGCAGATATTACAAAAGGAGAAGAATCTAATGATAATAATATAAGCTTCTGCCTTAGGAAGCTAGAAATGAAGAACAAATTACACAAATGTAAACAGAAGAAAACATATGATTAAAACATAGAGCAGAAATCAATGAAATTGAAAACAGTAAATCAATAGACCAAATCAACAAAACTAAAAGCTGGCTTTGGGAAAGATAAATAAAATTAATAAATCTCTAACCAAGCTAGGAAAAAGAGAGGCTGTGTTATGTTACCTTTCATATCTAAGTGTATGATACATTTCAAAGCAATTTAGTATATATGCTAAGGTAGGGTTCAAGGTTAGTTTTCTCTATACAGATATTCCAATTTATTCAGTACATTTACTGAAAAGACTATTATTTCCTCCACTGAATTTTGCTGTTGTCTTTGTCATAAATTGAAAGGTTCTATATGTTTGGATCTGTTTCTGGACTCTCTATTCTGTTCCACGGACCCATTTGTCTACTGTTACACCTACATTCTGTCCTGGTTACTATAGCTTTATGGCACCTTGTACAATATCTGGTACTATAAGTATCCAATATTGTTACTCCTTAAGATTATAGTTATTCTACTTCATTTGTATTATATATTTTAGAATCAGCTAGCCAATTTTTATAAAATCGACTTCTTTTAAATTTATTAATAAATTAAAATATTAATAAACTAAAAATTAATAAATTAAAAAATTATTAAGAAGATTATTTTCTATGAGGCAAGGGGCAGAATGTTTCAGGTGTTAAAGTAATCATTTACATATTTTGTCATTCACTCAGCAAACATTATTGAACAGCAATAACTGGGGCAAGGAATTATTTTTCCCAGCCCCTAGCAAGAGAGGAAAATAAAACACAAATTCTATTTTTCAGGATCTGATATAGTAATTTGACTTGTGTCTTTTTAGTGAGAAGAGGAAATATAGCCCAGTCCTTTTTCAATTATGCAACAATTTTACATTTGCAAGACTTTTATTTTGCCTAATGGGAGCTCAGTCTCTAGATTAAACTTCAAAAGCACCAATTTCAAAATGTCTAAGACATATTGAAGTATAATTTCATGCTTTAGTAATGTTCAAAAATTTCTAACTTGCCTTAGCCCAATATTTTTTTGTTTTTTGTTTTTGTTTTTTTTTTTATTTGTTTTTTTTTTTTTGAGACAGAGTCTCGCTCTGTCGCCCAGGCTGGAGTGCAGTGGCCGGATCTCAGCTCACCGCAAGCTCCGCCTCCCGGGTTTACGCCATTCTCTCGCCTCAGCCTCCCGAGTAGCTGGGACTACAGGCGCCCGCCACCTCGCCCGGCTAATTTTTTGTATTTTTTTTTAGTAGAGACGGTCTGGTTTGGCAGTCCCAGTGGGAATGGTAGGCTCTGGGTAACTGCCTTGACACATGGTACTATGATGTAGAAAATAACACATGGGCTTCCCCAAACATGTCCTTTCATGTAATTCCAGACCCCTGTGTGATGTTTGCTAATACTAGTGGCCTGCAAATCTGTAGGCAAACAGGGGATGTCTGGGCTGTCATCCCCTGCCACAAGGATTATCTGAGATAAACAAAAATAAACCATTTGCTTAAAATCTTCAATAATTTTAATATTTTGACCCTGAAATCATGTTGAAAATAGTTCCCAAGGTGAGAAAAGGAAATTTTATTTTAAAAAATTATCTTCATTGACCCTCTTTTGACCAAGAGTTGTCGATTTGGGGGAAGGATAGGAGACAAATATGTTTCTGAACCACGTAAGATCGATGAGCTCCCCAGCATGTTTCTTTCTGCATTCTGCATCTCCTCCATCCTTCCATGCATTTAATTTTGTGTTTCATCTGTTGCCTCATAGCCTTTCCTGCTGCTTCTCTCACTAGAATACTTTCTGCCCTACGTGGAGGAAATATTTTTCCTTAAGAACCTACCCTTCTTGGGTGCAGTGGCTCATGCCTGTCACAGCACTTTGGGGGACCGAGGCCAGTAGACTGCTTGAGCCCAGGAGTTTGAGACCAGCCTAGGCAACATAGTGAGACCCCATCTCTAACAAGAAAAAAAGTAAGCCAGGCCTGGTGGAGTCTACCTGTAGTCCCAGCTACTCAGAAGGCAAAGGTGGGAGGATCGCTTGAGCCCAGGAAGCCAAGGTTGTATTCTACTTCATGCCAGCCTGGATGACAGAGAGAAACCCTGGATGACAGAGCGAAACCCTTCACACCAGCCTGGATGACAAAACAAAACAAACAAACAAACAAAAAACCTACACTCTCTCCCACCCCACAGAGTCAAGAGGTTAGGAAGCCAGTGTCATTGTGTGGGCGGGTTAAACAATGTGATTGTCAACAGCAAGAAGTTATGATCTCTAACCAATATCACAGCAATATCACAGTCCTATTTATCTAATCTCTGCTTTGTGAGTATGCGAAGGAGGTTGCTGAGGAAATGAGAGGCAGGGTGGGGAATGAGGGAGAGCTGAGGAGCAGGGGAAAGAAAGAAAATGAGCAGTGCCCTGCTATCCTGTGCTTAGCTGCATGGCATCTTGAAGTGTATCTAGCCTGGTTGAAATGCAAGAAATACACTTTTTGAAACCTAGCGGCAAAAAAAAAAAAAAAAAAAAAATAGTGCTGTTTCTCTTAATGTGAAGTGTTAGTGATGTAGAAAAATTATAATTCTCAAAGCCTTCAGATGATAAAATGCAAAAGTCATTCAGTGATCCAAAGACCACAGAGCATTAGCAAGTAGCCAGATATAAGTCTTGAAGAATAATAAGGCATTGTAAAATGGCTTGATAAAAGCAAGTTCTCAAGTTGCTGTGTTGTTCAAAATCCTGAACTGGGTATTAAAACTCAGTTTTACTTTCCTTGAATTGAAGTTGAATTTTATCTTCAGGAAATAACCTGGAAGACCATTCTTCTTCATTTCCTGCTTTGAATATATCAAGTTTCAAATCAGGGAAATGAAAAGAGAAGAAAAGAATGATGTATGAAGTCAAATGGAAGACAGAACTAACAATAACTCTTCCAAAATACAAAACAAAATATGCTAAAATCAGCTAGAATGGGCTGAAAAATTAGACATGGAGCAAAATCAAAGCAAGAGTTTCATTGTTATGTTCTTTAAGGATGCAAAGTGCTTCTCAAGCACTGGGTATGAAAATGGGCAGATCTTAGTGCTCTCTAGTAAAACTCTAAGAATAATGCCTCTTAATAATAATGTCTTGTCATAATATTGCTATACCACAGTACGGCTTTCCCATTTCCATTAGACATTAAATATAAGGCTCATTTTGGCATACAATTGGGAATATTATTAAGGAAAAAATGTCAGAAGCAAGTGTTGAACATTTGAACTCAGAAACTGCCTACTGCATGTCAAACATCAATTTGGGTTACCTCCTTTACAAACAAGGCTGTTTCATGAACACTGAATAAGACAGCAAAGCAAATAGGATAAGAAGAAATGAGGATTTCTTACACATAACAAAAGGGCACATTGCTGAATAAATTAAAGGGAACTAAGAAAAGATGAAGATATCAGTGTTTTAAAAGCATAAAGCTAAAAGGCATAAGTAAACAGAACAGAGTAATGCTGATTCGATGGGAATTTACATTCCTTACACTAGCTTGTCATTTATATTCAATTTAAAAATGGGTCATCATGTCAGAGCCTACAGTTTATGCCATTATGGATATTTGAATACTGATGAGGAAACATTCCTTTTCTCAGGAACTGAGGTCATCTTATATTTTAAAAGGTGCATCATCGTTGTTTTTAAAATGATATATTACAAATGATTTGCCATTTTAAATAAAAATTGAGGGAATAGATTATGAAGTTCTCCCTAACAAATAGTGCTTTAGGACTGCTCTACTAATAGGAAAGAAAAACAAAAACATTACTAGTGGTACTTCACAGAAAGAAAATATAGACTTTTTTTTTTTTTAATTCAAATTGCTCTCAAAACCATAACTGCTTCAATGCAAGAATACCTTCTTTTTTTTTTTGCCTCAGTTGCTATCAGATAATCTTTCAGTACTTGGTGCAATGCCTACTTTCAGTAAATGCCTTTTTTCCCTCCCACACAGGATGTGAGATTCAACTGTTCTCCTTAGTGGGTTCTCTCAGCAATTCCAGACCCCATGAAATAAATCTCTGAAGCTTGCTCGTCTCCCAAGCACTGTGTAAACCCACTGAAAACTTAAGTAATGGAGTAAACAGCTTCCTGTGGCTTCCTGATTTTACTGCTTCAGTATTCAAATTCTTTCTTTTGCCAAAATAAATAACACTAACACAATCATAAATGCAGAAAATTTCATGAACATATTAAAATAATCTCATGCATTATAAATGTTTTGTTTCTACATTCAGCTCAATTTCCCTGATGCTAATTATCCCCAGAATATTTCTGAATTTGTTTCTTAATTCACTTTTTGGAGCAATGGACTATAACTACAATTTAATTGCTTAGAATATTCTGCTTATATAGCTCTGATTGTGTGTTTCTAGTTCTTTCAACCTTGATGATTGCGGTCTTTTTATAATCAGTTCAGAAGAAGGAGACCAAAAAAAAATCTGGACTCTGTATGTACATAATTTGAAGTACAATTGTGTTTCATAAGAAAGCTTTATAGGTTTTTTGGACCTACTTCACATAGAGAAAATGGAGTTCAGGGAAATTTTATTATTTTTCACATGCAATATGTGAGTAAATGGTATTCAGTCTCACAAATGTCTTTGAGGAAAGGTATTACTGAGGATTTCATTTTTTCATCCATTGGCAGACAGTCTACCTCCCTTGGATTTCAACCATGTAACAAATACTTACTGAAAGTTACCAATTTTTCGGTTATTGTTTCAGCTTGTGGGACCATGAGCAAATTAAACAATATTCCAATCCTCAGGGAGCTTACATTCTAGAAGGAGAGATAGATGATAAAAAATTAATATGCTACGCAGTATCAGCAGTGATGAATGCTGTGAAAAAAAACAAAATAGGATAAGGAGCTAGATAATGACTACAAAAAGGCTATTTTAGATGGGGTGGTGAAAAAAGGGTTTTTTTTTTTTTCTTTATAGATACAGGGAGCATATGTATAGGTTTGTTACATGGGTATATTGCACTCAGGTAGTGAGCATAATCCTCAATAGGTAGTTTTCAATCCAGGACCGCCTCCCTTTCTCCCCACTCTAGCAGTCTCCAGTATCTATTCTTCCCATCTTTGTATTGATGGGTGCTCAATGTTTAGCTCCCACTTAGTTTTTTTTTTTTTAATTTGAGGCAGAGTCTCAGTATGTCGCCCAGGGTGGAGTGCAGTGGCACGATCTTGGCTCACTGCAACCTCCACCTCCCGGGTTCCAGCCATTCTTATGCCTCAGCCTCCCAAGTAGCTAGGATTATAGGCACCCATCACCATGCCTGGATAATTTTTGTATTTTTTTTTAAGTAGAGACAGGGTTTTACCATGTTGGCCAGACTGGCCTTGGACTCCTGACAAGCGATCTGCCTGCCTTGCCACTTATAATTAATAAGGATTATGACCTCTAGCTCCATCCATGTTGCTGCAAAAGACATGATTTCATTCTTTTTTATGGTTGTGTAGTATATCATGTTACATATATACCACATCTTTTCATCCAATTCACCACTTATTCCACGTCTGATTGCATGTCTTTGTTACAGTGAATAGTACAGCAATTAACATGTGTCTTTTTGGTAGAATGATTATTTTCCTTTGTCTATATACCCAATAATGGATTGCTGGATCGAATGGTAGCTCGTTTTTTGAGAAATCTCCAAACTGCTTTCCACAGTGGCTGAACTAAATTACATTTCCACCAACAGTATATAAGTATTCCTTTTTCTCCACAACTTGGCCAGCATCTGTTATTTTCTGACTTATATAAGATGGTTATCTCATTGTGGCTTTGATTTGCATTCTCTGATGATTAGTGACGATGAGTATTTTTTCATAGTTTTTTTTTGGCTGCTTGTATGTCTTCTTTTGATATATCTATTCATGTCCTTAGCCCCCATTTTAAAATAGGGTTGTTTTGTGATTGTTGATTTAAGTTACTTATAGATTCTGGATATTATACTTTTGTCAGATGCCTAGTTTTTTGAATATTTGTGTCGTTCTGTAGGTTATCTATTTGGCTTCTTGAAGAAGGTGGCATTTGCACAGTGATGCCAGTTTATACTTCAATTGATCAGTGGCTCCTTCTGGAATAACTCACTAAATCCTACAGTTCTCATTTGTTAGCTGATGTTCTTGAGTCCTGCTAATGGCCCCTGTACTCTGTAGTTTCAACTGAACAGTGAACATAAACCCTCTATCTTTATGAGTCTATCAAACTGCTTACCAAAAAGGCTTTCTATTACTGAGACCCATCAGGTTTGCAGCACTACAGGTGAATTGAGAAAGCAACATTAGGTTCCATAATAATTATTAATATAAAAGTATATGACGATTATGACAGTGATATATAATAAAAGTCACCCTTAAAATAAAGTTTTAAAATCTATGTGTACAATTTGTTCTTGTTTTAGTTATTTTAATAGGCCCTAAAGCTCTACATATTTTCTTGTTATTGTTTCTATAAAAGTAAATATTGATTTCCTCAGAGTTTGTAACATGTTGGTTATTACAAAACAAAGTAGACCATTGCTCATTGTCTGTGATAGATGTAGTAGAAAATGTTAAAGTTGAGTCATTTTAGTACAACCTTATTGCCTTTTAATAAATTTATCTTTCTCTACTGATTCCTTTGAAAGTAGCATTTAGATTACAGGTGTTCTTGTTTAGGGTAATGACAGTTTGGGCTGCAAGGAATAAACTTCTGGGAGCAATCTAGATGTCAACTGTTCTCATATTTATGAATTTCCTCTAAAGCTTCAGTGAGGTAGTGGGGAAAATCTTAGTTTGCAAGGAGGTGAGAGGACAAAAGACAAATATATTGCAAACATGGTGACAATATTTTTATCTTTTACCTCTCATAATGATGGTATTCAAGTTACTTGATTATTTATTACCTTGACTTTATTTTCTGAGCCTGATGATTGATTCCTCATATTGACTTTTTGCTTTACCTTTTCGCATGACTGTTCATAATATTTTAATCAGTAAAAGTTTTTCCCTTTAATTATGGTGATTACTTTGAAGAATTAAGTTGTCCCTTTTATAGAAACAGTAATATTAAACCTAAATTTGATTATCTATTCTTTGTTATTTTATAAAGGAATGTTTGGATAATACTGCTCATTAAAGTTAATTCTACTATCTTTTTTGTCAATAAATATCCCTTCTATTTATTGCTCTTTAAGAAAATTAACTAGATCCTACTAGTGCCAGTAATATAAGAACTTATTTTTTTCTTTTTACTGTGAAAATCTGGCTTATATATCAGATAGAAAAGCAATCCTTAGGAGAATATTTTATAACATAACTCTTTGGGCAAAGGTAGCTGAAATTTACTAATGCCAATTTAATAGTTAACTGGCTGAGAACCTGATGAATGTACAATCTTTGTCAAGAAAACTGGAGCAGAAAAATCTAGAATCATCAGATTCCTGCTTATAAGCTGAATGAGCCTTTCACCATGGATGTCTTCACATTGTCCTTATTTTTTGAAGAAAATTTCTTTAAGCCCTTTCAATTATGCCAGAAACTACACTTTTTTTTTTTTTTTTTTTTTTGAGCTGGAGTCTCGCTGTCTCCCAGGCTGGAATGCAGTGGCACAATCTTGGCTCACTGCAACCTCCACCTCCTATGTTCAAGAGATTCTCCTGCCTCAGTCTCCCGCGTAGCTGAGATTACAGGCATGTGCCACCACACCTGGCTAATTTTTTGTATTTTTAGTGGAGACAGGGTTTCACTGTGTTGCCCAGGCTGGTGTCGAACTCCTGAACTCACGGGATCTGCTCACCTCAGCCTCCCAAAGTCCTGTGATTACAGGTGTGAGCCACCACGCCCAAACCCAGAAACTGCACTTTTTAAAAACTTTACTGTAGATAAATAAACAGAATTCTCCTTGAACAAAAGAATAAACAGCATGTGAGTTTTCAGTAAGAATTTATCTTTTGTATTTGTGAAATGAGACCGGAAGCACAGAAAGGAACATTCTATGGATGGCTGCCAGTTCAACTGGGAGTTAAAAGAACTACAGAAGAAGCTGGACCAACACCTGAAACTGAAACAGAAATTATCAAGGAGTCATAGAGTAGTAGGATTTTGACAACTCTGAGTTTAAAAAGGTAACTTAAAGTCCATGAAATAACCAATTGCCTAATGCCTTAATTTTTATAACAAAATGACAGCTAAGTTGGCTGTCCAGCCTATGATTGAACACACACAGCAAGCAACTCACTGCTACACTTCTCTTTTATATTTCTATTAAAAAGTCATTTTAATAAAATTAAATCTATTGATATTCATCCTAGCTTTATCCTTGGCAGGTTAAATTGAACCATTCTCATCACACAGAGCATGTCAACAGCACACTGAAGAGAGCAATGAGCATTGCGGAGCCAAAGGAGGCTATCACACTCCTTTCATTGCAGAATCTAGAAACTATTTCTATTAACGTAGGATGACATTAGCTTTTGTGGATGAACATCACACAGTTGACACAAAGTGAACTCAGGGGCAACTGTAACCTCAAATCAGTTTTAACAATGCTGCTGCCAAGTCATGTATCTCAATAAACTACTTTAGAATCTACTTCGGCCTCCTTTTATTAATCAGTTTTTAATTTATCCTCTGGATTTCTCAAAATCACATCATCTATGTAAATGTATTGAGCACATGCTTATAATTTGGTCCAAATCATTAGCAAACATGTTTTAAAAAAGAGGTATAAAGACACCCATAGAAACTTATAGATTAATGTTAACTCTTCAATCAGTGTCATTTGTACAGTCATTTACTCAATTCATAATCCAGTTAATTAGAGTAGCATTTAGCTATTCCTCCACTTTGGCAAGCAATGTATCATTGATATGCTTTACATATGCCAGTTGATATCCAGATATCCTGCTGTTTCACATGACTTATCTTTGAAATTAATAATGCCATTAAAGAAAAATAATTGTTCACTTTTTATTTCTTTATCCCCCTCCTTCCACAATTCAGTCACTAAGTACAGCTGATTTTCTTCTAAACATGTTTATTTAATCATTTATCTTTTCATTCTCCTTGTAGTACCTTCATCCAAGCATATTGCACCTCAGTTTATTGCTTCTTACCATAGATAGATTCATGTTTAATGAAACTTGAAGCTGATAACATTTGAGGAATCCTATTTCAGAAAAATAATACCAAATTATGAAGTAATCATGCATATTGAAAGTAGTCCATGCAAGGAAGGAACTTAGGCTTAGCTTCACAGTAAAGCTGCCACTGTGCTTCACTGGTTGATCAGGTGTTTGGAGTAGAGTGGTAACAAGTCTGGCAAGGCTCCTGTTCCCATGGCACTTGAGTTTTAACCATAAGAAATAATTCTACTGCATTAAGACTAGCGTTGGGTCATGGTCCATGATGCTGATTTAATATGAGCATAACACTGGCACAAATATGGGAAGTCAGACATTAAAACAAACTGGTTGACAACTCATTTTCTTCCTTTCTTCCTTCTTTTTATGTTTTATTTATTTAATAAACATATAATAATGGTACATATTTATGGAGTACAGTGTGATGTTTCCATATACAAACACATTGTATAATGATCAAATCAGGGGAGTTAGCATATCCACTACCTCAAACATTTACCATTTCTTTGTGGTGATAGCATGCAAAATCCCCTCCTAGCTATTTGGAAATGTACAATAAATTATTGCTAACTATAGTCATCCTACTGTACAATAGAACATCAGGACTTATTCCTCTATCTAACCATAACTTTGTACCAATTGGTGAAACACTCTGCATCCCATACCTTTACTCTCCTCAGCTTCTGGTCACTACCACTGTACTCTCTGCTTCTGAGATCAACTGTTATAAAGCGCACATATGAGTGACATTATGCAGTATTTGTCCTTCTGTGCTTAGTTTATTTCACTTAACATAGAGACTTCCAGCTCAATTCATGTTGCTGCAAATGGCAGGATTTCATTCTTTTCTATGACTAAATAGTATTTCATTGTGTATATATATATATATGTACCATAGTTTTAATCCATTCATCTATTGATGTACACCTAGGTTGATTCCGTATTTTGACTATTGTGAATAGTGCTGTAATAAACATGGGAATGCAGACATCTCTTTGCCATGCTTATTTCATTTCCTTTGGCTCTATACCAAGTAGTGGGATTGCTGGATCATATGGCAGTTCTATTTTTTATTTTTTGAGGAACCTCAATACTGTTGTCCATAATGGCTGTACTAATTTACATTCCCACCAACTGTGTATGTGTTCCCTTTCTCGAGATTTTTGCCAGCATTTGTTATTTTTTGTCTTTTTAAAAATTGATTCATGTCATTTATGATAGTCCTCTTTTTCTCTTATTATTATCTATTTTAGACTCAGAAACAGATTCCTCTTCCTCCCAACCCACACTCTATTTGGATCTGTTCTTCACAACTTGACCTTGACTTTCATCTTAATGTTTTAATTTGAAGCATCTGCCCTTGGAAAGCTGTTTTCTAAATTTCTGGTTCCCAGTCTCCTGACTTCCTAGTTCCTCTCTCTCAAGGACACCAGAACATAGGATGAGTAGGCAGGTAAAATGTTCAGTTGTAAAAAGCAGGCACTGGAAATTCATGCTTTGTGTTCTTTACTGTGGACCTGTTCCTTGCTGTGAATGGCAGGAGAGTCTGTGGGACCACATTTGTAGTTTTGCTCTTTTATAAAATCCAATATGTATTATGAGCATAAATATATGAACATTCATTTATCACTCTAAATTATATGTATAGGAGACCCTTGACATTGCTGTATACCGAGCTCTTTCTGAATGCCTACTTTTATATTGTGAAAGTTACATCCTGAATAACACTATTGAATAATCTTTTAAAATGTAAACCAGTGAAAATGAATTGCCTGCATTAGGAATAACAAGAAAGCTTTTTAAAGAGTGGATTTTCAAATTTTGTCTCACTGCATGTATAGAGAACAACAAATGTCTTCATGGAAAATGACGAAGTCAGTGGTTCACAAATTCTAGCAAGCACCAGAATCACCAAAAGGGCTGGTTACAATACCGACAGGGGGGCCCCAACACAGTAGTTTCTGATTAAGTCAGTTTGGAGTGACCCCCAAGAGTTTGCATTTGTAACAAGTTCCCAAGTGATACTGATGCTACCAGCTCATGGGCTACCCTTTGAGAAGCATTGGACTAGGACTTCCCAAAGCCCAGTGTCATGTACAGAGGCATACTTTTACCACAGGTTCACTGTGAATCCTATTTAAATCAATGCCTCAGCAAACTTGCAAACTACCACGTCACAGATTGAACAATCACTCGTAAGTGGTCAACTTTAAATCCATAAATGCCAACAGTCTACTGAACTTGATCTGCCTTTTTTACAGTTGAGTGCTAAATTGAAGCTTAACCTTTTTTTTTCTTTTTTATTCTGAAAAGGGACACACATCTTTTATTCAAGTACCCGGACAATACTGTAATTGAGATTGAAAATCCAATGGCAATGTCCAAATGCAAAGATCAAGCTTTTATTTAAATTTCTAGCTGAATAACTGCTTCTATGTATCAGCACTAAAATAGTCATTTGTTTTAAATCTGTGATAGTGTGGCAAGAATTGTATAGTAGCAACTTTTGCTAGATTGTTTGCTTTAAGGAACACTTCCAAAATCTCACTGGTTTACAACAATAAGATGTATGCCTTATCCATGTTATAAGTAGCCTGTAGATAGCTCCTGTTCTGCTCTCTCTTCTCATTCTGGGACCCAAGTGACAAGCCATTTTCATGGCAGAGGAAGGGAGAAGTGGCTGAAGCTTACTATGGCTCTTATGCTTCTGCCTTGACATAGTGTGTGACGTTTCTGCTTACAGTCCATTGTGCAAATAGTTACATGACTCAACCAGATGTCAGTGTATCACATGACCACATATGTTGCTGTGTAATCCTGTAGGTTGAGCATCAAATAATTAGACATAAAAGTACAATATTACATACTAGAAACTAGACTTTATATTTAGCTCTACATAGTCCAGAGAGTATGCTCAGAAGTCACAGTGACTAACAGAAGACTTCAGAATAAAGAATGGGTTATTTCTTTTCTAAAAAATAAATCTTGTGTATATTTGAGGTTTACAACATGATGTCATGGGATACATATAGTAGTAAAATATTATTAAAGTGAAGCAGATTAACAAATTTATTATCTCAGTTACTTTTTGTGTGTAAAAGCAGCTAAAGTCTTATTTTAAAAATCCCTATTACAAAAAAATTTTATTAACTTTAGTCCTCATGTTGTACAGTAGATCTCTAAACTTGTTCATCCTATGTATCTCCTATTTTATGCCATTTTTTTTCTCTCCCTGTACCCCCACCTATGGTAAACAGCTTGTATTCATCTGCGCTCACAGTGCTATAAAGAATACCCAAGGCTAGGTAATTCATAAAGAAAAGAGGTTTAATTGGCTCATGGCTCCTCAAGCTTCACAGGAAACATAGTAGATTCTGCTTTTGGGGAGGTCCTAGAAACTTTCCAATCATAACAGAAGGCAAAGGAGGAGCCAGCACTTCACATGGCTGGAGCAGGAGGAAGGTAGGGGAAGGTGCCACATACTTTTAAACAACCAGATCTCATCAGATTCACTATCATGGAAACAGCACCAAGGGGGAAATCCACCTCCATGATTCAATCAGCTTCCATTAGTCCCCACCCCTAATATTGGGATTACAATTCAACATGAGATTTGGTTGGGGACACATATCCAAACTATATCATTCCAGCCCTGGCACCTCCAAATCTCATGTCCTTCACACATTGCAAAATACAATCATGCCTTCCCAATACCCCCCCAAAATCTTAACTCATTCCAGCATTAACTCAAAGGTTCAAAGTCCAAAGTGTCATCTAAAACAAGGCTAGTCCCTTCCTATCTATGAGCCTATAAAATCAAAAACAAGTGAGTTACTTCCAAGATACAATGGAGCATAAGCCTTGGGTAAATACTCCCATTCCAAAAGAAAGAAATTTTGGCCAAAAGGAAGGGGCTACAGGCCCCATGCAAGTCTGAAACCCAGCAGGGAAGTCATTAAATCTTGAAGCTCCAAAATAATTTTCCTTGATTACATGTCTCACATCCAGGGCACACTGGTATCCAAGCTCCCAAGGCCTTGGGCAGTTCCACTTCTGTAGCTTTGCACAGTTCAGTCCCTACAGCTGCTCTCATGGGCTGGTATTGAGTGTCTATAACTTTTCCAGGTACATACTTCAAGCTGCTGGTGACCTACAATTCCAGGATCTGGAGGATGGTGGCCCCCTTCCAACAATCCCATTAGACAATGCCCCAGTGGGGGACTCTGTGTGGGGCCTCCAATCCCACATTTCCCCTCTGCACTGCCTGAGTAGAGGTTCTCCATGAGGGCTCCACTCCTGCAGCAGGATTCTGCCTGGCCATCCAGGCTTTTTCATACATTTTCTGAAATCTAGGAGGAAGTTCCCAAGCCTCAACTCTTGCATTCTGTGCACCTTCTGGCTTAACACCACACAGAAGCCAGCAAGGCTTATGACTTGCACCCTCTCAAGCAGTGACCCAAGCTGTACCTGTACCCAAGCTGGGCCCTTTTTAGCCAC
The DNA here is from genome assembly GCF_000951035.1 of Colobus angolensis palliatus. Classification (NCBI taxonomy): domain Eukaryota; kingdom Metazoa; phylum Chordata; class Mammalia; order Primates; family Cercopithecidae; genus Colobus; species Colobus angolensis. The sequence continues at coordinate 3,538,831 of NW_012113030.1, forward strand.
AGCTGGAATTGGAGTGGCTGGGATGGGAAAGAAGTGTCCTGAGGCTGAACAGGGCAGAAGGGTGCTGGGTCTGGCCCACAAAACCATTCTTCTGTCCTACTCCTCCAGGCCTGTGTTGGGAGGGGCTGTAGCAAAGGTCTCTGAAATGTCTTCAAGGCCTTTTTCCCCATTTTCTTGGCTATCAGCACTTATTTTCCTTTTAGTTATGCAAATTTCTGCTAAAGTTGCTTCCCTGAAAATAGGAAACTTTTCTATTTTTCTTTTCTACCACATGGCCAGGCTACAAATTTTCCAAACTTTTATGCTCTGGTTCCCTTTTTAATTAGAATTTCCAATTACAGATCATTTCTTTGCTCACTCACATAAGCATAGGTTGTTAGAAGTAGCCACGTTACAACTTGAATGCTTTGCTGCTCAGAAATTCCTTTCACCAGATACCCTATATCATCACTCTATAAGTTCAAATTTCCACAGATTCCTATAGCAGGGGTACAATGCAGCCAGGCTCTTCGCTAAAGCATAGCAAATGTGATTTTTTTCCCAGTTTCCAGTAACTTCCTTATCTCCATCTGAAACCTCATCAGCCTGGGCATCTCTGTCCATATCACTATCAGCATTTCAGTCACAACCATTCAACAAGTCTCTAGGAAGTTTCCAGATTTTCCCTGATCTTCTTGTCTTCTTCTGGGCCCTCCTAGCTCTTCCAACCTCTGCACATTACACAGTTCCAAAGCTGCTTCCACATTTTCAGGTATCTTTAGAGCAAATGCACCACTCTCGGTAGCAATTTTATGTATTAGTCCATTCTTGCACTGCTATAAAAAAATCTGGAAAAGGATAATTTATAAAGAAAAGAAGTTTTATTGGCTCATGATTCCAGATTCCACAGGCTGTACAGAAAGCATAGCATAGCTTCTACTTTTGGGGAGGCCTCAGGAACATGGCTTCCAATCATGGGGCAGGCAAAAGGGGACCCAACACTTCACATGGCTGGAGCAGGAGTAAGAGGCAGGGAGGTGCCACACACTTTTAAATGACCAGATCTTGTGAGAACTCACTTACTATCATGAGAACAGGACCAAGGGGGTAATCCTCCCCCCATGATCCAATCGCCTCCCACCAGGACCCACCTCCAATATTGGGGATTGCAATTCAACATGACATTTTGTTGGCAACACAGATTGAAACCCTATCACAGTTTCATTTGCTATGTCTGTGTATTTGAGTACTTTTTAAAAATATATGTGTTTTGCACGTGAGATCATGTAATATATTTTTTTCTGTGGCTGGATTATTTTACTTAGCATAAAGTCTTCCAAGTCCAGCCATGTTGTGGCATATGGCAATATCTCCTTCTTTTTTAAGGTTGAATACAATTCTATTGTATATGCCATATTTTCTTTATCCATTCATCTGTTAATGGACATTTAGGTTATTTCCAGATCTTGGCTATTGTGAATAATACTGTAATAAACATGGGAATATAGGTATATTTACAAGGCGGTGATTTCATCTCCTCTGGACATATACCTGTAAGATGGATTGCTGGGTTGTATGGTAGTTATATTTTTAATTTCTTCAGGAATCTACATGCTGTTTTCCATAGTGGCTGCACCAGTCAACATTCACAACAGTGTACTGGGGTTCCTTTTCTTCATACCCTTGCCAACTTGTATTATCTCTTGTCTTTTTGATAACAGCCATCTTTATGGGTGTGAGGTGATATATCACAGTGATTTTAAGAACAGCTATTTCTTATCTACATACTCTTAGAAAAAAAATACAAGGCCAAGTGATAGACAGACTGAAAATGAAAGAGCATTACTGTAGTTCTGGCCAGTACATTCCTGAAAATAGAAAGTATTAGCCAAGTTCTTTGCTTTTCCATCTATAATACAGAATTAGAAAACATCCCATAATGCTTTAGGGATATTAAGGATAATATGAGGATTTATTATTTTTCAGAGAGGCTAATTAATTTCTCCCAAGGTATTTTCAAGGTTCTATGTTCCCCCTGGGAAAAAAATTGCTCAAAAGTCTAAATGTATGTTTAGTTGTTATTAATGCGATGACATTGTACTTACTCTGGATGGAATACATGAAAACGTAATTTCTGACCTTGTTAAAATAAATTTAAATTGCTTTAAACTTTTTTTATTTTACTTTGATAGATTGTGCACTCTCTACTATTATATGAATAGGGCCAAGGGCACTTGGTAATAAAATTAACTTTGATCTCCTTTCTAAACTTAATAGAATTATGTTACATATTAGTTTATACATAATTAATGCTTGGAATAACACATTTTACTCCTCTGGCATAGCTTTCTACTCACCTATTTTCTACACATACAGTCATGTATTGCTTAAATATGGGGTTAGGCAAGTTCAATTTTGTCACTGTGTAAAGATCATAGTGTGTATATACACAAACCTAGGTGGTATAGCCTACTACATACCTGGGCTACAAACCTGCACAGTATATTACTGTACTGAACACTTTAGGCAATTTAATACAATACTATTTGTGTGCTTAAACATTTGTAAACATAGAAAAGGTACAGTAAAAATATGACATAAAAAATAGAAAATGATACACGTCCATGGGGTCGTCACCATGAATGGAGCTTGCAGGACTGGAAGTTGTTCTAAGTGAGTCAGTGAGTGAGTGGAGAGTAAATGTGAAGACCTAGGACAGTACTATACACTACTATAGACTTCATAAAAGCTGTAAATTTAGGCTACACTAAATTTATACAAGAATATTTTTATTTCTTCAAAAACAAATTAACCTTAGTTTACTGGAACTTATTTTCTTTTAAAAATTTTTAATTTTTTAAAACTTGTTAACTCTTTTACAATAACACATCTTAAAACCAAACACATTGTACAGCTGTACAAAAATATTTTCTTTCTTTATATCTTTATTAGTTTTTTTCTAATTTTCTTTTTTCTTTTCTTTTTTTCTTTTTAAACTTGTTTGTTGAAAACTAAGACAGACATCAGCCTATACCTACACAGGGTCAGGATCATCAATATCACTGTTGGTCACCTCCATATTTTGTCCCACTTGAAGGTCTTCAGGGATAATAACATGAATGAAGCTGTCATCTCCTATGATAACAGTGCCTTCGCCTGCAATATCTCCTAAAGGACCTGCCTGAGGCTGTTTTACAGTTAACTTTTTTATGTATAGAAGATTACACTCTAAAATAATGATAAAATATACAGTACAGTGAATATATAAATTAGTGATAGTCATTATTATAAAGTATTATGTCCTATACATAATTATATGTGCTATATTTTTATATGACTAGCAGTGCAGTATGTTTGTTTATACCAGCATCACCACAAACTGGTGAGTAATGCATTGTAACTATAGCATTATGATGGCTAAGACATCACTAGGCAATAAGAATTTTTCAGCTCTGTTATAACCTATCATTGACTGAAACATCCTTATGTGGCTCATAACTGTACTTAAAAAAAATTTACTTACTAAAATCTTTGTTGCTAAAGGAAGAAATTCTTTTTATTTTCCAGTTTTACTGAGGTAAAATTGACAAATAGGGATTGTATATATTTAAAGCATACAACTTGATGTTTTCATATATGTATATGTTGTGAAATAATCATCAAAATTAAGCTAATTAACAGATGTATCACATCACATAATTACCATTTTCTTGTGTAGGGGGGGTTGGAGGGGTGCATGGGACACTTCAGATGCACCCTTAGCACATTTCAAGTAAACACTGGTATTTTTAACTATCATCACCATGCTGTATACTAGATCTCCAGAATTCATTTATCTTTCCTAACTGAATCTTTGTTCCCTTTGATGAACATCTCCCTATTTCTAACCTCCACCCCTCCCACTGTCCCAGGCAACAACAATTTTACTCTGGACTTCTCCAAGTTTGAGTATGGACTGCTAAGGAAGAAATTCTAATTGCTGTTTTACAATAGGCAGCAGCTGAGCTATCGAGAGTATAACTGCTTTTCTACCAGTTTGCTCAGGGATGTCTGTTGTGATGTAAGTGGCTTCCTGGACCCTTCACTGGTGCAGAGAACTACGTTATTGAATTTTTTTAACTTTTATTTTATTCTCCGGCAATTCCCAAGTACCAAGAGCTATGATATAAAAGGTGCTATCTGTTTACCTGCTGCCACAATAAACAGGATAACTTTTAATTTCCATGACTACTGAAATCCAACTTTTAATTTCCATGACTACTGAAACCCAACAATAATACTGGGGTGCCTTGATACATCCAAATGACAGTTCAGAACACCTGGGACCTGGGGTCTGAGACAAGAAACATGGCAACACTTGATGTGATTGGAACAGCCAGAAATAAACCATTCCTTTGAGGGATGCAATGTCTAATTAGTAGCAGAGAATATTAATACAACATGGCTGTGATTTAAGGGACCCGTATGTACATTTTCCTTTATTCGTAAATTATGTTTTTAGCACCTTATTATTAATATATGATACCTATATCTTCAAAGCCTTTGTATTATCTCATTCTCTCCTCACAGTCTTTCTGGTCATATTCACTTTGCAGATAAGGAAATTACATTGTAGCTAATTTAAGCAACTTTTCCAAAATCACACATCTGGTTAATGAAAAAATTACAACTTGAACGCAGGTCCTCCATTTCATATTCTGACACCCTTAACAATAATGATAGCTGCTTACTACTGATTTTTGTAAAAAATAATCGAACTGACCTTGCAGTCAATTCAGTTCCCTCATTAAAATTGCTGACAGCATTGGATTGCTTATTCTTAATCTCATATTCTTTATTACATAAAATGATCTTGATGTCTGTTACACCTATTTATTAGAAGCATTTAAAAAATAGTCATATCTTCCTTCTAGACATAGGACCTACTTACCAGAGCAGGACTGGTAAATTTCCAGATTTATAGAAAGTGTTTTTTACATGAACCTTCAGGCTTGAGTTTGCCAGAAGATTCTACCAGATATCTGAACCACCAACAACAGAGACATTGAATTTGAGCACAGATGATATATCTATTGTCACCTTTCTCCCCATGCCCCTCAAAGTTACCTCAATCAATGAGAAGTCAATTAGGATAAGCATTTTGGAGAAGACAGGAATTGCTGACTTTTTAGTCTATTACTTTCTCTATATTGCCTTGATACATATGAATGATACCATGAGAAATATAGTACTTGGTCTTTGCTGTAGAGAACATACAATCTATACCGGGAGATAGGACATACACATCAAATAAGATAACTAACAATGTATCTTAATTAATTCTTTCACCATGTAATCAACAAATATTTATTGAACACCAAACCTGTGCCAGGTGTTATGCTAAAGGAACAAAATAGGGAGGTTGTAGTGCAGACATTAAAGCAACATGAGCACCACAACAAAATACAAAACTTAAGTGTTGTCTTAGTCCACCTGGGTTGCTAAAACAAAATATCATAAGTTGGTGGCTTATAAACAAGAGAAATTTATTTATCACAGTTCTGGAGTCAGGGAAGTTCAAGGTCAAGGTGCTGGTGGACTCACTGTCTAGTGAGGGCCCATCTTGTTGAAACTTTACATGGCAGAAGGGAAAAGCTTATACCTCTTTAGTGCCTTGTAAGGGCACTAATCCCATTCATGAGAGCTTCACCATCATGACCTAATCACCTCCTAAAAACCCTACCTCACAATACCATCACATTGGTGATTATGTTTCAACTTATGAAATTTGGTGGAATACAAGCATTTAGATCATAGCAGGAGTAGACGTTAAAGCAATATATAGATTGCTGCAAAAGTAATTGTGACTTGCACAAACTGACAGCTGTCACATACCTGTGACAAATGGAGGATGATCCTGGTGTTTTCACTGAAGGGCAGGTGAAGCCCTAAAGAATGGATACACATAACAGAATTTATTTTATGGCTGAGTAGTGCTCTATTGTGTGTATATACTACATTTTCTTTATCCACGCATCCATTGATGGACATATAGGTTGTTTCCATCTCTTGGCTATTGTGAATAGTGCTGCAGTACACATGGGAGTGCAGGTATTTCTTCGCCACACTAATTTCCTTTCTTTTGAACATATACTCACCAGTGGGATTGCTGGATTATATGGTAGTTCTACTTTTAGTTTTTTGAGGAACATCCATATTGTTCTCCATAATGGCTGTACTAATTTATATTGCCACTAACAATGTATGAGAGTTCCTCTTTCTCCATATCCTCACCAGCATTCATTATTGCCTGTCTTTTGGGTAAAAGCCATTTTAACTGGATGAGATGATATCTCACTGTAGTTTTAATTTTCATTTCTCTGATGATTAGTGATGTGGAGCATTTTTTCATATACCTGTTGGTCATTTGTATGTCTTCCTTTGAGAAATGTCTATTTAGATCTTTTGCCTCTTCTTTAATAGTATTACTTTTTTCCTATTGAGTTGTTTGAGATTTTTAATATTTAAGTGCTTAAAAGAAATTTAACTCATGGAGATAGAGAGTAGAATGATGATTTCCAGAGGCTGAAAAAGGTAGTGGGAGGGGGAGATAAAGAGGGAATAATTAACGCATGCAAAAAACAGTTAAAAATAATAAGATCTAGTATTCAGTAGCACAGTTGGGCAACTATAATTAAAAATAATTTATTGTATATATCAAAATAACCAGAAGAGTTATATTGAAATGTTCCTAACACAAAGAAATGATAGATGTTTGAGGTGATGGATATCCCAATTACACTGTCTTGATCCTTACATATTGTATGCTTATACAAAAATATCACATGTACCCCATAAATATGTACTTTTTTTTGAGACACAGTTTCACTCTGTCGCCCAGGCTGGAGTGCAGTGGCGCAATCTCGCCTCACTGTAAGCTCCGCCTCCTGGGTTCATGCCGTTCTCCTGCCTCAGCCTCCCGAGTAGCTGGGACTACAGGCACCCGCCACCATGCCCGGCTAATTTTTTGTATTTTTAGTAGAGAGGAGGTTTTACCGTGTTAGCCAGGATGGTCTTGATTTCCTGACCTCGTGATCCACCCACCTCGGCCTCCCAAAGTGCTGGGATTACAGGCGTGAGCCACCACGTGGGGCCAATATATACAATTTTTATGTATCCATGAAAATTAAAAATTAAAAAAGGAACAGATAGAATCAAAAAGAGAAAATATTTTAGACTAGATATGTGTAAAGTTATAGAAGATGGAAGTGAGTAGAACTTATCTGGGAGAGAGTAATGAATATGCTACTTGTTAGAAGGGAAGAAGTGGGAGAAAGGGATTGGGATGAATCAGTGGAAGGGTTTGAATTACAGGTTAGTATGTTTAGATAGCTTGTTGCAATAGGGCATGACTAAAGTTACCAAACAGAAAAACAGGCCAACAAAGCAGCAACCTGAGATGATTAATCTGGTTACAGTGTGCAAAATGGATTGTTGTAAGGGGGCTGGGGAAGATACCAAGAGTAGATAAGAGTGGAGGACAGATTGGGAGGGGGTCAAAGGAGTCTTCTAGAATACGAGAAATTATCTACATCTTGATCTGGTGGCTGGGCTCAAGCAAATACATACACAGAATGTCAACAAAACTGAGCATTTAATATTTGCTTACTTTACTGAATGTTTACTTCAATACCAAATTACTAATAAAAGAAAAACAGTGCTTATGAGGATGGAGGCTGGGGGCAATGGAGAGTGGTTATCTTTCCCTCATCTCTTGAATCTAATCCATCAGTAAACCTAAGTGATTCTACCTCCAAAAGATATCCTGATTCTGACTCCTTTCCATCTCTACTACTTTCTTCCTAGTCCAAGCTAATGCTATCACTCAGCTGGAATATTACAGTGCCTTTCTAACTGTCCTCTTTTCACTTCTACTTCTGTCCCACCCCTCCCAGTTTGTTCTTGGTACAGGGGCCAAAGTCAGATCCTTTAGAAAAGATCATGTCACTCAAGCTGAAAATCCCTCAGGGCTTTCATCTCATTTAACTGAGTCTCATATAACCTCCTAAATCTGATTTACCAAGCTCCATGTGACCCGATCTTTGCCTACCTCCACACCAACCCATCCTGCTATGCTCTAGATACCCTGCCCTTTATTTTCCTCTAACATGCCACACTCTTTCTCAGTCTAGGGCTTTTGAACTAGCTGTTATTACTCTGACTAGAATGCTTTTTCCTGTTTTTCCTGGACTTTTTCTTGTCACACAAATCTCCATTTACATTAGCCCTTTAGAAGGTGGCTGTTACATGCTAGTAACAGGAGGCAGACAAGAAATAAACATTACTTAAATACGAAAAATATCAACAGTGATAGGTGCTAGGCAGAGAATTGATGTAGCGTGATGTGACGGTGTCATTAGAAAGGCCTTCCAAAGACCTGCTAAATTATCCCTCTGTCTCTCATGTTTATCATCTTCTCCCCCATTGAAATACTGTGGTGTTCATAACACTGGATTTAAATTCTACCTTCCCTGCTGTGTAACAATTTACATATCACTTAGCTTCTAAGAATGTTCGTGACTGCATCTTTAAAATGGAAAAAATGGTATTTTCTTCCTCATAGATTTGTTGGGAGATTTCCATAAGATATTCATGAAAAGCATTTAGCACAGTAACTATCACTTATTAGCAATTGTTATTAACCTAAGTGAAATGGGGTTTAATAAATGTTAGCTATCGTGATGTTGTTGTAAAAAGTACTAGTGGGTGAACGTGAGGTATTCACATTTTTAAGCTTCAAGCTGAGCCATCATCCTCACTAACATGGGAATAGAAAACCAAATACTACATATTCTCACTTACAAGTAGAAGCTGAACAATGAGAACACATGGACACAGGGAAGGGAACAACACATGTTGGGGCCTGTTAGGGCAGAGTGTGGGGGCAGGGAAAGGGAGAGTGTTTTAGTTTGTTTTCATGCTGCCAACAAAGACATACCCAAAACTGGGAACAAAAAGAGGTTTAATTGGACTTACAGTTCCACATAGCTGGGTGAGGCCTCAGAATCATGGCGGGAGGTGAAAGGCACTTCTTACATGGTGGCGGCAAGAGAAAAAAAATGAGGAAGAAGCAAAAGCAGAATCCCTGGTAAACCCATCAGATCTTGTTAGACTTATTCACTATCATGAGAATAGCATGGGAAAGACCAGCCCCCGTGATTCAATTACCTCCCCCAGGTCCCTCCCACAACATATGGGAATTCTGGGAGATACAATTCAAGTTGATATTTGGGTGGGACACAGCCAAACCATATCAGAGAGCATCAGGATAAATAGCTAATGCAGGTTGGGCTTAATACCTAGGCGATGAGTTGATAGGTGCAGCAAACCACCATGGCACATGTTTCCCTATGTAACAAACCTGTACACCCTGCATGTGTATCCCAGAACTTAAAATAAAATTAAATTAAAAAAAATTTTTTTAGGGTACCAAGGCCATCACCTCACATAGGTAACAAATGAGTATTTTGTCTACATCAAAGACACCATATACCCAAAAATACACGGTATTGTCTGAGGCATGTGAACCAGAGCAACTCCATCTTAAATAAGCCGAGTAAAATGAGGCTGAAACCTACTGGGCTGCATTCCCAGACAGTTAAGGCATTCTAAGTCACAGGATGAGATAGGAGGTCAGCATAAAATACAGGTCATAAAAGACCTTACTGATAAAACAGGTTACAGTGAAGGAGATGGCCAAAACCCACCAAAACCAAAATGGCCACAAGAGCGACCTCTATTCACCCTCACTGCTACATTCCCATCAGCGCCATGACAGTTTACAAATGCCATGGCACATAAGGAAGTTACACTATGTGGTCTAAAAAGGGAAGGCATGAGTAATCCACCTTAACATATCATCAAGAAATAACTATAAAAATGGGTAACCAGCAGCCCTTGGGGATGCTCTGTCTATGGAGTAGCCATTCTTTTATTCCTTTAATTTCTTAATAAACTTGTTTTTACTTTGCAGTGTGGACTCTCCCTGAACTCTTTCTTGTGTGAGATCCAGTAAGCCTCTCTTGGGGTTTGGATCAGGACTCCCTTCCTGTAACAGTATCACATGACCAACCTCTTCATTATATCTCAAAGACAATAGATACAGCATCTCAAAGTCTTAGATATATCATCTCGTTCCAAAATGACACTATTTTTAGCCTCACTAACGAAGTTTGCTAGGCCACCCAAATTACCTTGAAGGAAGTTTCATTAAACTCAGCTTTTATTTGCTCACAGGAATCTGAGAGATTATATTTTATTTTAGATTGCTAAAGTGATTCTGTTAACAGATCGCAAACCATTATATCAACCCAAAGACAGTGAAAAGGCAAACAGGCAACTCTTTCATCTTTTTCTCTATCTGTGGAATAAGGTTAATGAGACATTGCAACTTAACACAAAATACTCTTTATAAAATGGGTTGCATACAAATAGAGAAATGTGACTCTTTTGTCTTAAATATGTGCCACAGGTATGCTTCTGAATCTTCATAGGGTTCACGGATTGTCTGGCAAAGTTCTACAGGTTTGCGATGATTCTGATAAATAAAACTGCTATTGGCTAGGTCTAGCAACCTGGATACCAAAATTCAAGACACTGCTCCTAACATGAATCTCAGCATTTTCTGGGATTGTTTATAGTGTTTAAAACCAAATCTAAACTCGCATAGAGAAGGATGAAGACATATCTGAGAAAAGTATTATTTGAAAGTCAAAAGGAACATGGAATAGGAATAGAAAGTCTCCATTTCTTATGATCAGTTTTCTATATTAGATTGTACCCTATCTTCTTACTCACTCAAAGAAAAAGACATGTTAAAAAATATTCTTACTACTACCAAACAGTATTAGTGCTAATTTCATAGTATCATAATATATCTGATCAAGAACCCCTTTTATTAATGTTTAATATTATAATGGATTTTTTCTCATTTAATGTTAATTGTTTTTTGCTCTTGTGCATTGCCTATATTTGGACTGCATTACATTTAGAATATTCCAGTCTTTAGAAAAAAATGTTTAAGTTTTATTGGACTTTTATTTTTCTTTTTGTTTGATAATGCTATTAATTTTATGACTCTTCCAACTAAGATTCTCTTTCTAGTCTTCAGAGCTTCATTAAGGGCTTACTTACATAATAAAGAATAATGTTTTTATTATACTTTTAAGGATTTTAATACAAGTGAAGATGATTCATATTAAGAGTGTCAAAGTGTTTTAAAAAGGGAACTGTGTATAATCTGCAAATTGTCAGATACTTTCAATTACTAAAGATCAAAAGGCAATTAAATACCCGACTTTCAACTGAGTCTTATTTACATCAAAAATTGAAGCCTTACTTAAAATATTGAGGTATTTTTAATAATAAAAAATTATATTGTTGAATTTTCCTTGTTTCAAGCATCTTAAAATATTTCACAGAACACTTTTCAGCAAATGCGCATCTTCTCCCAGGAAAGGGACCATGCCTTGGGACTAACTCAAAAATCAAAAAAGTAACCGTAACAGAACTAATATTTACATTTTGAAAATTATGCCAGGATTAAGTTAATGCTTGCACTAGAATACTGCTGTGAAAATCGGGATATCAACAGTTAGATTAACATCATTTTACAACTGACTCTTATGATGCATTTGGCATGTTTTGACTTTAAAAGTATCAATCTAAATCTTTAATTTTGCAATATTCATCATAGCAATGACAAATGATGATTAAAAAAACTCTATCTGGAATGTTGCCATTTGCCCTATTTTCTACTAAAGATAAACTTCATTTTATGTAGTTATTATGTGGCATAAACTATGCCAAATATGTTACATATCTCAATAACTATAAGAGCTCTTTGAAGTAAATATAAACTCTATGAGGGTAAATACGTAAAAATAAGCTCTATGAGTTTGTCTGTTTTGTTCACAGATACACATCTAGTACTTAGTACTGTGTCTGCCACATGGTAGGGGTTCAATATATATTTATTAAATTGAATAAATTTTACCAATGGGGTAAGTGAAAGTGCTATGTACATAAACACAAAACCATAATTTTGTTTGGCTAGATTCTTAGCTTCCATCTTTGTGGTTATATAGAGCAGACTTTCTGAGAAAAACTCTCTTTTTCTTGCAGATATAGAAAGAGCAATCAATAATTCTGCATAATTTTTTAGCTTTCTTCTGTAGGTTTACAACAGCAAGGCCTCCAAGCTGCAGACCAGATAGAACTGATTACCAGAGGATAAATGGCACGCATGGTAAGAGTTGTATTGATATTAAAATATAGTTTCAGAAGACTTTAAACTTAGAAAACTGATGTTCTCTTGAGACCTTACATTTGCAGGACACCTAGGCTGAACTTTAGCCTACTGAGGTTAGCCCAAAATGATCAGGAAAGATAGTTGAGAGGCATTCTTAAGCAGACCATAGTAGCTAAGTTCACTCGCAGATCATCAGTCCACTTTTATACCTTTCGCTGGAATCAAGTTTCGCTCTATTCCAATCTAGGATAAAAGAGAGACGACGAAGGTCCATGGAACACGAGTTTGGAACCACTGTGGTCAAAGATCAGGGAAGTCCATGCATAGAGCTAACTTGGGATTTCGAGGTCATTGGACAAGGTCATTTAAGAGATCTCTTTCTAAAACGCGGGTGGATACTGGATTAGGGAAGCCAAAAATAGGCAACACTGGTGAATCCAGAAAGCGAAAACCCAAAGATCATGCCCAAAGTCTCTCTTTATGGCCATTTTCCCTGTCTGCACCCGAGGTGTCCACTGCTATTTCTTTAGCACAGGTTCCACATATTTTGGAAACATATTTTGTTTTGGAACCAGTTGATTTCTGATAGAATGACTACCAGCAAACTTAAGGCAGACAACTAAGTTAGTAAAATGCTTTAATATCAAAAACTGCTTCACTGAAAGTACAAGTTCGCATGCTAGTGTTACATTTGGGGTTATAGTTTCTGTTGATAATCCACAGCTCTAAAAATGCTCCTTACCCTATTCAGAACAATTACTTTATCTCATTTTATTTTACTGTAGTAGGAACACTTAACATGAAATATATCCTCTTTACACATTTTTTATTCTCCTAGTTTTTTTTAGTGTTGTGGGACTCAGCACTTGATCTGTAGGATCTGATATATCTCCAGGCTTCTTTACAAATGTTTACGTGTCTAATACAGTACTGTTGACTATAGGTACAGTGTTGTAAGCAGATATCTATAATGTATTCATCTTGCTTAACTGAAACTTCATGCCCGTTGCTTGGTAACTTGGATTATTATTATTATTATTTCTCCCTCTCCCCAGACCTTGGCAACCATCATTACACTCTGATTCTACGAATTTAACTATTTTAGATACATCAAATAAGTGAAATTGTGCAATATATATCTCTCTGTGACTGGCTTATTTCTCTTAGCCTAATGTCGCTGGGTGCACTTATGTTGTCACATATTGAAGCATTTCCTTCTTTTTAAAGGTTGAAGAGTATTTCACTGTATATACATTTCACATTTTTAAAATTTCATTCATCTGTAGGTGGATCATTTAGGTTATTTTCACATCTTGGCTATAGTGAATAATGCTACAACAATCAAGAGAGTGCCAGTATCTCTTTGAGACCATGATTTCAACTCTTGAGTAAGTTCCCAGAAGTAGGATTGTTGGTTCATACAGCAGTTCTATTTTTAATATTTTGAGGAACCTCCATACTGTTTTCTATACCGAGTGCACCTTTCTGCACTCCCACCAACAATGTGAAAAAGTTTTAATTTCTCTACATTCTCACCAACATTTGTTGTCTTTTGTTTTTCTGATTATAGTCAATCTGGCAGGTGTGAGGTAATATCTCGTCATGGTTTTTATTTGTATTTCCCTGATGCTTAGTGACATTGTGTATTTTTTAATATACCTATTGGCCATTTTTAATAGATCTCAAGCTAGGAATTTGAATGCACTGAAAAAAAAATACAAGAAATTTCCAGGGGAGTATAAATACAAAGGCTATCAGTTGTTTTTACTAAAGATAGCTAGTTACATTAATATGAAAACCCTATGTCATTTTACCTGGGGTGACTGAAAGAGAAAGGCAGAAAGCTTCAAATGTTAGTAATGACTTTAAAAAATGATTAATAAAGTCCTTAGATGAAAAATCAAGCAATTCTCTAAATTTATTCTTGTAGCTGTTTAATATGATTTATTGTAAGTTCTTTACCTTCCTAGTGGAATATTAATTAGTGCACACACACACTTATATCATTAATATTTTTTCAAGTCACTTAAAATATACTGCCTCTCCAACCTATGATCCGTTCCTAAGACGGGTGACAAATTGCAATTGCTGCTGGCGCAAAGCTAAAAGGAAATTGTAAAAATTACTACATGTCCTTAGGATTAATCAGTGATGTGAGAAACATAGTGAAAAAGAAACAATTACCTTTTTAGAGCTTTAACAATAGGCTCTGACTCAGACTGTTTTGTCCTGACCTTTCTGTTTGAACCTGTGTCTAGGGTAAGTAACCACTACTTCCTCATTTGTAAAATAAATTTTCATTCTCTTTTTTAAAAGATTTGTTTTCAGAGAAGTTTAAGTTCACAGAACAATTGAGAAGAAGGTATAGAGTTTCCATCTACTCCCTGCCCCACACATGCATAGCCTCCCTCATTTTCAGCACCCCTACCAATGTGATACACTTGATAAACAACATTGATACATCATTATGTAAACCAAAAATAAAATTCCAATCCCCTGCCCCCAACCATCTGAATGGGCCTCTCCTCTCAGCCAAGGGCATTCCAAAGTTAGCCTAGAAAACTAGTTTCAGACCATGATGGAAAAGGGGAGCCACAGGCCCCATTATACCCACCTCCTTGTGGGAATTACTGATGGAACAGACTCTTTTAGTCTGATAAGAAACATTTACAATCCATTTTCTCTGAAGTCTGCTACCGGAGGCTTCATCTACATGATAAAACCTTGGTCTCCACAACCCCATATTATAATCCAGATATATCTTTCTATTGATAATAACACTTTCAGTCAATTGCTAGTCAGAAAATCTTTGAATCTGCTTATGACTTGGAAGCCACTCTTCCAGTCATCCTGCATTTCTGGACTAAACCCATGTACATATTACATGTATTGATTGATGGTTCATGTCTCCCTAAAATGTATAAAACCAAAATGTTTGCTGACCACCTTGAGGACACGTCATTAGGGCCTCCTGAGGCTGTGTCATGGTAGTGTAACCAAGCTTCACAAAACAAACTTTCTAAATTGATGGAGACCCGTCTCAGATGCTTTTGGATTCACAATTATCAGCCAAAGTCCATAGTTTATATTAGAGTTTACACTTTATATTGCACATCCTAGGGGCTGGACAAAGGAAAATGATACACATCCACAACTGTAGCATCATACAGAGTATTTTCATCACCCTAAAAATCCTGTGTGCTCTACTCATTCATCCATGCCCCCCATGACTCTGACAAGTATTGATATTTTTATTGTCTTGTCTTTGTAGTTTTAACTTTCCCAGAATGTCACATAGTTGGAATCATACAGTATGTATTTTTGTTAGATTGACTGCTTTCACTTCATATGCATTTAAGGTTCTTCCATGTCTTTTCATGGCTTTCCATAACTAAATAGCTTATTTTTATTTTTGTTTTATTTTATTTGAATTAATTTTTGTTTTCTTTTGAGATGGAGTCTCTCTCTGTCACCAGGCTGGAGTGCAATGATGCTATCTTAGCTCACTGCAACCTCCACCTCCCAGGTTCAAGTGATTTTCCTGCCTCAGCCTCCCAAGTAACTAGGACTACAGGCTAGTGCCACCTATAGTCCAGCTACTTTTTACATTTTTAGTAGAGACAGGGTTTCACCATGTTGGCCAGGATGGTCTCGATCTTTTGACCTCCTGATCAGCCCACCTCAGCCTCCCAAAGTGCTGAAATTACAGGCGTGAGCCACTGTACCCGGCCTTCCCCTTTAACGTTGAATGATATTCCCTTGTCTGAATATTCCAAATGTATTTATCCATTTACCTACTGAAGAACATCTTGGTTGTTGGCAAGTTTGGGCAGTTATTAACAGAGATGCTTTAAACACCTGTGTCCACGTTTTTGTGTAAACATAAGTTTTCAGCTCTTTTGGGTAAATACCAAGGTGCATGATTGCTGAATAATATAATAAGAGTATATTTAGTTTTGTGAGAGATTGCCAAACTGTTTTCCAAAGTGGTTGTGCCATTTTGCAATCCCACCAGCAATTAATGTGAATTCCTGTTGCTCCACATCCTCACCAGCATTTGATATGTTTTGGCATTTAGCCATTCCAATAGATGTATAGTGGCATCTCATTGTTGTTTTAATTTGCATTTCCTGGATGACATATGATATGAATCATCTTTTCATGTTTATTTCCATCAGCATATCTCCTTTGGTGAGATGTCTGTTAAGGTCTTGGCCCATAAAATGTATTTTCTTGGTACTAGTCTTATAGATATTATTTTTCGTATAGATATTTCCTAAGGAGTCATTAGATTGCTATTAAAATAAAAATAAATTTGTGGAAATTTCAGGAGAGGAGTTTCATGCAATTATCACAAACATTCTGAATCATACTGTATTTGTTACATGCAATATGAGGAGCAAATCAGGTATTATATTTACAGTAGTAGAATTCTTCCTGATTTTTGAAAGTGGAAAACCATTTCTACATTAAATCAATGTTGTAGTATTTTATAAGTAGTGAACATCTACAGGTAATTTTCCAAAAACATGTTTTGGGACTAATAGACAAAGACATTACTATTAAATATGTATTTCTAATGGAAACATATCTTTATAAATAAAATACTCAAAGTGCAATGTAGTTCTGGAGTCCAGAGCTCTTTCTGGCACATCATAAGGGTTCAATAAATATTTGTATAATTAAATGAATTTTACAGATCCTGAAAGTGCTATGTATAGTAAACAAAAAATAATATCCTTGTTAGACTAAATGCTTACTTTTCACCCAAATCACATTGAAAAGTAAGGTCTTCCAGAAAGCTATCATATCTATAGAACTACTATGATTCCTTTATTTATTACTAAGCATCAAAATAATATAACTGTACATAGCAAGACAATAATTAAGTGTCAAAGATGGAATCATATTCCTTCAAACTAAAAACTTTACTTGAAATTCTTAAAAGTCTAAAAATGAATAAAACTAAAATACAAGTTTTAAAATTCAGGATGCCCACTAAGGAAATCTGTTTTTTTTTTTAAATCTGACCACAAATAAGGCATCTTCTATTTTTATTGCTTTGTATGCAGTAAGATAAAAGCTTGAGGCAAGGATTGGATCTAAGGTCATATTTATCCCAATGCCAAAGTAACTTTTGAGCTAAAATTTTATATGACATCCTGCTACCCAATTTATTCCAATGGATTTTTTGGATAACTAATATGTAAGAATGATATTTAAGCATACCCAATACATTTTTGTCTGCTAGTAACATTCTTTAATATTAGATGTGTGATTTATTTTTGCCAAAGAGACCCAAAGGATTGCAGTGAAACAAGGATAATTTAGATATTAGTAAATATTTTCAAAATAGAAAAGCATTTTTTATACAACTCTCACTATTATTTATCTTTAGGTACTTTAGTACTTATTTATATCTCTATCTCAGGAAAGGAGAAAAATAGAGAAAGGAGGTAAAATTAAAAGAAATAATTATGACTAATTGCTTGAAAATGATGAAATATTAGGAGTGAAGACTGAAAACAGTTCTGAAGCAAGAACTCTTGGGGAGTCTGAATTTTAGCCAAAGATGATAAATTATATGAATCCTCTGATAGATCAGCCCTTTGCATAATATCGTTTTTACCACTGGTTCTCTCTCTGTAGTCATCGGAAGAGATGACTTGGTCCAGATTTGAAGACAGCGGAGGTAGTGAAGGAGTATTGCTATTTGAGCTTCTCACGATGACAGTTTATATTTAAGAATAAATTGTGCGGTTAAAATTTTCTAACATTGAGAATTTCTGGTTCAGTTTCAGTGTTAGACTACTTGTTTTCAACAGGAAACACTATACAGTGGTCTTTCCAGAATGGGATATGTTTCAAGGCCCTCAATAGATGTCTGAAACCTCAGGTAGTACTAAGCTCTATATATACTATGTTTTGTCCTGTACATATATATGATAAAGTTTAATTTAGGAGGGCAGAGCAAGATGGCTGAATAGAAGCCTCCACTGATAGTTTCCCCTGCAGGAACATCAAAATTTAACAACTAACTACACACACACAAAAGCACTGTCATAAGAACCAGAAAATCCAGTGACTTCATATCATTGAAAAAGGCACTGGAGAGGGTAGGAAACACAGATTGAATCACTGATGCCACTCCTCCCCACTTCCCTTGGCAGTGGCCATGTAATGCAGAGAGAAAAACTGTGCACTTGGTGGAGAAACAGCACAGTGCCTGGGAGACTTGGCATTGAACTCAGTACCGTACTGCCCTGTCACAGCAGAAAGCAAAGCCATGCTAGGCTCATTTGGCATCCACCCCTGAAGAGAACATTTGAATCAGCCCTAATGAGAGTGGAATTACCCATTCCAGTGGCTGGAACTTGAGTTTCGGCAAGCATCACCACCAGGTGCTAAAATCCTTTGGGGTCCTAGGTGTACTTGAAAGGCAGCCTAAAACACAAGGACTGCAATTCCTAGGCAAGTCCTAGTGCTGGGCTGGGCTTAGAGCCAGTGGACTAGGGTGGCCTATGAGATAGGGAGACACCAGCTGGGGCAGCTAAGGGAGTGTTTGCCTCACCCTTCTCCCAACTGCAGGCAGTGAAGCTCACCTTCTGCTTGAGGGGAGGAGAGAGAAAAGTAAAGAGGACTTTGTCTTGCATCTTGGATACCAGCTCAGCCACAGAATAGGGCTAGCTCATCCCTGGCTATAGCTTTTGGACAACATTTCTAGACAAACCCTGAGCCATAAGGGAATCTGCTGACTTGAAGGGAAGGACATTTGCCCAGTAGGATTCATCACTTGCTGACTAGAGAGTACATAGGCCCTGAATAATCAACAGGGATACCCCAGTAGTACACTGTGGGCATTGGGTGAGATTCTGAGAAATGCTGCCTTAGGTGAGACTCAGCACGTTCCCGACTGTAGTGCCTATAGTGAAAGAATCCTTCTGTTTGAGAAAAGCAAAGAGAAAAGTGAAGGGGACTTTTTGTCTCGCACCTTAGGTACCAGCTCAGCCACAGTAAGGTCCAGCACAAAGTGAGTGCTTGGGGTTCCTGAGTCTAGTCTAGGCTCTTGGACAGCATTTCTGGAACTGCTCTGGACCAGATGGGAGCCAACTGCCCTGAAGCATGAGTCCAGGCCTAGCAGCAGTACCACAAGCTGACTGAAGATGCCTCAGGGTTTAAGTCAACATTGGTGGTAGCCTTGCAGAATTCCCCATGGGCCAGTCATGGTGCTGGCCACTGGGAAAGGCTCCTGTTGCTGTGGAAAGGTGAAAGACGAGTGGGGTGGACTTTGTCTTGTCATTTGAGGGCTGGTTTAGCTGCAGTAGAATAGAACACCAGATAGATTTCTAAGGTTTTTGACTTCAATCCCTGGTTCCAAGATGGCATCTCTGGACCCTCCTGGGGCCTGGGTGAACTCACCACCTAGAAGGGAAAGTCGCAAACCTGGCTGACTTCCCCACCTGCTGATTGTGGAGCCCTAGGGCTTTGAATAAATATAAGTGGTAGCCAGGTAGCAGTTACAGCAAGCCTTGGGTAAGACCCAGTGCTGTACAGGCTTGGATAAGACCCAGTGCAGTCTCAGTGGTGGAAGCCAAAGAGGTACTTGCATCACTCCACCTGCAGTTTCAGGAAGCTCGGCACAGACAGAGAGAGATTCCATTTGTTTGGGGAAAATTAAGGGACAAAACAAGAGCCCCTGCCTGATAATCCAGAGAATTCTTCTGAATCTTATTCAAGAATACCAAGGCAGTACCTCTATGAGTCTGCAAGAACCCCAGTGTTACTGAATTTAAGGTTCAAGTGCCTTTAGATACCTGGAAAGCTTTCCTAAGAGGAATGGGCACAAACAAGCTGAGACTGCAAAAACCACAATAAATGCCTAGTTCTTCAAGGTTCAGACACTGACAAACATCCACAAGCATTAAGACCATGCAGGAAAACATGACTTTGCCAAAAGAACTAGATAAAGTACCAGGGACCAACCTGGGACAAATGGAGATATGTGACCATTCAGACAGAGAATTGAAATTAGCTTTTTGTTTTGTTTTGTTTTTTTAGGCAACTCAAAGAAATCCAAGATAATACAGAGAAGGAATTCAGAAGTCTATCACATATATGTAACAAAGAGATTGAAATAATTTAAAAGAAGAATCAAGCAGAAATCGTAGAGTTAAAATATGTACTTTACCTGAAAGAATGCATGAGAGTCTGTTAATAGTAGATTTGATCAGGCAGAAGGAAAAATTAGTGAGCCTGAAGACAGGCTATTTGAAAATACAGTCAAAGGAGACAAAAAAGAATATAAAACAATGATGCATGCCTACAAGATCTAGAAAACGGCCTCAAAAGGGCAAATTCAAGTTACTGGTCTTAAAGAAGAGGTAGAGAAGGAGATAAGGGTACAGAGTTTATTCAAAGGGATATTATCATAGATCTTCCCAAACCTAGAGAAAAACATCAGTATTCAAATACAAGAAGGTTATAGAATACTGTAGACTTAAGCCAAAGAAAATTACCTTCAGGCATTAAATAATAATATTCCCCAAAGTCAAAGATAAAGAAAGGATCCTAAAAGCAGCAACAGAAATAAAACAAGTAACATACAATGTAGTGCCAATATGGTTGGCAGCAGAGTTTTTAGAGGAAACCTTCAATGGTTAACTAGGAAAAAGTGGCATGACATATTTAAAATGTTTACGGAAAACACTTTTACCCTCAAATACTACATACAAATATATCCTTCAAGCACGAAGGAAAAAACAAAGGCAAACAAAAGTTGAGGCATTTCAACACCAGATACCTGTCCTACAAGATATGCTAAAAGGAATTATGCACTTTGAAAGAAAAGGAGTTAATGAGCAAGAAGAAATTATCTGAAGGTACAAAACTCACTGGTAATAGCTAGCACACAGAAAAACACACATTATTATAACACTGCAATTGTGGTGTGTAAACTAGTCTTATCTTAAGTAGAAAGACAAAATGATGAACCAATCAAAAATAATAACTACAACAACTTTTCAAGACGTAGTACAATAAGACATAAAGAGAAACAACAAAAAGGTAAAAAGCAGGGGGACAAAATTAAAGTGTAGAGTTTGTATTAGTTTTCTATTTGCATGTTTGTTTGTTTATGCAATGAGTGTTAAGTTGTCATCAGTTTAAAATAATAGATTACAAGGGTATTTGCAAAGCCTCAGATAAAAAACAAACATACAATGGATACACAAAAATATAAAAAGAAAGAAATTAAATCATACCACCTGAGAAAATAACCTTCCCTAAAAGGAAAACAGAAAGGATGGAATTAAGGAAGAGAAGATGACAAAACAATCAAAAACCAAATTTAAAAATGGCAGGAATAAGTCCTTACTTATTAATAATAATATTGAATGTAAATGCACTAACCTCTCCAATCAAAAGACATACAGTGGTTGAATGGATTAATAATAATAATTTATAAAAACCTAATGATCTGTTGCCTGTAAGAAACATCTATAAAATTCAAATAGACTACTAAGGATGAAAAAAGATATTCCATGACAAAGGAAATTACAAAAGAGCAGGAGTAGCTATATTTACGTCAGACAAATAGATTTCAAGACAAAAACTGTGAATAGAGACAAAGAAGACCATTATATAATGATCAAGGGGTCAATTCAGCAACAGTATATAACATTTGTAAACATATATGCACGCAATGCTTGAGCACCCAGATATATAAAATCAATCTTATTAAAGCTAAAGAGAGAGAGAGATGTCAATGCAAAAACAGCTGGAGATTTCAACACCCCTACTTGTAGCATTAGAGAGATCATCCAGATAGAAAATCAACAAATAAACATTGAACCTAATCTGCACTACAGACCAAATGGACCTAATAGGTATTTACAGAATATTTCATCCAACAACTCTATAATACAAAGTCTTCTCCTCAGCACATGGATCATTCTAAAGAATAGACCTAGGTCACAAAACAAATCTCAAAACATTCAAAACAATTGAAATAATATTGTGATTGCCCAACAAGTTCACCTTTCCCACTCCCTAGACATAGTCAATTCATCAAGACAGGGGAATTGCAATAGAGAAAGAGTAATTTGCACAGAGCCAGCTGTGCAGGAGACTGGAGTTTTATTATTCCTGAGCATTCAGGGATTGGTGTTTTTAAGGATAACTTGGCGGGTAGGGGATTGGGAAGAATGGAGGGCTGATTGGTCAGTTTGGAGATGTAATCATAGGGGATTGAAGTGAACTTTTCTTGCTGTCTTCTGTTTCTGGTAGGATTGCAGAACTGGTTGAGCCAGATTGCCAGTGTGGGTGGTGTCAGCTGGTGCATCAGAACAGAGGGTCTGCAAAATATCTTAAACACTGATCTTAGGTTTACAAGTGATGCTATTCCCAGGTGCAATTTGAGGAGGTTCAGACTCTTGCAGCAGGAGACTGCAAGGTCCCTAACCCATAACTTCTAATCTTGTAACTAATTTGTTAGTTCTAAAAAGGCAGAATAGTCCCCAGGCAAGGAGGGTTCTTTTTTCAGAAAAGGGCTATTATTAATTTTGTTTCAGAGTTAAACTATAAACTAAATTCCTTCCCAAGGTTAGTTCAGCCTATGGTCAGGAATGAACATGAACAGCTTAAAGGTTAGAATTAAGATGGAAACAGTTAGGTCTGATCTCTTTCACTGTCATAATTTCCTCAGCTATAATTTTTGCATAGGCAGTTTCAATATTAAGCATCTTTTTTGACTACAATAGAATGAAACGAAAAATCAATAATGAGGAATTTTGGAAACAGCACAATCACATGGAAATTAAACTATATGCTCTTGGATGACCAGTGGGTAAATGAAGAAATAAAGAAGAAAATTCAAAAACTTATTTAAGCAAATGATAATGAAAACACAACTTACCAAAACCTATGGAATACAGCAAATGCAGTATTAAAAGGGAAATTTTAATTTTAGCTATATGTGAGAAGAAAACTTCAAATAAATAACCAATGATGCATCTCAAAGAATTAGAAAAGCAAGAGCAAACCAAACCTAAAAGAAGTAGAAGGAAAGAACATAATAAGTATGAGTGGACAAATAAATAAAATTGAAATTAAGAAAACAACACACAAAAAAGAAGAAAAGCAAAAAAGATAACAAAAAAGAAAACAGCACAAAAGAACAATGAAACAAAAAGATTGTTTTGAAAAGATAAATAAAATTGACAATCAGAACAATAAGTAAGAAAAAAGATAGAAGACCCAAACAAATAAAATCAGAGATGAAAAGAAGACATTACAACTGTTACTACAGAAACTCAAAGGATCATTAGTGGCTACTATGAGCAACCATATGCCAATCAATTGGAAAATATAGAAGAAACTGATAAATTCCTAGACACATACAACTTACCAACATTGAACCAGGAGGAAATCCAAAACCTGAACATACCAATAGCCAGTAATGAGACTAAAGCTATAATAAAAAGTCACACAGTTAAGAAAAGCCTGAGACCCAATGGCTTCACTGCTGAGTTCTACCAATTACTCAAATTAATACCAACCTTGTTCAAACTATTCTCAAAAATAGAGAAGGGAATACTTCCAACCTCATTCTAGAAGGTCAGTATTACCAATACCAAAACCAGACAAACATACATTAAAGAAAGGAAACTACAGGTCAATATCTCTGATGAATATTGATGCAAAAATTCTCAACAAAATACTGGTGAACTAAATTCAACAATACATCAAAAAGATTATCCATCGTGACCAAGTGGGATTTATCCCCAGAATACAAGAATGGTTCTACATATGCAAATTAACCAATATGATACATCATATCAACAGAATGATGGACAAAAGCTATATGACCATTTAAATTGATGCTGAAAAAGCATTTGATAAAATTCAACATCCCTTCATGAAAAAATCCCCCAAGAAACTGGGTAAGAAGGAACATAACTCAACACAATAAATGTCATATATGACAGACTTACAGCAAGTATCATACTGAATGGGGAAAACTGAAAGCCTTTCCTCTAACATCTGGAACACAACAAGGATGGTCACTTTCACCAATATTATTCAATGTAGTACTAGAAGCCCTAGTTAGAGTAGTTAGAGTAGTCAGACAAGGGAAAGAAATAAAGTCATTCCAATTGGAAAGAAAGAAGTCCAATTATCCTTGCTTGCAGATTATATAATGTGATATTTGGAGAAAGATAAAGATTCCACAAGAAAACTATTAGATCTGATAAATGACTTCAGTGAAGTTGCAAGATACAAAATCAACATACAAAAATCAGTAGCATTTCTATATGTCAACAGTGAACAATCCAAAAAAGAAATCAAAATGTAATCCCATTTACATAGCCATAAATCAAATTAAATACCTAGGAAATAACTTCACCAAAGAAGTGAAAGATGTCCACACTGGAAACTATAAAATACTGATGAAATAAATTGAAGAGTACAGAAACCAATGGACAGACATTTCACATTCATGGACTGGAAAAATCAATATTGTTCAAATGTCCAAACTACCCATAGCAATCTACAGATTCAATGCCATCATTATCAAAATACCAATGACATCTTTACAGAAATAGAAAAAAAGTCCTAAAATTTGTATGGAACCACAAGAGATGCAAAATAGCCAAAACTATCCTGAGCAGAAAACAAAACTGGGAGAAGCAAATTACCCGATTTCAACTTATACTATAGAGCTATAGTAACCAAAACAGCATGGTACTGGTATAAAAACAGACATATAGACCAATGGAACAGAATAGAGAACCTAGGATCCTATCCATACATCTACAGTGAACACATTTTTGAGAAATGTGAACATACATTGGGAAAAAACACTCTCTTCAATAAATGATGCTGGGTAAAAGGGATATCCATATGCAGAAGGATAAAACTTGACCCCTATCTCTTGTCTTATACAAAATCAAATCAAAATGGATTAAAGACTTAAATATAAGATCTCAAATTATGAAACTGCTGCAGGAAAACATTGGGGAAACTCTATAGGACATCTGTCTGGTGAAAAATGTCTTGTGTTGAGTAATACCCCACAGGCACAGGCAACTAAAGCAATAATGGATAAATGGGATCACATCAAGTTAAAATGCATCTTCACTGGAAAAGAAACAATCAACAAAGTGAAGGGACAAATCACAGAATGGGAGAAAGTATTTGCAAACTGCCCATCTCATAAGGAATTAATAACCAGAATACATACGGACCTCTAAACTCTCTATAGGAAGAAAATCTAATAATCTGATTTTAAAAATGAGCAAAAGACATGAAGAGAAATTTTTTAAAAGAAGATATACAAATGGCAAAGAGGCATATGAAAATGTGCTCAATATCATTCATCATCAGATAAATGAAAATCAAAACTACAATGAGATATTATCTTGCCCCAGTTAAAATGGCTTTTATCCAAAAGTCAGGCAATAACAAATGCTGGTGAGAATGTGGAGAAAAAGCCTCATCCACTATTAGTGGAAGTGTAAATTAGTACAACCACTGTGAACAGTTTAGAGATTCCTCAAAAAACTAAAAATGTAGCTACTATACAATCCAGCAATCTGCCCACTGGGGAGGTATCTAAAAGAAAGAAAATCAGTATATTGAAAAGATATCTACACTCTGTATTTGCTGCAGTACTGTTCATAATAGCCAAGATTTGGAAGCAACCTAAGTGTCCCTCAACAGATGAATGGATAAAGAAAATGTGGCATATATACACAATGAAATACTATTGAGTCATGAAAAAGAATTCGATTCTGTCATTTGCAAAAACATGAATGAAATTGGAGGTCATTATGGTATGTGAAGTAAGCGAGGCACAGAAAGACAAACTTCACGTGTTCTCACTTATTTATAGGAGCTAAAAATTAAAACAATTGAACTCATGGAGATAAAGAGTGGAAGGAAGAATACCAGAAGCTGGGGAGGATAGTCGTGTAGTTGGGGACAAGTGGGGATGGTTAATGGTTACAAAAAGCAGTTAGAAAGAATGAGTAAGATTAAGTATTTGATAGCACAACAGGGTGGCTATAATTAATAATAATTGAATTATATATTTAAAAATAATTAAAAGAGTATAATTTGAGTGTTTGTAAAACAAGGGATAAATACTTTAGGGGATGGATGCCCCATTTACCATAAAGTAATTATTAGACATTTCATTCCTATATCAAAGTATCTCATACAACCCATAAATATATGGACTCACAAAAACTGAAAACTAAAATTTTTTAAAGTTTAATTTATAAATTAGACACAGTGAGAGATTAACAATAACTAATCAAAATAGAATGATTATAAAAATATAGTGTAATAAAAGTTATATGAATGTGGTCTTCCTTTCTCAAAATACCTTATTACACTGTACTCATCCTGCTTCCTCTTGTGATGGTGTAAGATGATAAAATGCCTACATGATGAGATGAGATGAGGTAAATTACAAAGGCATTGTGAACTAGCATTTAATACTTATGAATTGTTTATTGCTGGAATTTTACATTTAATATTTTTGGACTGTAGTTGACTGTAGATACCTGAAGCTTTGGAAGGTGAAACCAAGGATAAAGGGTGGTGGGATTACTGTGCTTATTTGTTGAAAATATGAATAAATGTGACATTGAATGTAATATTCAAAGAATTTTCCATTTAGTTTCAAGCCCTGCTTATGTACAAATATTTTCTTGTTTTAGTTAGTTGCAATCAAGAAGCAAATCCTCTGGGATTAACTTTTTAGTTAGAGTATAGAATACACAAGACTTACAAAAAGGGCATTATCTCAAAAGATAACTGCAAGTACTGAACTATACTTCTTAGGCAAATAAGCCCATAAAATTTAATAAAATGTTAGGGTGCAACACAAATGAAGTAGAAAACTCTCAGAATTAAACTGACTTAAGTAGACTTTTGATTTGTATAGGAAGTAGATTATTTGTCACTGATTTTCAAATCATTGCTTACACATCTAAATAGGCATAATTAACAGATATGTCTTGGTTTTGGAGATACTAACACTCGATGTCAAAAGTTGCTCTCATAAAACACACTAGATAATGAGATCCTAGTGTGTATTTTATGATGTGTGTGAATCTGTACGTTTAACCTGAGAATATTAATAGTTTATGGACCAGTTAGTGCATGATTATGCTAATGAACTTGATGTCATGAGTTCGAGTATTACAAAGTAGAATTCCCATTGAGTTATATATAATATTTTCCATGGTTGACAACTGCGTGCCTTAGCTTGGCTATTTCCAAAATGTCTTGTTGATTAAAAGGATGACATAAGAAAGTAGTAGCCATTTTCAGCCATGTAAATACAAGTAATAAGCATAGTATCTAGTACATAGTAAGTGTTCTATAAGTATTAACAATTATCATTGGTACTACTACAGAACAGCAGTACTTTAAAGATAGCCAATAGATTAGTTTCTACTAATAGTAAATAATACCAACTTCACAAATGAAGTTCACACACAGTTATAATAGATGGCTACAATTTTTATAGCTATGATAAATATTTGCTTTTAAGAACATATGTTCTTTATTTCTACAAAATTTGACCTCTTCTTGATATCTGTAGGAGATCATTCTATTGGATAACGCTACCTATAAGTGATTCTATGAAAATTATTCTATGAATAATTTTCTTCAGGTATTTAGAAAAACAGAGAAGAAAGAATAGAATGTTTGCTATTTTTATATTTCCTAGAAGATGTGCCTGATATTTACCAAGATCTGATAGTATTCAATACAAATTACAGAATTTTCAATATGCATTTCTTCTGGCAAAGTCACTTGGATTATAGTCATATCTATAATTTTTTAATGTTAAAATCTTACAAGGGAAATAAACCTCAATTAGTTTACATTCTATTAGGCAATTAATCATACTGTGTGTCTATTGAGAAAAAGAGGTAAAGATAATACCAGTGCATGAAGACTGTCTGGCAGGGCAGACAATATAACACATAATCCTTTCACTAGAGTGAAGGTAGAACAATGAGAAGGAGCTTTCAGGTCAACAGATTCGTACAAATCAGAAGTTGAAAGGGCCTTCTGGATAAGCACATATTAGCTTGTAACACTGATTTCAAAAGAGATATCATCCACATTTTAATGTGGCAATTGTCGTAAGTACCATGGCCTCCATAGCTGACCTTGAATAACATCAAATTTTATTGTGATTCCTTGTAAATTTTCATAAAACATGATTAATTGCTTGTTCAATGACCTCTTTTACATCATTCCTCAGTCTGTTTATCTAGTGGTTTTAACTTTCAAAGAACTTCTTTTCTAATTTTACTAAAGTTAAGAAATCTTAAGCAATTTTGGATATTCCTTATACAAATCTACATTTCTTACTTTTTAGGGATATTTGTCTTAGATGAAGCTTGGAATTGTAAATTCACATTAAAATATATAAGCTGGAGACACTGTGTTTTGTAGAATAGCTTTCATAAAAGAAGAAATTTCTGGGATTTCCATACTAAAATTAGTAAAAATGTATCATTATATTAAGACATAAGAAAATGCCCTAATTAAAGGAAGTTAACTATCTTCAGGAGAATTCTTCTTAAATAGTATTAAAACCATATAATCTGAAGCTGGTAGCAAAAATGTACAACTGCCAAGAGTATGAAGAGCAAATAATAGGTCCTAAACACATTTTATGGGATAGTGTGTGTCATTTTAGTAGGTGGTGCATAATCCACATCAGCATGAAATGTTTCCTTCAGAGTTGACAGAATTCATTAAAAGAATAAATCTCAGAATGAAATGTTAAGGAGAAATTGAACCTATTACTTGGTCAACTATGTAGTCTCTAAGTAAGTTTACCGGGACAATGCAATGGCCCATTAACCCTAATGGGAAGGATAGCAAGGTGTCTATGGTGTGGTGAGATTTAATTCAACAGTATCACACACTAATGGTAATTACTTAAAACATGTGGTTGGATCACATGGTGCTTTAAGTTACATAATTCTGATATTTTGTTAACCAGGACATCCTGACCTTCCGTTTTCTGTCTCTTTAAGTCAGATAAATGAAATCTCTTCTGGGTAACCCTTGATGTAGTGTGTTTTGTATTTAATTAATTATGGGAATACTTATAAAAGCAGTTTGTCGGTGTGTAATGCTACAAAATGCTGTCTAATTGGACATCAAATATGCTGACCCAATTGTACCCTAAAACGTGAACACAAAAGCTAAATCCAAAGACAAACTTTCCTCCATTATGAGCTGTGTTTTGGTAATTGATTTAGTCACACTCTTGAACAATGATCCTGTTTCTGAGCCTTAGTTTCTTCTGCTGAACAAACAAGTACTTTTTAAAATATATGTACCCAAATGTATGGCTGAATTACTTAATACCTGCTGGGAATTAATGGATTCTATTTACTTAGTGTCAGGTTGGATGAAAAGCATCTACCACTGAATAAGAAACTGGAAAAGCATCTACCACCAGATACAATTTTATTCCACAATATTCACTGCTTTGGTAAAGTAAAGTAAGAATACTGCATATATCAAAAGAGTTCCAAGTATACACAGCAGCCAGAGTAAGAATGCACAACGAAGTTCAGGTCATGTCAGTCCTATACTCAAAATCCTCCATTTCTAAGTGTAATGTGGTATTCTAGATTAGATCAGAATCAAGACAAAAGTAAAAAGACAATAGTGGAAAAACTGGAAAATCCAGACAAAGTCTGTAGTTTGGCTACTAGTATTGCACCAACATCCATTTCTTAGTTTCAATAGATTCACTAAGGTTATATAAGATATTAATGTTAGGGGAAGCTGGGTGACATATATACAGGATCTGCATGGTATCTCAGTAACTTTTCTATATATTTAAAATTATTTAAAAATAAAGCACTTATTCAAAACAAAACAACCATGATTTGCTTCCCACATCACACCTAATAAAGCCAGAGGCCTTACCATATTCTACAAGGCCCTATGTGTTCTCTGATCTCAACTCCTATTGCTCTCTTCCATGCTCACTGCTCTCCAGCCACACTGGCTTTCTTGCTCTTTGTTCAACACACCAGGCATGATCCCAATCCAGGGCCTTTGCAGGTGTTTCTCCTCTGCTTAAAACATCTCCCTCAAGATATCCACAAGGCTCATTCATATCCTTCCAGTCTTTACATAAAGACATCAGTGAGGCCACATCTGGCCTTGAATGATCACCCTGCTAGAAAGTAAACTCTAAGAGGGTAGGGAAATTGGTAGATTTTTTGTTTTTTGCCTTATCCCCTGTGTCTATAACAACACTTCATAGATACGGGGCCCATGATTAATCCTTTTTGAATGAATGAATGCATAAATGAAGGAAGAAAGAAAGAGATCATGGAAGATAGATGCAGATGCATCCAATAGTGGTTGTTGAGCCCTAGGTCCTTAAAATACATTGATAATCATCTAATGTCATAAAATCATATTTTTTTGAATAAAGAGTGATATGTTTTGGCTGTGTTCCCACACAAATCTTGTCTTAAATTCCCACATGTTGTGGGAGTTACCTGCTAGGAGGTAATTGAATCATGGGGGCAAGTCTTTCCCGTGCTGCCCTTGTGATAGTGAATCAGTCGCAGTGCGGAAGGGAAATGCAAAGTGGGAGCCCCTACACAGAGTCCCTACCGGGGCACCACCTAGTGGAGCTGTGAGAATAGGGACACTGTCCTCCAGACCCCAAAATGGTGGATCCACTGACAGCTTGCACTGTGCACCTGGAAAAGCTGTAGATACTCAACACCAGCCCATGAAAGCAGCCACGAGGGAGTCTGTACCCTGCAAAGCCACAGCGGCAGAGCTGCCCAAGACCATGGGAATCCCCCTTTGCATCAGCATCAAAAGAGTCAAAGGAGATCATTTTGGAGCTTTAAAATTTGACTGTCCTGCTGGATTTTGGACTTGCATGGGGCCTGTAGCCCCTTTGCTTTGGCCAATTTCTCCTATTTGGAATGGCTGTATTTATGCAATGCCTGTACCCCAATTGTATCTAGGAAGTTACTAACTTGCTTTTGATTGTGTAGGCTCATAGATAAAAGACTTTGTACTGTGGACTTTTGAGTTAATTCTGAAATGAGTTAAGACTTTAGGGGACTTGTTGGGAAGGCATGATTGGTTTTGAAATGTGAGAACATGAGATTTGGGAGGGGCCAAGGGCAGAATAATATGGTTTGACTCTGTCCCCACCCAAATCTTATTTTGAATTTCCACATATTATGGAAGGGACCTAGTGGCAGGTAATTGAAATATGGGGGCAAGTCTTTCCTGTGCTTTTCTCGTAATAGTGAATAAGTCTCACAAAATCTGATAGTTTCAAAAAGGTATTATTCCCTGACACAAGCTCTTTCATTTATTTTGCCTGCCACCATCCACGTCAGATGTGACTTGCTCCTCCTTGCCTTCCACCATGATTGTGAGGCTCTCCTACCCATGTGGAACTGTAAGTCACATTAAGCCTCTTTCTTTTTTAAGTTGCTCAGTCTTGGGTATGTCTTTATCAGCAGTATGAACATTGACAGATACAAAGAGTATTCCTCTTTTCATTATTCCACCACTCAACATGTTGTTTCAGTAATGGCTTCTATTTATTATTATTGATAACAAAAATGAAAGCAAAGGATATAGCTTCATTTCTAGATTTTGGACAGAGTTGCTTGTAAAAGTAACTTATTTTTTGAACCTTATACAAATTAATTGATATAACAGTTATTTTACAAAGATGCTCTATTTCATCCCTTCCAGTATACTAGCAAAACACATTATCAACCTGTTTTCTAAACTTCCACATGTTCTTTTCATACTTACAAATGTTTCCTCATTTTTTGCCCTTGTAACTATGTTTATTGTTACTTATTGCTTCTGTTTGTGGATAAGTGACATGAGAAGCAGAGGATTTGGATTTCTAGCTCAAGCAAACATTTAAATGTAGTCTAGACAATGCAATCCAAGAAAAGTGAAAGAGCATTATGTATACTTCATTTGCCCTCCACCATCACTTCTACACACTAATTATATTATAAACCTGAGCATACTGATATCCCTAATTTCTATATTTCTAAGGCTATTGTTTTTAAAACAACAATTCTACTTTTAAATATTTTTGCACATCAGAAGGATGTTTATTATTTGAATAAAGATAACACATTCATGACAAAATCATAAATATTACCAAGATTCTATGTAAGCAAACATTAGAAGTATGTCATAATGGTGATGGTGGGCTACACATTATCAATTAGAGGAGGGGACATTCCTGCCATACAGTCCTTCCACCTTCCCCCCAAAAGGATTGACAAGTAAATGTCCAAAAAATGTTTCAGTATTCTATGCTAGTATCATCTATAAAGAAAAAAATATATTTTTTACTTTTTTTATTATAATTACCTCAATGCAGTGTCACTGATACTTTTTTTGTGAAAGCTCACAATTTGTGATACCGACACTCTCATGTGCACTGTCTCTGAAAAGAGGAATTTTAGATATCCTGTCCCTAAGGAAGACAATGGAACATTGCAGCTTAATTGCCTATGAATCCCTTGCTCCCCACCTCTAATTTTTCCATTATTTTGCTTTATCTAATGTTTTCACATTTCCTCAGCAATCCATCATGGGGATGTCTTTGGTATGTGTTCTTCACTCTCTAGGATATGACTCATCCTGGCCAGGAAACTTGGAACACATTTAGAACTGCCAGCTGTTTTCTTAGATTGTTCTACCCAATCTTGGAGTTCCTTTTCTTCTTAACAATTTTTTTTTTGCTTTTTAGTGCCAGTGTTATTCATGATAGAGAAGAAAAAATCAGGGTACTAATCAGAAAGATATTGCAGAAGTAAAAAGCATATTATGGAGGCAAATTACATGCAAAAGTTTAGGAAATCATGGAGCTGGAGACAATTTCCAGGATTTTGCTTAAGTTCTCAAGAGAAACAGAATCAATAGGATGGATGAATAGGTAAGTAGCTAGGTAGAAGGATAGACAATAGAGAAAGAGATTTATTATAAAGAATTGGTTCGCATGATTATGTAGGTAGAGATGTTTCAAGATCTATACTCAGCAAGCTAGAGACCCAGAAGATTACATGGTATAGTTTCAGTATAAGTCTGAAGCTTGAGAACCAGTGGGGAGCAGATGGTATAGATTCCAGTCCAAGTAAAAGTTCAAAGGGAGGAAAAGACTCATGTTCTAACTCAAAGACAATCATGTGGAGAGAGTGAATTCTCCCTTGCTCAAACTTCTTGTTCTAATCATGTCTTCAACAGATTGGCTGAGGCCCACCTACACTGGGAGGACAATCTGCTTTACTCACTCTACTGATTGAAATGTCAGTCTCATCCAGAAACACCCTCACAATCATACTCAGAATGATGTTTAGCCAAACATGGAAGCACCCTGTGGCCCAGTCAAGCTGACATAAAACTAACCATCACAGGTGGTCCAGTGAATTGTGATGTTTTCACAAGCAGGAAGAGAAGAAAGATTTGACTTCTAGACATGCACAGTGTGAAGTGGTCATGGAATATTCAGTTGGAAAAATAGATTTGAGCCCAGAAAGGATTTTACATTCTAGACTTAAATTTGGTGAGAGTTGAAGACATAGACATGGATGAAATTGCTTAGGAAGAACACATAGATCCATCAATTCCTTCATGAATTGAACACCTATTATATTAAGAATAAATAGGCACTAGAAATACAATTAACAAAATAAAGACAATTCTTACCACAAAGAAACTTAACTTCTAGGGAGGAAGAAAAAAATCAAACAACTGAGTAAAGAAACAAAGAAATTCTACCATCAAAAGTACGGTAAGCACAGAATAGAAAAAATATGCAATGCGTAAGAAGATATAACAAGAGAATCTGACTTAATCTGGAGTAATTTGGAAGACTTCCTTGGGTGAGTGACATTTACACAAAGACCTGAAGTTTGCATAGACTAAGCGAAAAGAAGATGGCATTAGAGAAACTAAAATACAGATTTACGTCTGCAACATTGCAATGAAGAGAAGTGTCAAGACACAAGATTATAGAAGTAGTTAGGGTCAGATCACTCAGGGTCTTCTAGGGAATTAGAAAGTTTAATAGACTGTATTATTGGTCACAATTCCTCACTCCCTTGTAGTAGTATTATGTATCCACCCCTTGTCATGGCTTCATGACAAGCACAGAATACTATTTTGTCAGTTGATTTTTAATTTGACCATGTGACTTCCTTTGGGAGGTAAGATGTTAGCAGATATAATATAAGCAAAAATTTCAAATGTGCATTTGTGTAGATTAAAACAGCTTTTCCTCTTTCCACAGATAATACTTCTGTGACCAAATACGTGGGAGTTTCCCCACCCCAACAAACACACCAAGTATCTTGGCCCATTTTCTGATACTTACAACAGAATACCTAGAAAGGAGTAATTTATAAAGAAAAGGGATTTTTTTCTTACAGTAATAGAGGCTGAGAAGTCCAGGGTCAAGGGGTCA
Source organism: Colobus angolensis palliatus (assembly GCF_000951035.1). Lineage (NCBI taxonomy): Eukaryota > Metazoa > Chordata > Mammalia > Primates > Cercopithecidae > Colobus > Colobus angolensis. Next base: position 3,573,627 of record NW_012113030.1, read on the forward strand.
TATCTGGTGAGGGCCTTCTCGCTGTGAGGACTCTCTGCGGAGTCCTGAGGCAGCACAGGGCATCACGTGGTGAGGGGGCTGAACATGCTTGCTCAGAGCTCTCTTTTTCTGCTTATAAAGTCACCAGGCCCATTCTTGTAATAACCCATTAATCTATTAATCCATTAAAAGATTAATCCATTCATTTATTAATGGATTAATTCACTCATGAGAGCAGAGCCTTCATGATACAATCAGATCTTAAAGGCCCCACCTCTCAATATTGCTACACTGGGAATTCAGTTTCAACATGAGTTTTGGAGGAGACAAACATTCGAACTATAGCACCAAATTATTAATTTTACAGTTAACACTGTCTGAGTATCCTTTGATTTGGTTTAGTTCTGATGCCATTTATCTGGAGATAGCATCAGAGCCCACAGGTTGAAGGCTCAGTTCTTAAGACTGTCCCCTCACAACCTTTCAGATGCCAAACAAGAGCCCCAGATTGTTGTACCCATGCTTCTGACTGACCAGCTATAAATCAGGGTTTCCACAACCTCCTCCTCAGGTTTGGTTAGTTTGCTAGAGCAGCTAATAGACTTTTGGGAAACACTAACTTATGTTTACCAGCTTATTACAAAGGATATTTTAAAGGTTACAAATAAATAGCTTGGTTAAGAGGCACATAGGTCAAGTTCTGGAAGGATCCCAAGACCAGAAGCATCTGTCCCCAAGGATTTGGAGTGCATCGCCTTCCTGGCATATAAACGTCTAAGCCCCCATGTGTTCATCTGTCTACAAGCTCTCTCAACCTGGTCCTTTCGGTTTTTATAGACGTTTCATTACTTAAGCATGATCAATTAAATTATTGGCCACTAGTGATCAACTTAACCTTCATCCCCTCTCCCCTCCCTGAAGGCTGGATGGTGGAGCTGAGTAACTCCTCTAATCCTGCTATGTGGTCTTTCCAGTGACCAGACTCCATCCTGAAGCTACCTAGTAGCTGTTAGTCATCAGTCAACTTTTTAGCATACAAAAAGACACTTACCACTATGAAGATTTCAAAGATTTAAGGAATTGTGTGTTAGAAAACTGGGGACAAGGACAAAATATATATTTTACAATATCATTGCATGAATGGTTGGCCTTACCCTCTTGCACTTTTGTCAGCACCATGAAAAGAGTATGCCCCAGCCAGGCTACTGGTCAAAGGAGGATAAGAGACTTGTGGAGACCTGGAACCAACTGCATTTGGAATGGAAGCCAGTTTAACTCTGAGGTTACCTTCAGCCAACTTGGAGACATGAGAGTAGAGTAATGCATTGTTGTTCTCTACCACTGAGCTTTGAGATCTTTTACACAGCAAAAAATGACTAATACAGAGGCCTTGAAGAAAAACAATGTTTAAGAGTTATGCTAAGGAAAAGGAACCAGAGGGGAGGAAAACACTAAAAAGAAGAAATCAGAGAGGCAGAAGGAAAATAATGAGGGAAACAGTAATGAGGATACTGGGATGAGGGAGAATTTCAAGGCAGAAATGGTCAGATTCCACAGAGAGATCACTCTGGATACAAAGTTAAAATAAACTACTGAATTTGTAAATTATATGTTCAATATTTTTGAGCTTTGCCAAAACAGCTTCAGTTAGTTGGTAGAAACAGAAATCATACTGCAGTGGGTTAAAGAACAAGTGGAAAGGGAGAAAGTAGAGGCAGGATATGTAGACTATGCTTGAGTGTTGTGATTAGATGGAGGGAGGTAGGTGTCAGGGAATAACATAAAGATCACAAGAGAAAAGTTAGAGTTGAATTTGCCTCCTTTGCAAGTAGAGGAGAACCAAGTCACTCAGAAAGAGTTCAGTAGGTCTCCACAAGCTGAAAGAGGAAGGATGGAATATGAGGCCAAAGAGAGAGTTAACTCCACATGAGAAAGTATTATTTGCATTAAATTATAATTTATTAAGGAAAGTATTATAAATTATCTCTTTGAATTGATTATTACTTTGCTTTATGTCACAAAAATATAACAGTATTTTAAGAGTCTCATAAATGCTATGTTAGGCTTAAGATAGTGGAGCGGTCAATTTTGTATGCACTTTTAAATGCTCGGCACTTGGCGTGTTTCTCTTTTCCCCGAGGTGATGACTTGAAGAAGAGGCATAGTCAAAAGAATTGCTTTTAGAATGAAGATATTTTGAACAGGTTTCTAGTTTTAAGAGAAATTTTGGTGGAGAGAGAGTGCAAGAGTGACAAATCTATGAAACAGTTAGACCAAGAACTTCAGAAAGAAGCAGAACTGCCTCTTCCTCTGAATCAGTAGGTAGGTAACCTGGAATGAAGATGAGGTTGAGGGGTAGAAACTGAAGGCAGAAAGACTTCCTTCCTGTTGACTGCTACTTTATCTGAAACAGTGAAGGTGGATCATCTGCAAGAGTGAAAGGATGGTAGACATACACCTTCTGTAATCACCTTCTTGTTCCAAATATAATTTTAAGAGAAAAGTTGTCCCCGTAGCAACTTTTACATGTGTCAATTCAGTTTCTATTTTAACTTTTATTGTAAGCCCTTCTAACTTAATCTAAAGTTCGTAAATATAACATGAAGAATAAATTAATAAAAATTTGAAAGGCAATGTAGCAATTGGTATAAAAAAACGTTAAATGTGCATACACTTTGATTCAGTAATCCCACTTCTAGGAATTTATGAAAATTGGAAAATGACGTGCAAGTTTGGTAATTGAAGAATTGTTTATATTAGTAAAAAAATGGATTAACCTAAATATATATCAATAAGGATTTTTCAAAGTAAACTGTAATATAAGCATACACACAAAATTCTATGCAAAAATAAAAATTATACAGATCTACACTTATGTCTACAACAATGTGTTTATATTGTGTGTGTGTGTGTGTGTGTGTGCACGTGTACAAATATTAATACAGACCAAAATCTTAATAGCACTTGTCTATGGGTTGAAAGACACGGAGTAGTTTTTCCTTTCCTCTTTTTACTTTTTGTATTGTTTGAAATTTTTTATAATAAGCATTTATTATAGCTGTTATATAAATGAACCAAAGATTACTTCTGTGTATACGTCAGTTTGTTCATTTCTTCACTGCAGGCTGAGACCCATCAGTTCAAAAGCCCACTAGCACCAACCTTAAACTTGACATGTCCAGTTGTTTCAAAACCACGGAGTTTTAACTGTTTAGAGCCTGCCTGCTTTGCGTACTCTGTGAAACCTTACCTGGCAGCTGTTACCCATTGATAAGGTAGAACACTGTGGTTATAAAACCAAACTGCTATGGCCCTTTGGAGGTCTCTGACCCAGAGACCTGTGTCAGACTGCTGAGTGACATCACTTACATAGGAAGCACCCTTTCCGATCTTGCTCTCACCCAGGGATTCCCTTGCCCTCCTCATCTGCCGGAGGGTGGCTCCCCATCTGAAGCCTCTGGATGATCGTGTGCTGTGACAGACTTCCCCTCTTAGGTAACTCAGTACTAAGTGCCGCTCAATAAAGCGTGTTGGGTGTTACTGCCTTTCATGGTCACTTCTGCTACATTGATCAGTGTCAAAATCCCTTGAACACCATCTCCCAACCCCCAGGCCTTTGTAATAGCACATAAAAATAACAAATTGGTGTTATTAAACCAGTTTTCTTTTTTTAAGAATTTTAATGGCTCCCTACCCTGTGCCAAAGAAAACCTGGGTAGAATTGCGGTTCCAAGAAAAGATGCCTTGCAAAGCCTGGAGCCAGGGAGGCTTAAGCTTCCAGTCAGGGTTTCAGTATTGACAACCAAGTTCAGACAGAAACTATCCTGCGAAATCTCAGTCATAACCACAAAATCACATTAGCCTGTATTTTGATCTCAAATACCCTTTGTTTTTCATATTATCTAGGCTCTGTAGCTGGTATGTAGGCAGCAGATAATCTAAGTGTTATTTCAGGGTAGTTTTCCAGTTCTTTATCTGTATAAGTCATCAAGGACCTACCACAACTCCCTTCTTCCCCTCCTATGATATTTGCTCCTTTTATCAAAGTTGGTTTCATGGATTCATCTGAGTGTTCTCCCTCATTCCCAGTAAGATTGTAGACCAGCAATCTCATATACTTCTCCCCTCAAGGAATGCTCTCCTGCATTTGGAAAGGGTTCTCAGTCTCAGTATCTTCAACTGTGTTCCGGTATCCAAATACAGTTTGTTGATAGCATCTGCATCTTTCAGGTCTTTCCCCACTTACGGGGTAGAGAGTTGCTCCTTGACTCTCCATCCCCACTCCCTAAGCTATCCTTGCTGATTAGGTAAGGCTTGGTTACTAACTAGAAAATGATCATCAATTACTATCGGACTCTATGTGTACTATATTTATATATCTATATGTATATTCCTATCTTCCAGACTCTGGTGCAAATTTGCAAATTCAGCAGACTATTTTTAATGGGACCTTCTAAGCTGCTATACAGTTACTATATATTGAAACTTTATTTAACTTAAATAGATGAGATAGGTGGAATGAATGATTTTCATTTTACATTTGGGAACCTGAATAATCTTTGAGAAAGCAGGAGCGAAACTTGGCCACAGAGTTGGAGGGAAGGCAGTTACTTTCCTGAATTCCAATTTCATGGTCTTTGGAGATCTTCCTTGATAATCTTTGTCCCCTTTCTTCTCAACTAGAAAATGGTTAGCATTACTATTCCTCGTGTGAGACATCCTGTGATCTAATCAACAATGGAAAATAAAAAATCATACTCAAAGATCTATTTTTGTTCACTTCCAAGCAAAGTATAGATAAAGAAGATCCAAAGAGGCGCTTGAAAGGAAGTTTCAGTTCATGTAAGTGTCCACATTTCTCTCTCCTGACTATTGCAAAAGTGATTGCTAGTTGCATGTGCCTTCGTAGCATGTCAGTATAAACCATTTTGATAGATTTGTGTGTTTTTCACCTAAGATCCTCCTTTCCCCTTAACCTTTTGTTCCTGTCCTTGTCTATAATTCTGTATCCTCATTGGAAGTGATTTACTCAGGATACAAAAGTCACTCTGCTTCTTTTCAAATGTCAGTCCTCAGAACTTTCTTATACACTCTTAGAACCATATCAGAAATAAAAAAGACTCCCAAATCAGGCTTTAATTATGCTCACTCTTGAGGGCACATCAGCCTCTCGATAACAACTAAGTTAACAGTGTTCAAAGTACAACTCAAACTACAGCATGTCCCAGTGCCCCACATTTTTCAGGCACTAAACGGTCTCATCATTTAGTTTCCTTTTTTTTTTTAAGCAAGAAATATGCTTCAAAGCATAAATTTACAGACTTCAGTTTTCACACTTGGTTCACTGTTATGTATAATTAACACATTCCTGTTCTCCTCTTCACTTAATTTAGAACAACATTAAATTTCCATGCAGCTCATCAAACATATATGAGGATTATGGGAATGTAGTTAGGAAACTCAATCAGTAGGAATTTCATCCCCAAACATCTGGAACCCAGCTTACCAGAAACGAGTCTATGAAAACTTGTGAAGGAGACAGTTTAGCATGTTTTCCTCTGGTTTTGTGTGTTGACTCTTCTCTAAGCATCTTCCTTGCCACCTCATCACCATCCTTGATTCAGAAAGCCTCCCGGAGACGAGAAGCTTCCCTTATAGGAATCATGTCTCCCAACTCACACTGTAAAGTACCACTTTACCAACTAGGTGACTTGGTAAAGCATGTTTGGTATTATATAGCTGTTCTTACTGCGGCTTCCTGAACATAATGCCTCTCCCTTGCCTTATAGACCCATTAATAATTCTCCTGGGAGGAATTTTTGTTTAGGAGACAAGAATATATTTTTCCTAGCTGATCATTAAATATTTCTCACTATAAAAAAAAGACATGTGTTGATAATAATAATCATAATATTAATGAATAATAACAATAACAGACATTCATAGGGGACTTATTTTGTTCCAAAACAGTGTCCTAAGTGTTTTCCACATTAACTTATATCGTCATGATAAAACATCTTATTGGTTGAGACTGTTATTATCATCATTCTACAGACAACCTTCTGAAGAGAAGTAGAGATTGCCTTACCACTAAGGAGTTTCTTTCTCCTACTCAGTATTCTGTAATGACATGAAAAGCATTTTCCAAAAGACAGTAAATAGAGCATATTTGGGGTATGCATTTTACTATTGCTGGTGTCGACATGTACTACAGCAAAACCTCTGCCAAGAGAGGATAAAAGGAGTCAGCTCATAGTGGGTGGATATTAGAATTAGACAGAGGTTCAGATTGACATTGTTTAGGGGGATGGGGAGATCTAACAGGAAAAGGAGATGAATCAGAAAGAATTTCCCCAACAGTTTAGGATGCCTCCTAATCATGGGAACATTCTAATATATACACTAGAGAAAAAGCCCAGGAAAGTATGGCATAGATTTCTCATTGCTGCTTCAACATTCATTTACCCTTTCTTTATTAGTAAGAGAACTCCAATTTTATTTAGGGTGGCAATGTGCCTAGTTAAAATAATGCACTTCCCAGCTTATCTTGAGATTAAAGTGGCCACTTCACTGAGCTATGACCAGTGAGAAGTAAACAAAATCTATAGAAGGAGAAGACAGACAGCTGGCATGTGTCACTTTGCCCCTTCCTTTTCCCACACCCTACCTCCTAGAATGCAGATATAAAGGGTGAGTCTTCAAACACCATTTTGGACTATTGTGGTGATCCTGGAGATGGAAACCAAATAATAAGAAGAGCAGACGGAAGCCAGATAAGATTGGAAGGGCAGAAATAGAGATGGAGGATGAGTCCCTGATGATCATGGGGTCACCATATCTTCCCCAGGCTGCACATCTCCAAACTTATTTTACATGGAATAAAATATATCTTCATAAGTTTAAGCCACTGTTATATCTGACATGTTGTTACATGCAGCTGAACATGATTCTTACTAGATCCACAAAGTTAGCTGAAGGTTTTATGGGCAGCAGAACCTTCCCTTTACAAGGGAAGAAAACTCAAAAGACCCCTCTACCGGTAGACAGCAAAGGTCCTGTGGAGAGAGGTTAAATGAAGAGACCCAAGCCAGGAATTTCCCAAGCCCTTGATCAAGACAATCAACCGCTTTGCTTCTCAATTCTCTGATTCACAAAATAAGAGAGCTAAATGTGATTATTAAGGCTCCATTCCAGGTAGAAAATTCTGCAATTTTACAACTATGAGCGAATAAGACACACCAGAGTTGCCAAAACCCTGCTGAAAGGGTATTAGAGTAAACGTGATATTTTCTCCTGTAGGGAGAGGTAACTTAATCGGATTTGACTGGAACCCAGTCTGAGGCTGTCTGGTCACTTGGCACAGGGTTGCTGCTAATTTCGGATCAGCTTGTGTTGCCATAATCAGGGACTATTTGATTGGAACAAATAGAAGTTCATTTCAACAGACTTAAGCATTCCTTATCCTAGTAACACAGGGATATCTTACTGAAGCAGAGAACACCAGGGATATCTTACTGAAGCAGAGAACACCAGGGTAGGAAGTCTGAACAGGAAAACTGAGAACTGGAAAACCAAAAAGTCTCTCTCCCTGTCTGTGGTCAAAGTAGTACAATCACCTTGGCCTCCTCCTCCTATTTTTCACTACTGCTTAGCTCCTCTGCTGCAGGTCTTTTATGGTAGAAATATTAAAATGGCTTTCCCAGCTCTACATAATCTCTCTTTCAAGTTAGTACATATGTTTCACTGATTTAGACTCCACGTCATTCAAATTTCTAATGGAATCTGATTGGTTCAGCTTTAATTAGCAATGACCCTGGGAGAGCGTAAAACCACAGGGCACAGGCAGGATAGGTAGGGCTTTGGGGCTGGCTCTCTAGGGAGGAATATGACTGGGAAAGGAGAATTTGTATCTTCAGAGTAACAGCAAGGGAGTTTTTTCAGTATTCCTCTTTAGGAGGGGATACATGTCTTTCCAATCTAAGAGTTCCATCCACAGGAATCTGCTGAGATGGGGCAGGATGAATACAGATGGATTATATAAAGATGTATCAAGTTGTGCCTCCTAACCTGCCTGGAGTGATACAAATGTAGCACTGTTTTGAGTTTGTAACACTTACTACAGAAGTGTTCTATGACACCTGTGTATGGGCACTTGGAATGATTACAGGCACTTGGAATGATCACAAATTGAAATAAAATTAGTTATGAAAATTTTTTTGAGAATCTAACAGCATAGCATCCCTTCAGATAATTTAAGTGTTGGAAATAGGATAGAAAACTGCTAATTTAACCTTTCTTTTATCCATTTCTCTAGCTCTTGTTATAACCTTCTCTACTTCATGCAGAACTTGTCTCTGTAATTCAGAACTTGTTAGTGTAATTCAGAACTTGCTAATTACCACCTTGACCAATTCTGAACTCTGTTATTTGTGGATCATCTTGATAATTAACTGAATGTTTCTATATTTTAATTGGATAGAATTCATCACTTTATAGCATATTTACAATTGTTATGGTATGAAAGCCACCTCATTAACAGATGTTTTGCTTTTTTAAAACTATAATAATATACGGAAACTTTTGATATTTTTATTTATTTTAGGATTTGGCTCAAAATAATAGTTTCACACCAGTTAGAATGGCAATCATTAAAAAGTCAGGAAACAACAGGTGCTGGAGAGGATGTGGAGAAATAGGAACACTTTTACACTGTTGGTGGGATTGTAAACTAGTTCAACCATTGTGGAAAACAGTATGGTGGTTCCTCAAGGATCTAGAACTAGAAATACCATATGACCTAGCCATCCCATTACTGGGTATCTACCCAAAGGATTATAAATCATGCTGCTATAAAGACACATGCACACGTATGTTTATTGTGGCACTATTCACAATAGCAAAAACTTGGAACCAACCCAAATGTCCATCAGTGACAGACTGGATTAAGAAAATGTGGCACATACACACCATGGAATACTATGCATCTATAAAAAAGGATGAGTTCATGTCCTTTGCAAGGACATGGATACAGCTGGAAACCATCATTCTCAGCAAACTATCACAAGAACAGAAAACCAAACACTGCATGTTCTCACTCATAGGTGGGAATTGAACAATGAGAACACTTGGACACAGGAAGGGGAACATCACACACTGGGTCCTATTGTGGGGAGGGGGGAGGGAGGAGGGATAGCATTAGGAGATATACCTAATGTAAATGACGAGTTAATGGATGCAGCACACCAACATGGCACATGTATACATATGTAACAAACCTGCACATTGTGCACATGTACCCTACAACTTAAAGTATAATAATAATAAAAAATTATTATTTTACCCTCAAGAACATACGAGATTTAGTTTGTTGTCAAAATTTGTTTTCTCAAAATTCAATTTCTCTTATTCTTTAGTCTCCTAAGCATAAAAAGATGAAATATACTACATAGAAGGCACACTAAAAAATAAAATCTGAATTTAAACTTACTAACTATGGTACCTTAGACAGGTCACTTAATCCTCTGAACTTCAATTTTCATTATATAAGGTGGTCAAAATAGTATCTGAATCTACTCCATGTAATTTTTAAGTTCACTAAATGAAACATGGTTATGAAAATAATTTATAAAATTCAAGAATGTGCAACATTATTAGATACTACCAATGGGAAGTTTACCTATTCTTCTATATCTTACAAGATGATAAATTGCTGTTGTCAGAATGAAAGTAGATGAAGCATAAACGAATCAGGTAACCTAGGCTTATATTGTTGAACAACACAAGAGTATAGACACCTCTCTATGTTAAATATGAGTGAAACACCATGACTAAGGGTAAATTGGTTTACTATTTCATCAAGACAGCACATCCATACAATATAATAGAAGGGCTTTTAGGGGAGACCCTCTATATAAAGTGATGCTTACTAATCACTCATCATATTTTTTATTACATAAACTGCCAGACAACTGATTTGACAAGAATATTATGAATTAGTTTAAATGCATTCCTGATGTGTAATCAATATCTCCAGCAGACTTCAAGAATGCAGTGTGTTACATCATTATTAGACATATCAAAATGAGACTTACCTGAAGTTAATATCATTAAATCACTCAAGAGCTTAATTTTAGTTCAGTAATCGACTTCCATAAAATTGTCACTGGAAATGCTGAAGGGACAGCCCAATAGAGTATAAAATTAGAGGTTTGCTTTCCCCATCTTTCTTAAAATGCACCAAAGCAAATCTAGTCAGACACATGAAAAATACCATGAGTACTACATACCTTCTCTAATAAATTTCATATTTTGAAATCAGAAAGTGTTCAGAGATGGTCAAAATCAGAAATCATGTAATATTTGACTCACTTTTCTTGAAACCCTTCAGTTTGTACTTCTTGGTGTTTGCCCCTGGCTACCTACAATGATCTTGTTTTTGTTGTTGTTGTTTCAGCTCTCGTACTACTAGAAAGTGTCATACTTTTCCAACACCTTAACACTTTGGTAGTCCATTTAGTGCCATATTTCTTGTATTTTTGCATGGGATTTTTTGTCGATAATTTTGCTATTTAAAATGGCTCCAAACTGTAGTGTTGAAATGCTTTCTAGTGTTCTGGAACACAGGAAAGCTGTCATGGCCTTATGGAAAAATATATATTGCTAAGCTTTGTTCAGGCATGAGTTATAGACCGGTTGTCCGTAAGTTCAACGTTAATGAATCAACAACATGTTAAATAAGGTGTCTTTATATCACAACACACATAAAACAAAGTTACATGGTTTTGTTTGGGAGGTTTTATGGCTTTAAATAGTGGAAGGGAGAAATGGGAAGTTGGTCAAAGTGTATAAAATTACAGTTATGTAAAACAAATTAAGCTCTAGAAATCTAACGTACAGCATGATGATCATAGTTAACAATACTATAATGCATACTTGAAACTTGCTAAGAGGTAGATCTTAAGTTTTCTTGCCTAAACAATAAAAGAAAGAAAATGGTAACAAGGTTATGTATTGATTAATAAAAATTTTGTGAGCAGAGGGCTTGCAGGAACCTAGTTCCATATTTCCTCTAAGAGCAATTATCCAGTGTTTGCTATATCAGTGTTCAAATAAATATTATAGAACTATCACAAATAACAATTATGTCTACAGAGAATATATATGCATATACAAATATATGTATACAGAAAGTATATATACACATATGTATGTATATAGATTTACATGTTACTATTTGGCTTAAAAGTCAATAATGGGTCAGACGTAGTGGTTCATGTCTGTAATCCCAGCACTTTGGGAGGCCGAGGTGGGTGGGTCACCTGAGGTCAGGAGTTCGAGACCAGCCTGGCAAACATGGCAAAACCCTGTCTTCACTAAAAATACAAAACTCATCCAGGTGTGGTGCCATGTGCCTGTAATCCCAGCTACTAGGGAGGTTGAGGCAGGAGAATCGCTTGAACCTTGGAGGCAGAGGTTGCAGTGAGCTGAGATCATGCCACTGCACTTGAGCCTGGGCGACAGAGTAGGACTCCATCTCAGAAAAAGGTCAATAATGTTATGACCATCCTAATAAATTTCTGTCTTAAATACCATATCCATGAAAATTTCAAAGCTTGAGAACTCACCTTTATTCATTCAAAAATTATATGTTGATTATCTTTCATTCTCTACTAGGTTTTGCTGAGGGAATAATAGTGAAGAAGATGGTAACAGTACCTATTCTTTTGGAACACATATTTTATGGGAAGACATAATACCCATCCCCAAAACAGACAAGTAAATATATGCACAAAATGACTTTACATGGAAATTTGTTACAAAAAGACCAAAGAAGACTCTAAGATCAAGAATGAGAATGGGGGAACATATTCTAGGTAGTTTTGTCAGATTAGATCTCTATAGGGAGGTGACATTTAAGATTGACACCCAAAATATAGAAGGAATTAGTCACATGACATGTGGGGAGAACATTCCATTTAGAGGGGGGAGCTTAGGCTGTGACCATGAGGTGGCAATGTGCTTGGCTCATTGAAAGGACTGAAAAATGAGCAGTGTGACTACAAGATCGTGGATTAGGAACAAAGTAGAAGTGGAGACATAAATAGGGGCCAACGGATGCAGAAATTATACTCTTTGCTCTAGTGTATAGATTTTATTTTATTGCTATGAGAAACCACAGAAGGATTTTAAGCAAAGTGTTGACATGATTCCATTTGAATTTTAAGATCACTTTTGCTCCTTGTGGAGAGTGGATTGAATGGATTGAAGAGGAGCACTGAACTGAGGAGACCCAGTGAAAATTCTGTTCCAATAATGTGGATGTATGATCATGATGATTTAACAAAGGTGAAGGAAAGAGGTCAAAGCCAAGAAATCACTGCAATTAAAACCACCAGGGATGCTACTAAATTGGACGTAGGGTGAAGAAAAGTACATTTTCAAGGGTGGCCCTATATTTCTGCCTTGAGTATAGTATTTGACACATTAGCTATTACTATTAGATATGGTATAGAAAAGATGCTGTCATGTTTTCAAAAGCAATATTTCTCAAGTAGTTAAACATCCACCTCTATCTGTTATTATAGGGAATGATGGTGAGCTTAAGGTGACTATAATACTATTTGGCCAAGGGATATTGAAATCTTGACTTGGTTGCATAATACTGCCTTCCTATGAAGTCAACAAATTAAAATAACAAAAATAGTATCTTGCTTACATCTGGAATTTTGGCCCCAAAACCCAATATAATGTAAGCTTGACCATGAGGATAGACTTTTTATTTTCCCAAGTAAGCCTAGACTATTATACCTTCTAACTAAAGCAGACTCTCATTGATACAACCTGTGACACCTCCTCCTGAATGAAGTTTGTATCAAAGCTTAGGTTATGTGATTACTAGCCACAGTGAATCTCTTTGAAAACTCCACCTGCTGTACTGAAGCACAATTAGGACCTCGGACTCCTCTCAGGGATATCAAAAGGGCTGGAGCAAGGTGGTAGAGAAAGAAAGATTTCTTCAGTTCCCCTGAGAGGACAAGAGGTACACTTTAATGCTTCTTCTCATAGTTCAAGCTAAAATGGGCTTATTTTACTCCCTGATCAAATTAACATACATCCTAAAAGTATTAGGGAGTGATATGATATACCATTTAAATTAGCTGCAGTAAAAACCACCTCCCTTAGAGAACATAAGTAAGTTGAGGGCATGTGAGAAACCGCTAGCAATGGCTCAATCAGCCTGAAGGCTACAGGTGTGCTCATTCTTCCAACAAGCATTTATTGAGCACTTGTTTATTAGGTCCTTCCCATGATAATCATTACTTTGAGTCTTCATAATTGTCATCACAAAGATAAAACTAGACAATATTACTCCTTGCTGGTAAGGGTGGGTGTGTCTTTTTTTTAAATCAAGCAAGTTTGGTTTAATAAAACACAGCTAAATCTATGAAATTTTGAGAAAAGTATAACAGAACAGGTAGTCCTTTTTCCCCCTTCCTAAAAAACATTTTTGTTTATCTAATCAAGTCCGCATAAAATTCTTTGCCACTGAGGCTAAAGCTGTTGAATGAATAAAATTTTGCTGCCTGTATCTGGTTAACATGTCATTTCTCCATAAGGAAGCCACTTTTTCCTGCAGTTGCACACTATTTTGTTATTTATTTATTAGATATTTTTGAAATTATGCCTTGTTTTAAGACAGATTTAATAATAAAAATAATATATTTGTAAAAGCCTCTTGTCATATTAAGGCCCCACCCTAAATACACACAGGTACACTTACATACGTAAATACACACACGCATTCACACACATATGTACATACACATATATTTAAACTTAGACTGTCATCTTGTCACTCCAGAATGGTAGCTAGTCAACAGAAGAAACACATTGAAAATAGAAAAGAAGTCTGAAGATATAGGCCTCTCCTATACAGCTAGCTGATTTCAGCAGCTTATGACTGCACAGTGTAAGTTAATTGAATGAATGCTCACAATACAAGTTAGCCATCAGAAAGGACCAGAAACTGATTATGTATGAACAAGAGTAGAGAAAACAATGTATCTGGACATACACTATAACTCTGGGATATCCCTATTCTAAGAACCAATTATTGTAAAGTCAATGAGTCCCCTACTATTTTAATGAGTTTAGTTGATATTCATCAGAACTCAAAATACATAGTAATAGTAATGATTAATTGTTACAGTTATTAAGGCATGAGTGTATAATAAACCAAAACTCACTTTAGATGCCATCTGTGATAGCACAAACTTCAGTAGAATCTTCAGTACAACATAGACTAATTTTAGACTCATTCAGGTTACAGACATATTCATTATAGCAAACTAATTTGTCCCAAGTGACTGAAAGATAATCAACATCATTTAAGAATTAATATACAGAATATACTATATTATACATGTATATATCAATGTAAAGTATGATTCTAAGAATTTGAATCTAATAAAGCATAACTATTTTAAAAATTTCATGCAAAATAATTGAGTCTTTGCTATTTTCCTAGAACATTCTAATTGTTTCAAGGTTATTCTTTCAAACATCAATTATCTATATGCTATACAGCCGCAAAGGTCTACACTAGTTTTGTGAATATCAGATAAATGGATCTTTTTTGTATTCTGAGGCAACCCAATCCCATAACCTACATCTTGAATACTTTTCTGTTAGCCCTATGGTACGGCACTGATATTTCCAATCTCCCTGAAATTTTCCAAGTTCATTTACCAGTTGTCTCAGAGTTCTAGAACAGCTTTTTCCTCATGGTAGAATGCTTTATATCAGTATTTTTACCCACACTAAAAGGGACAAAACAAAAACATTACAAGTTACGTAAAATGTAATCGCTACACTGTAAAATAACCAGGAATACAATTTCCACCCAATTAAGTAGCACAGAATACATTCTAATGACTGCATTTATAGAAGATACCAGCAATACTTAGTAAATAAACTGCATGTTAATTCACCAGGTGACTGGGAACACCAGGATAATAAAGTTTCTTTAAGTGCACTGAATATGAAAACAAACAAAAAACAAAAGTGGGCAGCAAACAAAGCCTGTATTCTTTGTAATGAATCTTATAATTACCAAAAAGCCTAATTGTTAAGGGAGTTTAAACAGTTTGCTATCTAAAGTCTTTATGGAGTGAAATCTAGTTAAGTTTTGTTAAGACAATAATGCTATGTAAATCAAGCACAAATAAAAAATAATAACATTTTCTACCTCCTGGGAGGAAAATACAGAATGTGCTGACAGTGGGCAAAGAGGTGGTTTAATTGGGTGGGGGAAGAAAGCAACAAACAGTAATTGAGTCAACCATCCAGCATTCTGGTTGTTTGATACCAGTTCCATCTAGTCTAATTAAAGGAGTAATGATAATTTTAAAAATGCATTTAGAAATGGTCCCTCCATCTCCCCTGCTGTAATAAAATGTCACAGTATTTATTTAAAAACACAAACCTAGGCATATAATTTCATATTGAGGGACATTTTCTTCTCAAAGTGTTCTCATGTAATAGCTTCATCCCATAAAATAACTAAACAAAAATTAACATCAGGCAAGGTAGTCAGCTGGCCACATAGGTGCTTATTTCAGCATTTGTGCAGAAATAATGATGTCAGCAGCATGCCTGACAACGTAGCCTTCCCTGAATCGGGCCCCTCTCAGTGATAGTGAGGTATATACGAGTTGAGTGTGCCATAAAAAGCTTCTTAAATATGTAGTTAGGTGTGTTTATCATTAGATCAGCAATCTGTTGGTTGAACTGGATGTTACTTTTTTGTATACTGCATTTAGAATATTAGATATCTTCACATAGTGAACAAGTACATTATAATAGCCAAGATGCACTTACTCTGTCTTCCATCAAAGATGAAATATGAAGGGGAAAATAACATTCAGTTATTCAGTGATTCAGGGCTACCACTACTACACAATCTGAAAAAAAGCACCCTGCAAACTCAAATCTAGTTTCCCATCCCTCCATCTCCTTCCCTAAAGAAGAAGGGTTCTCACTAAGAGGGTAGGAGGTCAGACTGGTCTCATAAAGAGATCAGGAAGAGGGATATGGGACTGGAGGAGCAGGAGAGAAATACTACTGGGGGTTGGAGTTTTCACCTGTACAGAGCTCTAACACTCTGCCAGTGTGCAAGAAAATTGAGGAATGGAAGGATCTAAGATGAAAAGTGCTAGCATAGGTTTTGACTTGGCTCTTTCTTAATTGCCAGTAAGAAATGAGATGCTTTTAAAATTATCTGTTGAACTGAGCTTCTTCAAACACAACTCCACCTAGAATTGCCTTGAGAATTCATTTGGATTATCTATGTCATGGCTCCATTATCTGAGGCCATGATCTATAGAACTAATTCTAAAAATAAAAAAGGCTATATACCTTTTGAAGTACGTGATAGACTATAAAGTCAACTAGGTAAGATGGCCACATTTGAAAAAAATCACTAACATTACCATACAAACAGTAGGAGGAGAAGAGCTTAAAATGTTACGCTATCTTTTTGTTTGTTTGTTTGTTTTGAGACGGAGTCTCGCTCTGTCGCCCAGGCTGGAGTGCGGTGGCGCGATCTCGGCTCACTGCAAGCTCTGCCTCCTGGGTTCACGCCATTCTCCTGCCTCAGCCTCCTGAGTAGCTGGGACTACAGGTGCCCGCCACCTCGCCTGGCTAGTTTTTTGTATTTTTAGTAGAGATGGGGTTTCACCGTGTTAGCCAGGATGGTCTTGATTTCCTGAGCTGGTGTTCCACCCACCTCGGCCTCCCAAAGTGCTGGGATTACAGGCATGAGCATCGCGCCCGGCCTGTTATGCTATCTTTTAAAGAATGATTCAATAACACAATTGAGTGAAGAATAAGTGGGATTGTATTTTTTTCTGATTGTAGTGGTAATATTCTTAAGAACACAATTAAGAGGCATATAATTATTTGGTTTAAGTCCCCCAAAGCTACATTTAATCAAATATGCAAAGGCATCTTCCAGATTAAGAGAACTGTGTGTGCCTATTTATTTTTACCATTGTTTAGGAATGGCTATGAGTGATATCTTTATGTTGATGTTTTGAATTTTAAATTTGTTTAGAAAGTCAATTCAAAGATATTTTGGAAACACATAGAGATCTTATATATTTTGTGCTTTCTCAACAGAATGATGACGATCAATTTTTTCACTCTCCTATGGCATTGATCATGAGTTGCAATTTCCTCTTATCAGACTTTCATATTCATATGAATATTCAAAGGAAATTCATTAGATATTTTAGATAATGAATATTTAGAAAATGAATATTTCTCATTTTCTCAAGGGGACCATGACAATTCATTTATCTCACAAAATGAATCATCTGAATGAATCTGCCACTGTTAAAGTACCATCTCCTTTTAACAAAAAGAAGTACCTACTTATGTTAAAAAGCATCACTATTTACCTAGGAGTTACTTGTACTAAAAGATGTTTAACTATTTGGATAGAAGTAGACAAAGAAAGATGCAATGTCTTCAGACACCAACTGGCCAGAGGTGGACCAAACTTCACAGGTTAAGGGCACAGTCCACCTCAAGGCAGCTCTCACTTCAGATTTCAGCTGCAAATTAAGAGAACCCCAGGCCACTGTCATCTCACTTCTGACCAACTGGTTCAAATTTGGGAGCTACCATGGCCCTCTCAGTTTTGATAATTTACTAGAATGATCTATGGACCTCAGGGAAGTGCTATGCTTATTACAGTTTTATTATAGCAAAAGGATACAAATCAGAGGGAGACAAAGGGAGAGAAGCATCGAGTATAATGGGAAGGTTCCAAACATGAAGTTCACATTGTTTCCTCCCCACGAGAGGTCCTGTTATCCTCCTGCCACAGGAATGTGCAACCATACCCAAAGTATAGCCAACCAGGGAAACTCCCCTGAACTTTGGTGTCCAGGGTTTTTACTGGGGTTTCATTATGTATGCATGACTGATTGAATCATTGACTTTGAGGTCCAACTCAATCTCTAGCTTCCCTTGCCTCCCTGGAGACCAGGCTGATATCATGTGGCTGAATGCTCTAACTCTCTAATCACATAATTGGCCTTTCTGCACAGCCAGACCTCATCCTGATCATCTTGTTAACATAAACTATCAAAGGTCTCACATAACAAAGAAATATCTATTACTCAGGAAATACCACAGGTTTAGAGGTTACCTCTTAGGAAAGAGGGACAAAGGCCAGCCAAATTCCCTATTACACAAAAGCCTGTGAGATCCCATGTCTTAGTAAATTATTTTACAATAAATTTTGGACATTTTGGGGGAAGTAGTAATGTGGTATTAAACCAAACCTACAATTGACCCTCATCTATTGGCTTGAACTCAAATTAGGCAAGAAATAGTTAATAGTTTTCAGAAATAAGTACAAACCTTTCTATTAACTCACTGTAAAATTACTACTTTTTAGGAATTTTATTTCAAATAATGATGAACATATTATGTATTTACTAAGGGAATATCTCTATCACCAACTAGATGGTACATCACAGTAATGATAAGAACCAGGTTTTAAATTTAGTTCTAGATATAGATTCCAAATCTGTACATAGATACCAGATCTGTCATTCATTTCCAAAATAAATATTTTTGCATGATCAAATAGTGTAATCCTTAAATATATTACATTTAGTAAACAAATTCATGTGAGGTGAAATCTACCCCTTAACCCCTTTTAGTATATCTACATTGTAGTTTATTTGTTTTATTGGTATTAGACATCAAAAAGAGGCATTTTATTTAAGATAATGTTTCTATTCATTTATTCAACATATTTATTGAATACGTATCACATGCCAGGTATTGAGGGTGTTCCAAACACAAGCAATGTGTTAGTTAATATAAGGTACATTAGTCCTTTCCCTCAATGAACTTATATTCAAGTGAGAAAAGATAGGTAATTAGCAAGAGTTTTTGAAACTATAATGTTTTTAATGAAAAATATATGGAAAAACAATCTAAGAAGATGAAGTTAGAGACAGTTTTGTAAAAGTTGTAAATTCAAATAGGGTTCCCAAGGAAACTGAAATTTGAAAGGGAGAAACATGCAGTTTTCTGGTAGAAAAACATTCCAGGCAGAGGAAACAGCAAGTGAATGGCTCTGAGGCAGGAGCCTGCCTGGTGTGTTCAAAAAGCAGCTAACAAGGTCAATGTTGCCGAAGTGAAGTGATTTGAAAGGGTGAAGAAGTAAGAAATTAGGTCATATGAGTAATGTAGGGTATGAGGGTGTGCAAATGATATGGTATGCAGTAGGTCGTTGTAAGTTTAGTTGGTTCACACTTTGGGAAACTATTAAAGATTTTGGGCAAAGGAGTGACATATATTTTAAAAGGATTCTGGTTGCCATGTTCAGAACAAACTGAAGGGGAGAAAGCAAAGAACTAGGAAGTCTATTTAAGATGCTGTTGAAATAAGCCAGATGAGAGACGAGAGTAGTTTGGACTGTGGTGGTAGTGGGGGTTGGGGGTTGTGGGGAACAAAAGGTGGTTATTTTCAGATGTATTTTGAAGGTAGACATAATAAGATTGAAAAAGAATAATCAAGGACAATATCAAGATATTCAGACTGAGGAAAAGGAAGGATGGAGTTGCCATTAACTGAGATGGAAAGACTGTAAGAGAAGCAGGCTTTGGGAGGAGGAAGGTAAAGCAGCCCAAACTCTAATCTAGACTTGCCTAAATCCAAACCTTGTGTTCTTTACTACAAGTCAGCACACTATTTTTAGTTTATTGAATACCTGTACTCTTGCAAGGACTATGCTTTACATAATTTGCTCATTAAATTCTCTTAAGAAGGCTATGATGAAGAAAAAACCAAAAAGGTAAACACTTACATAGTACTTATCATGTGTCCTGAGTGTTATAACACACACACACACACACACTCATATAATCTTCACAAGAATCATAGGTACTATTATCATCCATATTTTACTAATGGGAAAAAAGAGGTGGAGTAACTTGCCATTGGTTACACAGCAAGTAAATGGGCAGAGGAGAGATTTGAACCTATGTAAGATAGCTCCTACATCTGTTATGCTGTCATCTGAGAGAGATATAGGATCAGAGGGCTTGTCACCTCCCAGGGATTACATGGTAAGTACAGGCATTTTAACTTTTGTTCTAACTTCAGCCCTTTGACCAATGGATTATAGAGAATAGCACCTTTCAATTTCAGGTGGGGGAGTTAGAGAAGTAATAATAGAGTTGGGGACAGTGGTCTATTTCTGGGAACTCTGCCATGGACACTAAAGTAATCTGGGGGTGGGGGAAGAGTGAGAGAGAGAGAGTGTGTGTGTGTGCCTGTGTGTGTTTAGTTTTACTGTATCAGTTTACTAGGGCTTCTATAACAGAGTACCACAGACTAGGTAACTTAAACCACAAGAAAAAATATTTTATCACTGTTCTACAGGCTAGAAATCCAAGATCAAAGTGTCAGCAGGGTTGGCTTCTCCTGAGGATTCTCTCCTTAGACTGTAGATGGCCACCTTCCCCCTGTGTCTTCACATGATTTTCCTTCTTTCCCTGTGTCTGAATCTCTTCTTCTTATAAGGGTACCAGTCATTTTGGGTTAGGATCCATTGTAATGATCTCATTTTACTTAATTACTTCTTTTAATTAAGTAAAACCATTTCTCTAAATGCAGTCACATTTTGGAGAACTCAGGGGTAAGACTTCAATACATGAATGGTGGGGGACACAATTTTGCTTGTAACAATTACCTAGCATTGTTATTTAAAATCTCCTTTCCACCTTAAAATTCATATGGAACAACAACAACAACAAAAGCCTGTATAGCCAAGACAATTGTAAGCAAAAAGAACAAAGCTGGAGGCATCATGCTACCCAACTTCAAACCATACTACAAGGCCATAGTAACCAAAACAGCATGGTATTGGAACAAAAACAGACACATAGACCCATGGAACAGAACAGAGATCTCAGAAATAAGACCACACATCTACAACCATCTGATCTTCAACAAACCTGACAAAAACAAGCAGTGGGGAAAGGCGTCTCTGTTTAATAAATGGTGCTGGGAAAACTGGCTAGCCACAAGCAGAATATTGAAACTGGATCCCTTCCTTACATCTTTTATAAACATTAACTCAAGATTAACTTAAGACTTAAAAGTAAAACCCAAAACTATAAAAACCCTAGAAGAAAATCTAGGCAATACCATTCAGGACATAGGCATGGGTAAAGATTTCATGAAAAAACATCAAAACCAATTGCAACAAAAGCAAAATTGACAACAGGGATCTAATTAAACTAAAGAACTTCTACACAGCAAAAGAAACTATCATCAGAGTGAATGGACAACCACAGAATGGGGGGAAATTTTTGCAATGTATCCATCTGACAAAGGGCTAATATCCAGAATCTACAAGCTACTTAAACAAATTTATAAAAAGAAAAACAAACAACCCCATTAAAAAGTGGTCAAAGGACATGAACAGACACTTCTTAAAAGAAGACATTTATGCAGCCAACAAACATACGAAAAAAAGCTTAACATCACTGATCATTAGAGAAATTCAAATCAAAATCACAATGAGATACCATCTCATGCCAGTTAGAATGGCAATTATTAAAAAGTCAAGAAACAACAGATGCTGGTGAAGCTGTGGAGAAACAGGAACACTTTTACACTGTTGGTGGGAATGTAAATTAGTTAAACCATGTGTAAGACAGTGTGGTGATTCCTCAAAGATCTAGAACTAAAAATACCATTTGACCCAGTAATCCCATTACTGGGTATATATTCAAAGGAATGTAAATTATTCTATTATAATAATTTACACATGCACACATATGTTCACTGTAGCACTACTCACAATAGCAATGACATGGAATCAACCAAAATGCCCATCAATGATAGACTGGATAAAGAAAATGTGGCACATATACACCATGGAATACTATGCAGCCATACAAAGGAATGAGATCATGTCCTTTGCAGGGACATGGATGGAGCTATAAGTCACTATCCTCAGCAAACTAACACAGGAACAGAAAACCAAACACTGCATGTCCTCACTTATAAGTGGAAGCTGAGCAATGAGAACACATGGACACAGGGAGGGGAACAATACACACTGGGCCTGCCAGAGAGCAGGGCGAGGGAGGGCATCAGGATAGATAGCTAATGCATATGGGGTTTAATATCTAGGTGATGGGTTGATAGGTACAGCAAACCACCATGGCACACATTTACCTATGTAACAAACTTGCACATCCTGTGTATCCTGGAACTTAAAATAAAATTAAATTAAATTTAAAAAAATATTAAAATAAATAAAATCTCCTTTCTGTAAAAGTTGGAAAACTTTGTTCCCATTGAACATTACAGGTAAACTTATATATGATGACACTTGGCTCTCTTTTACTCTGATGACTTGCATTACTCCACTTACACTCTGTGTCTCAGACACAAGAAGAGAAAAAGCAGGAAGCAACAGTCCCTGTTTGCTCTTGGACATTGCAATGGGTGTGAGGGTGGGAAAAGTTTAGTCAGAAGATAGCAAATTAGTTCAGTCAGCAAGTCAGGAAAACTTCCATCATCCACCCTCTATAACATGATGGAAAAGGGGTAAAAAAGTACTCTTAAAACCACAGCGGTAGCTCCTTTTGCATTTTTGAAGCTAAGACTAATTTGATAGACATCTATCATGTTGAGATTTTATGTCTTTTGGTTGGTTTCATAAGTTTTTTGAAGTTGAATACTTCAATTTTATCTATGAAAATATATTGAGAATTATTCAGAATGCCTATTGATGGGAAGATACCAGATATTTTTATTAAATATCTATACATTAATGTATTCCCCTGAGATTGTATTTTATCTTGTGAAATACAAAGCTGGTTAACCCCCCACAAAAATAATCTAGATTTTTTCCATAAATGAAATGAGTGCACTTTTAGCTAAAGGGGAAACAGACATTGTATAATTTCCAGGAATTCTATAGAAAGACTAGAATCGCAATAGTTTACTAAAACAACAATGTGAAAGAGACATGCAAATTGCACTCAAATCCTTTCATGCTGAATAGTAACTGGTGACAGTAACCTGGGAGATAGAGACACTGGGTCAGTCTGAATAGTAGAAGGGCTATGAATGTGTAGGAAGATATGTCTAACGCATAGCTGAAAGAAATACAATAGGGGAGTGGCATCATCAAATTGTAAGGTCCTTAAATGCCATTCTGAATAGGAAGCATTATGTGAAGACACCCTGTGATTCACATGATTTCAGTATCTAATTCTGTATTTGCAACTAAAGTTTATAATGTGTTATATGTGTTTTCTGTTTGCAAAGCTTTTAGCTGATTCCTATCAGAGACCTAGTCCTAGGTAAACTGCTGCCTCAAGATATTTAGAAGGTCTTGAAGACTGTATCTCTTCTAACCCTCACCTAATTTCACAGACCTAGAGGAAATGCAGATCCTTAGTTTAGAGTAAGAACCAAGATTAAGGTCATCTAAGAAGAGTTCAACCTTCTGGAGCTTTTGGTAGTAGAATTAAATGCTTTGGTTTTAACTATAAAAGATAAATTTTGAGTTCTAGAATGTATTAGATTATCTACTCCAAGATAAGAACAATCACAATAGCTACTTATATTTTCACAACACTTTATGGCTTATGAAGGTTTCTTACATTCATTATTTTATTTAATGAAATTTTTACAATGTAGAGGGAAAAGTCCAGGATTCAGGGTTGTTCACGTGTGCGAGCCTCGTTTCCTCACCCATGCTAGGGATAATCACAGGAAGTCTACTTATCTCAAGGGTCAGTTGTGAATGTCAAAGGATACAGTGTTATATAAAAACAACTTTAATTCCATTGTCGGATGTTATTTTACAATAGATTCTATTAAACCACAACCTCTGAATTAATTATCTTCCACTTTTTGATGATGATTGATGCTGAGAATGGCTTCTTTGCTCTTATGTTGG
Organism: Colobus angolensis palliatus; assembly: GCF_000951035.1. Taxonomy (NCBI): domain Eukaryota; kingdom Metazoa; phylum Chordata; class Mammalia; order Primates; family Cercopithecidae; genus Colobus; species Colobus angolensis. Next base: position 3,597,616 of record NW_012113030.1, read on the forward strand.
AACTGTTAAAGCCTTTAAAAACAATGACTTAATTATTTTATTACATTGACAGAATAAAATTCCTACATTCATTTGATGTATGAAGACTGAGAATTTAATTTATTTAATGATTATCTTGGAATATATCTATTCATTACTGGTGGAAAAAGATGAAACGTTGCCAGCAGACAAAGACAGTTATTTCTTCTTTCTAGAGTTGTGAAAACAACAATTACTACCTACTGAGTACCTACTTGGTGCCAAACACTGTTCTAGGTGTTTTGTATATTTCATCTTTTGATCCTTACAATGGCATGTGTGTTACTTCTCATTGCAACTTAGCAGAGATTTACTCAATTAGGACATGCTGAAGCTGGGATTTGAGCCCAGAGATGTTCATCTTTAAAGACACTTGCTCTTTCTAATCAATATTTTATCACATAAACATTAACTTGCTCAGTTATCAAGTGTTCTTGTATCTGAATGAATGGAGGTCTGGTAGGACCAAATGGTATATATCTAGGCATGTTAGAATATCTGTTAGAAAGCAATGTTAGAATGCACACCTCTGTGTGGGCTACAATTACATTTGACTTTCTCTAAACTTCTTTATTCAGTCCTTCCCCTCTCATGTGATTCCTAAGAGCTCTCTCATACTAATGTATCAAGAAGGGGACTAAAGAGACGATTCATCAAAATACTTCTTAGGGAAACCATTATTTGTGTTAGGAAGAAATACTTTGAGAAGTTATTAGAGAATAAAGCTCCAATGGTGGGAAACTGTCACAAACATGGATTGCTAACATCCCATGAATAAGTCAAAAAGAGGAAATTTGCCAACTTCCATATTATGCAGTCCTCTGACATTCACAGTACTCAGCAACAAGAAGAAATGAAGTAGCAGTATATGCTACAACACTGATGATTCTTAAAAACATTAGGCTAAGTGAAAGAAGCCAGTTACAAAAGACCACAGAAAGCCAATCTATAAAGATGGAAAATACATTAGTGGTTTCCTGGGGCTGGAGTGAGAACAGGGAATGATTGCAAATGGTCACCAGGGATCTTTTTGGAATAATATAAATGTTTTAAAACTGGACTTTGGAAACGGTCACATGACTCTGTAAACTTATATGATCATTGGATATTCATTTAAAAATGAGTAAATTGTATAGTCTGCAAATTATGTCTCAATAAATATGTTCTTTTTTTTAACAAAAAAAAGGTGCTGCACAGCAGCTGTGTTTGCAACGTTGCCACACATGAAAACCAGCAGAGTACCTCCGGAAGCACACCCAAGAAATTGACAGCAGAGATTGCCTCTAAGGAGGGAAATGGGGCACAGAAGCCAAGAAGAGGAGGAGAGTTCCTCTGAATGTATAATGTTTGGTGCTCTTTGAATGTTACACCATGTGCATGTAATCACTATTCAAAAATAACATTAAACCCTTTACATCTTTTAGTTACTAGGAGATACTTGGCTGCTGTTCATACTGAGGAGGTCATTAATGGTAATGGGGTCAGGAGAAAGGACGGTCTAAGGGGAAAATCCTGCATTATCTATTTTCAGAAATGATCATTTTGATCTATTATTCAGAATAATATTGATTTGAACAGCAATGCCCTATAACCAAGGGACCTGAAGGGAACAGTACGTAGAGCCTAAGATAAAGAAACCTGTATATTTTGTTGTAGTGGGAGTGCTGAAAGCAGAGAGTGGAAAGTCTGAGGCCTTTATGTTTTTGATGCCAGAGTAGTCATTCAGAAGGCTTTTGAAGAGCAATGTATTGACTGCACTCTGTTACATTTCAGTCATTTTGCTATCATCCTTTTTTCCAGTAGATGCCATAAATGTAGCAATTCAAGAGCAAACTGTTGGAAAAGATGCTCAACTCATCTTCCTCAGTTTGTTATTTCTTCAAATTATCTAATTCACTGTGCTTTTTGGATTTCTTTTTGCTATAGATGGTTTTCCATACAACTGAAATTGCTAAATAATTGTCAAGTTTCTGCTTCACTTAGAAAATATTCACCAGCTAAAACAGATTAAATCCCAGTACTCAATTCCCTAATAATGTTTATCTTTGGAATCTTGAAGATTTTCAACTCTTAATCCATAGCTCAAGTCTTCTGTCTGATGTTGAATGCAGTGATCTTCCAAGCAAATGATGGTATTTGAGCCTTCCCTTAAAATGGTAGTAATCAAATTTCAAAGTACTTGTTAAGAGAAGGCATACTATAAATTACTGATATTTGGAAATTTCTAAGAATATGTCACTTAGAAATGAGTATGTAGTGGTTAACGTGACTATCTTCTTTCTATTACTGAGAATATGTGAATCAAAGCAGGATGCTAAGATTTCCTTTCTTTGTTATTAACACCTGTTTATACTCATGTTCCATTATGATGAACTCTCTTCACTGGCTTGGAGGAGTATGATATCATAATCTGAGAAAATGTTAAATGATACTTTCTAAATTAAATGCTTCATTAAACCTCAGAGATCCACTCTAAATTTTAATTCCCACATGATAATTTTTAGTTAAGGCTAAAGATGAAAGGTAAAGTAGACAGGTAATATATGCTTAGGTAACTGAGGAGAAGCAATATGAGCATAGCTAAGTTTAATCCCTAAAAACATTGTGATGCACAGTGAGTTAGTTAAGAGTATGGTCTCTGATTTAGAAAACCTGAGTTTAAATTAAGTTAGCTTGGCCACTAACTATTAGATTGGTGCAAAAGTAATTGTGGTTTTTGCCATTGAAAGTAACAGTAAAAGCCATGATTACTTTCTCACCAACCAAATCGTTTGTGTAATTAGATTTGAGCAGGTTACTAAAACGCTTTAAAATTGAATTTCTTATATGTTTAATGGGTATAATAGTATCTACTGCAAAGGGTTATTAGGATATTAAATAAAACAAGCCATATGAAGAATATAGTAAACTACTCATTATTGTTCAAAGTCATGGTTTTGCTGGATGCTTCAAAATTTATAGCAAGAGGATAATAAATTTACCCACAAACCAGGCTGCTTTCATTCAAACGTGATCAAGACTTCAAGTGCTATCCAGAAAGCCAAAGAGATGCTAGAGAGATAGCTAAAGATTCATCTAAATTATGATAAAAGAATTCAGAATTACAGGGGAAGTTAAGAAAAAATGACTTTGGAATTTTTAAATTTACTAACTTGAAAGTTAGCTAACCTTCTGAGCCTGTTTTCCATTTATAAAATGGATATAATAACACATCATGTTGTGAGGATTCAGTAAGTCTATGAATATTATGTAGATAGCACAGCACTTGGCACAGTCTGGGTGCTCAATAAATGAGAGGCACGTTTACTAGGAAGACTATATAATGATTGTTAATGTGCTTTGCAGTATGGAAGACAAGAACATAACTGTCACATAAAGTAAACTGTGTATAAGCTGTTTCTTGTGTTTTTTGTAAAGGTGGTGTTTCTGAAACTTGAAAAAGTAAATTAAGAGAGAGTGAGGCAAACGTGCACAGGGGCCAGGTCACCATGAGGAAAGGGGATGTCAAGCAATAGAACAGCAATTGAATGTCTGCCCACATGAATTCACGGAGCCCCCTTGGGGCGCCGAGAAAAGAGGAAGAAGGAGAGAATAAATACACTGATTTCCAGATGGTAGAGTGGGCGGTAAAGGGAAGGAAAAATGGAGGAGTTAGAGATAAACAACAGCTGTAGCAATGGGAAAAAGAAAAAGCAGCATGATGATGCTAGGTGAGCTTGGTCAGAAGACAGTAGTCTGTCTGGGACTAAAATTCTCTGATTAGGATCAAGTAAAGGCAAGTATTTACAGAATTTATGGTGGTAAAGAATGATTAACCACAGTGAATGGAGACAGAGACAGCCTCCCAATGCAGCACAGCTTAGGCATTTGACTGAGGCTTGAGAATAGTGGAAGAGATGAGTCAAAAGGGAAGGAAATTGAGTCCAGGGAAGCTTTAATGCACTAATTAAAAACATACATGGAGTAAGTACCGTCATCAGGAAGAAAACAACACAAATAAGAACACAAAAAAACTGGAGATGTGGCCTAAGGAACTCTCAGAGAAGAGAAATTGGATGTTTTCTTAGGGAAAAACAACAAAGGCTGATGGGGTAGAAGAGACAAATTTTTATGATGAAAGAATACTAAATAATTATGTAGATACTCTCCATTCCAGGATGAGGATCATTATTCCTAGCCCTTCTTCTGCAAGAGTGAGCTGTACTTAGTGACTTGTTTCCATAGAATAGAGTAAGACAAATGTGGCAAACACTATCCTAATCAAGTCATGAAGGTTAACATCACCGGTGACTTCACATGGATATCATGTACCCCTTGATATAATGTGGTGAGATGGGCACTTTGGCTCCATGGGATTCTTTCCAAGAACTCATAACCTAATTCTAATTATGAGAAAAACATCAGATACATACAGAGTTGGGGAAATTCTACAAGATACCTAGCCAATACTCCTCAAGACTGTTAAGGTCATGAAAAACACAGAAAGACTAAGAAATGGTCACAGACCAGAGGAGACTGGAGGGGCATGAAAACTAAAAGTAATGTGATACACTAGACCGGATCCTGAAACAGAGAAAAGATACTGGTGGAGAAACTCGTGAAATCCAAAAGTATGGAGTTAGTTAATAGTACTGTGCCAAAGTTGATTTCTTAGTTTTGATGACCGCACCATGGTAATGTAAGATGCTAACAGTAGGGAAAAGGAGCAAAGGGTGTCTATTAGGGGACTTGCTGTATTATCTCTACATTGTTTCTGTAAATCTAAAATTATTCCAAATTTAAAGCAGCTTTTTAAAAAAGATGATAGCACGTTAAAAGGACACAGGAGTCAACTGAAATAGCTCCTCATGGATCAATGGTGATAGAATTGGATTATAACCCAAGGAATAAAATAAAATCCATGATTTTATATTAATATGAGCAAATAATTAAATAAATTAATTATTGGGGAAAAGGACAACCGTTTAACCATTTCTTACAGAGGAATTCCAATTAATAAGTGCAGAAGAAATGAAGGAAATAGAAAATACCATTAGAACACTAGAGTAATAATCACTACAGACATGATCAACCAATAAATGCTAAAATTAGAGAAAGTTTATGGAGCAACAAGATAGCTTCCAATTACCTTACTGAAAATATTTATTAATTACAAAAGGGAAAGCAGTAACTTTTCATGGAGAAGACTGGCAGACACCATCTTAAATAAGTGATCAAGGTTAACATCACTTCATTTTATAAGATAAGAGCAAACATAAGGCAAATCCAAAATGCAGAACATTTTACAAAACCCCTGAACAGTAATTTTCAAAAGTGTCAAGGTCATGAAAGACAAGGAAAGACAGAGAAACTGTCACAGATCAAAAGCAGCTAGGGAGACATGACAACTAAATACAATGTAGGATCCCGGATTGATTATTGGCACAGAATAAGGACCCAAGGGAACTAAGTTGATAGTTTAGTTAATAGAATTGTACCAATGTTAGCTTCTAGGTTTTTTGAATAAATCACTGTATGGCAAGATGTTAACATTAAGAGAAATTGGAGAAAGGGTACATGGAAAGTCTTTGTACTGTCTCTGCAACTTTTCTGTAAGTCTAAAATTATTTCAAAATTTAGAATTAGAAAACATATGAAACACACACATACACACACACACGCACACATAAACAAAGGCCAAAGAAAGAAAGCTCACTTGAGGTTTTGTGCCAAAGTACTGCCAGATGCTCCTCTTCCACTTCAGAATTCTGACTAATAGCATATGTTCACAAACAACGAAGATAACTGGTTGATCCATATGCTTTACTCCAAGACGACTTTGTTAGTATGTCCAGAGAACACAGGGGGTCTCCCTTGACCCTCACTAAACCTAGGCTCTGGGAATCACATCCCCCACACTTCGATACCCAATCCCATCAGACAAGCTAGAGAATGACACACCTCCCACCACACTGGGAAAAATCTGTCCTCTTTTGTTCACCAGGAGGGAAAAGGTAAAAAAGCAGCAGTAACATATGATTTGAAAGCAACAAGTCCAAGGAGATATTTAAAAGGTAAACTGAGACATAATAACATTTTTTTAGGAGTTTATTTGCACAAACAGCAATTCAGGCATCTGGCAGCTCCAAACCAGAAGTAGTTTGGAGCTCCATAAAGGAAACATATAGATGAATAGGAGAGTAAAGCAAAGGAAATAGTTGATGGGTTACCGATACACAGTTGGCTTATTTGGTCTATCCCACTGGAAAGTCTCTAGCTGTATCATTCTAAGTTAGTTGGCTATTTTTGATTGGCTGAGACTAAGTTCTGTTGTTCTTCAAGACAGACATTTACAAGAAATAGCTCAAGTTAAGTTTCGCTTATGTTTGGAAATCAAGCAAGGTTAAGGTCATGTATAAAGCTTAACTGACTTTGTCTGCTCAGTGATTCATCAAGCCTGGTCTACATTTTCATTTACTTTAACAGGCATGAGAGGAACAAGCTGAGGGTCTTGCTTTCAGTGTTGTGACAGCCCTCTGTTACCAGGGCCATCGGATGCTAAACTTTCCCTCATTCCTTGTCTCATCAATCAGATGGATTGCTCCTTTTCCCAGGGTGAGACTGCATGAAATAAGTATCCATGGGTGTTTTTCCAATATGATCTTCTCTTGATGTGTGCATTGAAAATCCTTTCATAGAAACATAAGAATGGAGGGAATAGGGTTTTGTCTAAATTTAATAAAACAAAAAACTTTCTCAAAGGTTGAAACATGAAAATATTTATTTTTTGCTTTACTCTCCATGGTATGGTTAAAAGATATGCTCTCTTTTTCAGAAAATACAGGGTTGAGGATAAAAAGTAGATTGGGGAAAATAAAACTTGTAAGACTTTTATGCTTCCCAAAGGAAATATAAAAAGGGAAACTTGTTTAAGAATATGGCAACATCTTTGCATTTAATAAGATCGCTAATGCTGATTGGGGAATTCCAGCATATTTATAGAAATAAATGATAGGTTGGTAAGTGATAAAAAAAAACTCCTCTATAAATGTAAACATTTAGAATCTGGCCATACTAATACAATACTAACCGACAACACCGAGTGTGGAATATCCCCTTAGACATGAGCAACATTTAAAATATGAGAGATAATGAAGGATGGGTGAGTTTTCATCTACTTTCAAGATGTCAGAGGCCTCTGGGGTAGCTTATAAAAGTTGGAGCCTTATAAAGGTACAAAGAGCAAAACAGATGTTCCCAATGTAGACATAATTATAATTATTGTATAATTAAGGGGAAAAGTTGAGAAGTTAAAGCAGAGAGTAAAGATGCATCAGCAAATGGGTGGCACCAAATATAGACATGATCAGAATCACAAACATGAGAAAATAAAACAGAAAAAGAGACAGATGTGTCATAGTCTTGGCTAGGAGACAAGACACAAAGGTGGATGTTGGTGAGGCAGCAAAACTGACCATAATAAGCAACTATGGGAAAATGAGTTGTTTTTTACAGAACAACATAAAGAAAGGCTTAAAGGGGAGTGTTAGTAATATTAAGTTTGAAAAAGGAAAAAGAAAAAATAGGATTTAACTGCAGACATTACAGTGAACACAATTAATTTCCTGATCTGAAGAATAAACGTTTGAGTGTGTTGAATGATCTCAGAACTGATTTCAGCAAAGCTTCTGAGCATAGCCTGGGCAAACACTTGGTGGTCCTCAGTCCATCTAGAAGAGAGATAGGGTGACCAGTGCTGTGAAACGAAGCTTGCCAGCCATGATGTGCTAAACAGGAGAAACGGAGGATACTAGGAAGTAGAGGAAATGCTCTACTGCACAGGCTGAGGAATAAGGGCCCAACCACAAGACACAGAGAGGAAGGAATTAGCTAAGACTCGGAGGAGGTGGAGGAAGGGTTCTTATAATTTGAGAATACAAAGTTTCAATGGACAATGATCCTTTCCACAAAAATATACAAAGATATTCCAGATGAGCTTTGAGAACATTATATACCAAGGTGAGCAGCGGAGACAGAAAAACATTAAAGTGCATGGGGCTATTTAATATATGTGGCTTGAAGACCTATCTGTCAGGAAAAGCCCATCTCCAATTTAGGGGCAATTTCAGTGTAGAGGTAAAAACAGGAATGGTGACATAGAACCAGAGGTAGCTCTAAAGGAGGGAGATTCTGGTGAAAATTACATGAGGAAAGGTGAATTTTTCTAAAGTCACCTGTTTTTATCATTTCGCAAAACCTGACTCACATTTTTTGCCTTTTTTACCTTCTTTTCCGCTCATTTTTGTAAGGTTGTAGTCTTATTAATTTATTAGTAATTAACAATAATTACTTCTTAACTATGGGTAAATTGTCTTTTTAATTGATTAATGTGCATATAAAGTGCCTCATAAATTACATAAATTATTGCTACAGCATATTTGGAATTTCCATAGTTAGCAAGGACAATCAAGCTGTGTTTACACATACTTAAATTGACCTAAACTTTGCAGAATTCCTATTGGTTGAATTTTCTCGACTTAATTGTCCCAAATGTGACTCAAGGACTCTCAATCACAGGAATACAAGTCACAGTGAATAATTTTGTAGTGAAGTAATATTAATAGCTACTGATTTTTGAGTACTAACCATGTGCCACAAACTGCTAAGTGCAAAAATGTATCATCTGAATGTCTCTTCAATGAGAATCCATGACATAGTGCAGTATTAATTTTACAATTAAGAAATAAGGTTCAGAAATGTTAACCAATCTGCTGAAAGTCACTATATTAGCCTATTTGGGCTGCCATTCAGGATACCACAGAGTGGGTGGCTTAATCAACAAAAACATATTTTCTCACAGCTCTGGAGGCTAAAAGGGGCCAGGAGGGTTGGTTTCTGATGAGATCTTTCTTCTTGGCTTGCCAACAGCTACCATCTTGCTGTGGCTTTTCCTCTGTGTCAGTATGGAAAGGGAGAGATCTCAGTGTCTCTTCCTCTTCTTATGAGGACACCAGTCCTATCAGATTAGGATCCTACCCTTATGACATCATTTAACCTTAATTACTTCCTTAAAGGCCTTATCTCCAATATATAGTCATATTGGGGGTGAGGACTTTAAAATATGAATTTGGGGAGAACTCAATTCAGTTCATAATAGTTAATAAAGGAAGGAGTGAGGATTGAAACCCACAAGTTCAATTCCAGATCCTGTCCTTTTACACTTTTCTGCCTTCATGTGCCATATAGATGAAAGTGCATATACAGCTCATAACTGTTTTTATATAATTTTAAGTAAAATACTTAGCCATTCATTTTCCTGTCACAGATCAAACACATATAACCCGTCTCTTATGAAAAAAAATGGATAAATACACACGAAAATTCAGTTTATAGTTTGTGGAAGTTAAACTCTTGAATTAATCGTAGTATGACTGTTAACTGCACGTAGAAGTTTCTGCTTTAGAAAATTCAGCCAGATGACATTCACTGAGGCTGAGTATACCATGATTGGGGTAGAAAGTATTAAGTGTTTGTCTGAATTAACTTAATGTAAATTTGAATCTATATGCAAGTCAAGCCCGGTTGAGGATAAGAATATTTATCTATCTATTTAGTAATCCTACATTATACTCAGGTGCTAGCCACTCTGCCCTCAGGTAGTCATGAGTATAGGAAAGTCAATGAGAATGATGCTTACTCCCATAGGAAAGCATAGTAGGTTCTGGGGGTCTGTGCTGTGTGAAAGAGGAATATAAAAGAGGGTGTGGCAATTCATACATAACATGTATGAATATTGAATGAGGGGCAAGTGCAGGCTAGGGATTCAGATGAAAGACAGTCAAATAAGTGCAAATTCAGGAAAGAGAGAAACCAAGGGAAGTTCAATTGTACTGATAATTTTAAAATAGAAGATAAATGATCAGATGTCTTTGATATCCTTTAACAGGGAAGAAGATAAAATTAGAATAATGGGAAATTAAGACTCTCCAAATTATGTAAAATAAACCAAGTTGGTGGTGTTTTCTACCAGTTTTTCTTATACATCTCAATTATCAGTATATAATCAGGGATCAAGGCAAAGACTCCTATGCATGCACACACGCGCGCACGTGCACACACACACACAAATGCAAAGTTGAAACATCAAAGGAGATCCTATCAGTAGAATGTGTCTAAGAAGATGGAATGTGGAGAATACGCCTCTAAAAGAAATGCACGGAGACAGGATGTAGTACGCTTGAGGAGAAACTTTTTTTTTAAGGTCTTAAGAGGTCATCAAAATATAAGAATCAGGGAAAAGCAGAGTCACCACATGTGTACTTTACTTAACAAAGAGCCAGTTAAAATGAATATAAACTTCAGGTTCAAGAATGCGTCGTGACACTAACACCAGAGGACAGTGGAGAGAAGAGGTGGCAAGGTTACAATGGGTCTGTGACCTGCTGTTGACATGGCAGAGGTACACAGAATGTATTCCCTGCAGATTCACGGAAAGCCTCCTTGGAAAAGGATAGGTTGTTCACATCTGGCTCTGTTATTTGTGAGCTGATTACAGAAAGAGAGGCTCAATTTCAATGCCTAAGTATTTTTGTCTATACCCTTCTTCTAACAGGTGTTCAGTCAGGAGGAAAAAGACCTAACACTGGTCCAGGATGTTTGCCCAATTTCTTGAGATTTAAAATTCAGAGAGGGAGATTAAAAACCATATTCACATACAAGATTTTTAAAAATACCATTAGAAAAACTAAGTCATTGTAAATGCCAAGTATACTACAATTATTAAAAGGAGAGTGAAATTGCAGGAAATTTCTGAAGGAGATATACACCCTTGGGAAGAATCAAATATGCAAAGAAGGTAATAAATTTCTGAAGCCTTCTTTGAATTTCCATATTTCGTTTGAATAAAACTTTTGGGCACTCCCTTAGGTTATATGCCAGTGGAAGCCAGATTCATTCTAAATCTCCTGAAGTGGTTAAATTATCATCTAATTCATTTTGGTTTTACTTGATTACCACAAAGCCTGGAAAATGTAAATAAACCAAGATAAGATGTCTTGGTGATAATTTATTTTTAGAAATACGTAGTACTTAAAGAATTTAGTATAACAGTCCATGTTGAAAATTGTTCCAAGTTTTCTTTGTTATGCTTCCTTGTAAAGGTTTTCCCATCATTCCTTATTTAAAAAATTAACCGGGTTTAAAAGAGAACTGGCTAGCCTATAATCTTGTCAGTTGAGCACAATTACCTATAGAAAAGACACCTTTGGAATTTACTTTTACCTTGGGGTGGATTCGTTGCCCTAAAGGACCTAGTTGTAGTTGCTTATCTAATTATAAATGTGTAAGCCTTCTTAGAGGCAGAACTTAGCTGTTGTTTAAGATTGAGACTTTGCCATCCTTCCAGATGATTCTCCATTTTTGACAGGTAAGTTCACTCTCCTCTACTACCTGAAATGTTTCCCTTGCAGTTTTGTATTTTTAGACTTTGTAGTCGGAAGTCATTTTTCTTTTCCTTCTTTTTCCACTTCTCTTCATTATCTTTTTCTTCTCCTCTCCCTTATTGACCTGCACAACAGCACCAAGCATGAGTAAATAGCATAGTTCTTTGGCTGGAGGACCGTGTCTAACTCACAAAGGGGCTGAGCGATGTGAATCTGGAGTGAGTTCTCCATAGAAGTTTGCTGGGTGCCCTCCATCCAAAAACCTACTCAGCGTCATTCTCACTATTTCTTTCTTACATCCCATATTATATGATAGCCCTATTGAACTAATTCACAATTCTTTAAATTTCATCCTCCTCCCTGCTCTCCTCACTGTGTACAGGCTGCTCCTCTTCCTAGAGCACTCTTTCCCCGACTTCTACATGCATCTCAAGTCTGAGCCAAGAAGTCTTCCCTTATTTGTCCCATCTGCATTCCCCAGCCTCTATCAGCCACCACCTTCTCTGTGCACCTTTCCATCATGGCCTGGACCATGAAACTCTGTGATTTTTCATTGACTGATCTGAGAGTCTCTTCCCTACCTGCCTTGGCATGGCACCTGGCCCAGAGCAAATGCTTAATAGATTCCGTTGGATGAATGAGGACAAAGAGGGCATGTAGATAACATTTACAGAAGACACAGGTTATACCCGAGAGTCATCATGCTGCATGATAAAAGCAGGTTCCAAAAAAACAGCAAACCACATTTGACAGGAAGGAATTTCAAAAGAGAAAAATGTCAAGTTTTGCGCTTAGCTTATAAACAACCAACTGAAGATGAGTTGTGGAATATTAGTTTAGGTAAATAATACTTCATGGTTTACTTGACTCTAGCTCAAGCTCATAGAATCCAAAAGTTCAGAAGCACACTACAGGCCACTTCGTTTAACCCTCTCCTTGGTTTATGATCATTGAGTCCCTTCAACAATGTGCCTTCTAAGGAACATTTTTTTCTTCTGTGTGAACACTTCCACAACTTTGTCAGCCATGTGCTAGTTGACAAAATAAAATAAAATAAAAATTTTTAGGTGTGTCAGTGAAAATAGCGTGCCCAAAGGGGTAATAGTGTGGTTGTTCTCACTTCTATTATGACAGTTATCATATTGCATTATTGTCAAGCATTTGTGTCTTTATGTAACTTCTCTGTTGTAATGTGAGTTCTTTCAAAACAGAATCTCTGCCATCTCTGCCCTATTAGCCTTCCTATTCCTAGCATCCAGTATGATGTACTCAATAAACAAATGCTGACTGCAAGAATAAATGATGACTCCATGACTGTGACATGCATGGGTTAGCACAGTGGACTGAGAGTGCAGGGCTCTGGTGGCAGCCTTGAGTTAGAACATCAGCCCTACCATGTGCTAACTATGTTACCTGTGGCATCTCATCTCACCTCTCTAAGCCTCAGGGTTTTGTTTTTTGTTTTTTTTTTACCAAAATAATAAATGTTTTGAGGATTGAATGAGAAAATAAATGTAATCTTATTTACATTTATTGTAATATATTGTCGTCCTTCTTGAAATCACATTAATAGAAATAGTGACAAAACAAAGAAAATCTAGAATGATGAAGAAACCTAAATCCATATCATATAGTGAATAGTTCAGGGTACTTAGAATGTTTGCCCCTAAAGAAGGGAAGGCTTAGAGGGAACCATGATAGTTGAATTAGTAATGCAAATAATAATAACCTACGTGCTTGACATTTTAAGAAAGAGCTTCTACTTGTTATTTTTATTGGGTTTTCACAATAGCTTCATAACATAGGGAAGGAGAGCAAGCATGCATCACTATTCTTAGTCCATAAATGAAGAAATGAAGGCACACAGTTGCTGCATGCCTAATACCACAGAGCTGAGCATGATGAAATTTGGGCTGACCCCAGGTGTGCTGGTTTGTGGACCATTTCTCTTTCTTCCAGAGCACATATCCTCTAGATGGGCATGGAAAGTGAATCTTACTTATGTGGAAGTCAAAGTAAAGATTAATGGATAAAAAATCATAAGTAAGTGGATAATGCCTCATTATAGAGAGGAGTTTTTGAAACAATGACAGTGATCCCAAATCACAACTGAATGAAGAGCCTTATGAAGTAGTAAACTCCCCGATTCTTTGTATTTAAGCAGAGAATGAATGCCCGCCCATTGGAGATGTTGGAAAATAGTAGACATGATGATGTCCGAGCTTCCTTTGAACACTAGCTATGACTCTAAGTCACTTATTCACAAAAGATAGAATTCTACACATTAAAAAAATTTCCTATTTACTCCTCGCAAAAATATTATGAAATGACAACAATGGGGACTCTGAGGTCTTGAAAAGAAAATTGTTTTAATTCAAAGAGGTTTTACATTTATGCGTGAAAAAAGAAAAAAGTCTTTCACATCAGTGTATCTTAACAGGTGGTTCTTTGCTAATGATTCAGGAAAATTTCTTGACTCTTACATTGTTTGTGAAAATTCTAATAAATATCCTCTCCAAACAAGGCTAGTTGATAAACATGGTCTATGTAACAAGAACTATCACAACCTAAACTTTTTGAAATTATGGATATTACTTTAAATCTGTAACTCTATCCCAGTTGAGATCATCTCAACAGTGTTTATAGGCAACATACAAATTAAACATAATTAAAGATGATGCATTCACATGTTTTAATTACTGCTTTCCTATGCAGTAGTTTGACTAAATGTAAAAATTATCTCAGGGCACAATATTCCAAGGGATGCACAGAAATAAAAAAGTTTTGCAATTTTAATTTGCTCTACCACTCTACTCTGAATTTTTTTCTGAATAATTTTAAGGACGATTAATTATATTTTTCCCAAATCCATTTCACACAGTTATCAGAAGGAAAATCCATAAAGCATTTGATAAACTAGATGAGATTTTGACTCCTAATAGAGTAAAATCTTAATTAACCCACAATGGAGAAGTTTATCATTTTTTCTACAGAATTTAAAAAATCATCCATTAATTTTCCTTCAATTACATTTTTAAACTAAGAAAAAAACTCTAATCAGAAAATATTACATTAACTTAATTAAAATATAATAGTATAAGTACATAAGAAAGTAATAGATTTTCTAATATTTTATATGTATTTTAACACAAGGGTTGCAGAACTAATAAGAGATTATTTAAATTACTTCCTAAAATTAATCTAAAATTGTTCCCAAAAGCATATTTAAATATTCAATTTAATTTTTTTAAAAGATACATTTCCATATATTTAGAAATATGGAAAAACTTGGTTACTGGTAGAAATTGATCACTAAATATTTAAATAGTGAAAGCCAAGTCATTTGAATTCAAGATAAGTTACATGCTCTTCAAATTTTATTTAACATTTAATAGGTGAGTATTCTCATAAAAGGAAATAGATTTCATTTCAAACTATATTTCATTCAATTATATGCTGAATATAGAATGAAAAGCTGAGGTGATGACACATTCTGACAAATGAAACAAAAAAGGTAGCAGTATTCTCTGTCAGTTTTCACTGATTATCTGGCAAAACTCAATCACAGATTTTGTGCTTTTGAGATGGAACAGCTATTTAAATGGTAATTATTGTATTTATGGATTTTCATAATGCTTTGAAAGCATGGAAACAAATAATAAAGACTTTTCTTCTGAATTATATTAGCTCAAATATAAGATCAAGAGTCGATTTTTTGGTATTTAATTGATTGTATAACTTCATGTATTCTGCAATTGCCTTTTGTAAAGTTTAAGATGCTTTAGCTTACTGTTGGATGATCTGGAGCCTCATTGAGAAAGAAAGTAATTGAACACATTTTAAAAATAGCAATGACTTGAAAATTCTGCAGTCTGATGAAATAAGAGATTTGTAGTAGCCATGGGAAATTTCAGGAGGTGAGGAGAGAACATAGCTGTCTATTAAGAGCATCTTAGAGGCCAAGATGAGAAATGACTACCTTGACAGTGGTTGAAACACACATTTGAGGAAGCAGTTCTGATTTTTAAAAATCAGCTAAAATATAGCCATGAGAATCAAAATCTCTGCCACTTTCAACCAGGCAGTACTGTGAGGCATTCTAAGTTCTGGAAGTTGTTAGAAAATGTTGCTCTGCTTGTGACATTGTGATAGCTGTGGGGTATCTAGCCCTATTCACTGCATATTTCACAGTCTATTTCACATTTACTACATTTTCACTAACAAAGTTTCAACAACCGTGTTTCCATAAAACATTTTTAAAAGATTGAAAAGTTCCTTATCACTGAGAGCATCTTTTTTTCAGTGAGATTAGTTCTAATGATGCAGGACGAAAAACATGCTGAGTTAATATTTAAGAGTGGACTAGAATAGTCATCTGTGGAATTTCCAAAAAAAAAATTTAGTCAGAGCAGTGCATTTTGGTGCATTTTATTTCTATTATGCATATAAAAGAATAATTATAATTTTAGCATTTCTAAACATCTTCATAGTCATTATGTAATTTGACCCTTTCTAAGGAAAACACTAATTGTAGTTATTTGTTAGGCACATTATCTGTTCTGAGCTGAAGATGAGGTTGGCATAGTGTCATGGGCAATAATTAATAGGTAAGTATGGGGGATACCTGTTGTGTCTTTTAGAGATTTAATATCACTTTTTAAAAAACAACAATGCGGCCGGGCGCGGTGGCTCAAGCCTGTAATCCCAGCACTTTGGGAGGCCGAGACGGGCGGATCACGAGGTCAGAAGATCGAAACCATCCTGGCTAACACAGTGAAACCCCGTCTCTGCTAAAAAAAAAAAAAATACAAAAAACTAGCCGGGCGAGGTGGTGGGCGCCTATAGTCCTAGCTACTCAGGAGGCTGAGGCAGGAGAATGGCCTAAACCCGGGAGGCGGAGCTTGCAGTGAGCTGAGATCCGGCCGCTGCACTCCAGCCTGGGTGACACAGCGAGACTCCGTCTCAAAAAAAAAAAAAAAAAAGCATTGTATTAACATTGTAAAACTAATATTTTATAATTATTAAATATTTTTATATATCATATAACATTTTATTTCCGTTTTAAATATAGACGGGATCATTTGATCAAATGTGAAGCACTGAGAAAAATAAAAACAAGATGTTTTACAAAAAAATGGAGAAAGGAGAAACAATTTTATTTTGCTTAAGAAGAATGAGTCAGACAAATTGGAAACGTTGACATTGCACAAAATAAGTAGCATTATATGAATCAATTGAATTGAGAAGCAGAAGAACGATTTGCTATGAAATATAACACGGACTCTTTTGTGTGCTCTCTCTCTCTCTCTCTTTTCAAATTTTCTTTTATTCTTTTACATGGGTTTTCAAGGAAGTTCTTTCCCAGCTCTATACTGGTATTGTTTTGCTAGTCATTTAATATTTAAAAACAACTTAAGTCCATGAAATTAGAAATAGTGATGGCTTTAAATGCAAGTATCTGTAAATCTTAAAGGGTACATGTGGATGCAGCAGGCACAAACCAAAGAAGCCATAGATTTGCTTGTACTTATATGCATGATTGCAAATATGTTGCAGGAAGCAAAAAACATTCTTTTTAAAATTATATATCCCATTTAACAGCCTCTATCTTGCTTTGATTATGAAATATCTTAACTCCCTGGGTAATACAGAGATGAAATCTTACCTGCAGAGTTCCCATATTAGCAAATAGACCACCTGGAGAGTGGACTCAGTTTGTGTTAAGGTCAGTAGAGGAGCCAAGTCAATGACCATGCTGACATTCCAGGGGCAGAGTGATGAGGGGAGTTAGACCACAGGAAAGGAGCTGGTTAAGAAATGTGAAAATATTGAATTCACTCTTTGATTTTATTCTTCTCTGATAAGTTTAACAAGAAAAATAAGTTTTAGAATGTAACCAACTCAACTTGGTAGAGAAATCCTAGAACTTGGTAAAAATCTCATTGGGAACATATTGCACAGAAAAGTAATGTGAAAATCTAAGACAAAGGCCATCTGTGACAGGGAGTCAGAGAGAAGGGAAAAGAGAACAGCACACTGGTAGATACATAATTCTTGTCACGTTCTGGGTGGTGTATCTTTGGATATTCATTTTATTATTGTACTTCGTAATTCACATATAAGTGATATGCATGTGTAGACACACAAATTCTTTTGCCTGTGACAATTATTGCATTTTAAAAGATAAGTGGAAAAAAAAGAAACAAATTCAATTATCGCTTGGAGAGAGTATCATATATGTTCCATAAAGATCCAAGAACTTAACTTATTTCTACGGGAAAAAAGATCAAACTTGCCACAACTGTTAATATTTTATTGTT
Organism: Colobus angolensis palliatus; assembly: GCF_000951035.1. Taxonomy (NCBI): domain Eukaryota; kingdom Metazoa; phylum Chordata; class Mammalia; order Primates; family Cercopithecidae; genus Colobus; species Colobus angolensis. Next base: position 3,615,374 of record NW_012113030.1, read on the forward strand.
TCTATTAATAACAAAGTTTTGTGTTGTTTTTGCTTTTTGCCTTTTTCATATTTATTCTGCATTCTTACTAGCTTTGAATAGCTATTTGCATCTTGCTGCTTTCTTCCATCACTCCTTACTTCAGTCCACTAAGACCTTTGCTCTTTTTTCCTGGCCTGCAGAACTCTATGATATTGCTTGCCTTTGTAAACACTGTTTATAAACACAACTGTCTGTCCTAAACAGAGAACACAACTTACATCCTGTCTTTCCCTCCCTCCCCATCAATGTACCTTTCTTGTGGTTCTCTAAGTCTTTGCCTCTGTAGTGCTCCATCCTGTTCTTTTTTCACTTATTCTCTAAATGACCATAGAGCACATTTTGACCTTTTTTATGTTTTCCTTCTGCACAGATAACTTGTTTTGCTTTCAGTCTTGAGAGAATGAAAGCTCATGGGCTGTCTCTATCCTGGCCTGGAAGTCAGATACTTTTCTTTCTTTCTTGTCTACATATTATTGATTGTCAATGGTTGCTTTTCAATTTGTTATATATTCCTTTTTGCCTCTGCCACCAGCATTCGCCAGGACTGTTCCTTAAACTGTGATAAATATTGTGTACATCCTCTTGTTAAAAATCAGTGTATGTGCACCCTTTATTTCTCTCTCTGATACACATGTTATCCTAGAGTGTCCAAATGATAGGAAAGTCCTTTCAGGTATTATTTGTTGCACTTACATGTGTCTTCTTTGAGGATTCTGTCTGCTCTGCAACTGGAATGGTCAGATCACTCATGAGGATTTCTCTGAGCCTGGGACATGCTTTTGTAGTCTACAAAGGTGGACCATGGAGCTTTTTGTTTTCATCAAGAGATACAATAGAATGCATGTATCTTAAACACGAGCAAGGATGCTTTTTCAATGTTTTTGAATGTACTAAACAACTAGGAGATCTCAGAAGGTGTCATGTAACCACTTGCTCTTTAATGAAAATGAATACTTAACACCATGGCAGTGTGCAAATGCCTTTATCATTTACTAAAAAACTCTTCATCTGCTTGATCTGTGAACTATACCTGAGAAGGATTTCTGTTAACATCAACTTCAGGAAGATGGTCTTATTTTCTGTGTTCTTGCCTGAATGAGTCGGTTATTGTCATAATAACACTGTTCCCATGACTTCAGTGGGATGGGGATATATCCCCCACCCCTCACTGAAGGAATCTCCAAGTCATGGGGCAAAGGGAAAGAATATGGGAAGGAATTAAGGATTGGAAACATACATGCAATCATTTTACTGTCATTCTCTTCAATCCATGCAGGGCTTAACACTAATTATTTCAGATACAAAGTTCTATATCCTTATTTAAATACTTCCCAGAAAGGTACTTACAATATTTTCTTTTGAGAAAATCTTAAAGAAAGGGGTTAATTAAAGTTTATATTTACAGGGAACACAGTAGTTAGCAGGAAATGTCAGTTAATCAAGTAATTAATGGCTACCTGTGATATACAAGCCACTGGGTAGGATCTATAGGAAATGCAGAGTATAAGATAAGGTCTCCATCCATAGGAAACAGCCACCTGTTACAGGACATCCAGCAGGTGCAGATGAAATTTCACATGAGTATAGTAAGTCATCCCTAGCTGTAGCCAAAGCTACAGAGCAGATGCCCAAATGCCACAGAGTGTACTTTTGTTAGACAAAAAGGTTCCCACCAAAAGCCTTTTGAATATTTTGTAAAGGATTTGGAGATCAGCTCTGAAAAATTAGTCCACTCCAGGAATGGAGAACTCTGATCCTCTCATTTTATCTCACAATTGCCTTCACTGGGAATAAAGAGGACCATCCTATAACCCTTAAACAGGTCCTAGACGGTTAATAAACAAAGCCCTAATGATCAGAGTTAAAATCATTTATAAACTTCTCTGTTGGACTAACTTGAGATTTGGGATGGTGATCTCTATTTCTTGCCTCATGTGAGGTTTAGTTTCTAGAGTCTGACAAACAGAATGTTGGAATTGCTGTTCCCTAACTAGCAGTGAAAAAAAACAAAATTCAACTATATATCTAAGTTTTTTAAAGAATGGCAGCAGCACTAAAATCTAGGATTTTTTAGACCAACTGGACTACATCGGAATACTACTGGAATCAAAGAAATGTACTTTTCTAAGTAGCCATCAATTGTATCTAAATTAGAGCTTTAAATATTACTTTTTTAAGGCCTTGAAATAATTAAAATTGTTAAGGATAATTGCTATTCTCTTTTCTTTCCTTGAAGAGCTACATCTTTCATAAGTCCCTATTTTGTTTATGAACAGAGACCTCACTGGAGCAAAGAAAACCTCAGCAAGTGGAGAAAACATATTAATCAGAAGTTACTTTAAGTTAATTTTTAAAGAGAGAATGAAACCTTTCAACTTGTTTTATTGCATTAAGGAAAGAAAAACACCCAAACATAATAGTCAATTCCCTAACCAATAATAAAACAACTTTATGGACCTGCATACAGTTCTAAGACAGACATTCAATACATACTTGATGAATTAAGTATAAGAAAAACTTGACCATTATTAGAGAAGAGGAAATGATAATATAAGAAATGGGTAATGAAATAGATTAGTAAATCTGATATAACTTGATCTTATTCACTCAGGCCTGCATTCTTCATTTTTAGGGTATGTAGCAATTCCTCACAATGTTTCAGAAACCATTGTGTTAAAACTGGAAGGTTATTAGAGATTACAATTCACACACTTTAAGGGATGGGACATTTGATTAATGTTCTTTTACGTGAATTTCAAAGTTCTTAGCTGTGTTACTGCAAACTATAAATGACTAATGTCTCTGGATTTTAGAACCTTAAGAAAGCTGAAAATAATTTCATCTAAACTTCTCCTTTTTAGCGATGCAAAGGCAAAGCCTAGAAAGGCTTGAGTTTCATAAGTTACATTTCTAGCTGGTTACACACTAGGGCTTAGTACAGTATTCTTCCTGCAGGAAAATATCAAAACCTATGTTTGACCACTGTTAACATCTGCCTTCTCTTGCTCCATATGCTGTCTACAAAATTCATTCATGTTGACATGTGTGTCAGTGGTTTATTTCTTTTAATTGCTCAGTAATATTCTATTGTATAAAAACACCATGACTTATTCATCCGTTTTCCTTCTGATATGAATTTGAGTTATCACCAGTCTTTGGCTGTTGTGAATATAGCTTTTATGAACACTCATACTCAAATCTTTCTATGGGCATATGTTTGTATCTTTCCTGACTAAATATCTAGGGGTGGAATTTCTGGGTCAATTGCTGGACAAGTGTATCGTGATACTTAAAAGAATTTGCTAACAGTTTCCAAAATAGCAAAGCAATGACTATAAAGTTTTCAAAGAATGAGTGTAAACTGAGACTTATGTATCCAGCCACAAAATATAGATCATTTATAAAATCAGAAGACAAACTTTTAAAAACATGCAATGAATATACTTTTCCTCAGTTCCTTAAAAAGTGGAAGAAAACAAGCTTTAGCTTTCCATGGTAAAAGGCATGGATGTGATCATTAAATCCATTTAACTTTAGGATTTGAAATACAAATAGTAAATTTTTGATTGTAGACAAGAATGTAAATATCTTCATCCCCCACCATATAGAAATGATTATAATCATAATTTTTGGTAAAGAAGGAAGAGGTAAGGGCAGATTTTGTAAACAGGCTGATCTCTGATAGCCAAAGGATCCAAAGACATTTAAAATGGAAAAACAAGAAATAAAGCTGTGAAATATAAACACTAAAAAAGCATAATTAACTAAAATTTAGGTAGTAGAGGACAAGGAGTGAGGAGGGTTAAAATGGACATGTCTTAAATTCACCTCTAGCTCATAATAGGGAGTCAGTATATGTACTTAAAAAAAGAGAGGATTCAGTTTATTGAACAAAGTTAATCATTAGGAAAAAATACACAGTAAAATATTTTTAACACAACAAAAACAGAAGTCATAACATAAAATATGGTGATGGAGCTAAGAACAAACATTTCTGTCATGTCAATAAAGGTCTGAATTTTCCTATGAAAAGAAACAGACTCCTATTGAGCCACAAAGTCAATTTTAACTACACACTTGTCTTCAAGAGAGATATACTTAGACCGAAACACCTATACCCAGAGAGAAGCATACTCAGTAATGAGGTGCCAAATGAATTCAGTTTGTTTCCCATACCTTCCCAATCTGAATGAAGTGAGGGAAGGGGCAAAGCTAGACTATAATTACCTGGGCTAGAGGAGACTTAATGAGCTCTACTCTGTAAATAAACCTACTGATGCTTCTGTTCTATTTGTTCTCTGCTAACTATCTTTTTGGAAATTTAGACCTCCCTTTTGCTGACAATAGGGCCAGCCTGCCTGTGTGCCAAGCCCTGTCTGCCCTGCATTCCCCCTCCCCAGGCCTCTGAGCTGCCTCCAGATTAAAGAGACACATGATGCTTATGGTTGACTGAGAAAAATAAGACTAGTGGTGATCTGACACAACAACAGTCAATTTGCTGCTTCTCCAGAGCAGCAGCTGTGCTCTATTTGTCTTAGCCCTTCCCCAGGGGGCTGCCTGTGTTCTTGTTTATAAGAAGAGGGGTGGGCAGGGTGGGTGAGGTAGACGAGAAAGAGCAGTGGTTCAACTTGGCCTTTCATGGAAGGGCATGATTGAAAGAACAGTTGCATGAATATGAATAAAATATATGGCATTTAATTTGTCTGATTGTGTCTTTCATTAAACACATGATAAGCTCCAGTGGAAAGTTCTACCTCCAGGGCAGTATTACTAATATGACTCTGCATTTATCTTAGTATTACTATGGGGAGCACTTATGTTTTACAGCCTCATGGTGGTTAGATATATTCTCAGCTACAGATATTAGAAGAGTGACGACACATTCAGTGGTATTCAAGGACACCGCAAGTAGGAAGGGGTGCTTTACTGCAAACACATTTTAGATATTTGGATTATCCTTGAAATGCAGAGCATAAGGCAATAAAATGCAAAACACTCATCCCTCCTCTGAGCTCATTTTAAATATTCCATGGCCAGGAAAAGAGCTGCACAAGATTCAGTGTGGAGTCTCTACTTTCCCAAGGCGAACATTTTTTCTAAGGAGACTTATGGGCTTTGAAAAGAATGAACCATCTGAAAGAAAAAATGCCCTAGGGAAATAATGAAGAATGAATGTTAAAATAAAAATGGTCTCAGTTTCTTCCTTCTATTGCATAGAGATAGAATTCTATGAGACTTGGTGTCTGCACATTATAAATTATTACACAAAGACACATGCATACTCACATGCAGATTAGAATTATTATTTTCAGATTCCTGTCTCATCTCCTATCACAGACATATATGTGAAATCAAGTGACCATTTAATTTTTAAAATTCAAGAATCACCTTTTACTTTTGTGGATGGCAATAATTAAATTTTTGCAGAATTCTTGCAATCCACTTTTCTGAGTTTCACCTTTATCTCCTTCCTGTTCTGTTAACAGAGTATGCTTTAAAAATGTACATGTGTGGAATAACATCAGGGAACAATAGAATGAAAACTTATGACTCTCTCCCAATCCTCTTGAGGGAGCTATGCCTACCTTTCAGATAAACTACATTTCAGGACCAGATCTCAGGCAAATGCTGAACTTCACTCTGCTGACAATTCAAAATCTTATTGTGGGTGACTTATGGTCTAGGATCTTATATTCAGAAGATGTCACAGGCAAGAGTGTCAGTCCTACTACAGGCAGATTATCTGCCAGCTACCCATCCCTACACAAGGCCAATTCCATGACCCTGTCCATCGGAAGCAAGATTCATTGTAGGTATTGAATAACTGGCAAATTGGCATCCTTTCTTGATAGTGGCTGGGGCAGGCTCCTAAGCTATAGGATACTTGTCTTGATTCCACTGCCTGGTGGGGCCCAAGGAAGCCCGTAGATCAAGAATGGTCTCTACTTCTATTTACTCTGGCCTAATTCTCATGTTTTCTGCTCACAGTCTTATTTATTTATTTATTTATTTACTTTTGAGACAGAGTCTCTCTCTGTTGCCCAGGCTGGAGTGCAGTGGCATAATTTCGTCTCACCACAACCTCCGCCTCCCGGGTTCAAGCGATTCTCATGCCTCAGTCTCCCGAGTAGCTAGGACTACAGGCGCGTGCCACTGCGCCCAGCTATTTTTTTATATTTTTAGTAGAGACAGGGTTTCACCATTTGACCAGGCTGGTCTCGAACTCCCGACCTCAGGTGATCTGCCCGCCTCGGCCTCCCAAAGTGCTGGGATTACAGGCATGAGCCACCACCGCACTTGGCCTGTTCACATTCTTAATTTCAGTGCATTGTCAGTCTCCGAGTCTCCGTCTGAGCCATGGAAACCTCAACGCCTGATTTGAGTATGCCTCCTGCCTAGTCCCTCACCAAACGCTGCAAGCCCTAGCCTCAGTGCAACCTCTACTCTCAGTGGAAGAGGTCCAGACCCCAACCCTAGGCAACACACAAGCATCCAGGAATGCTCTGTTCTGGAAGCAATGGCCGCAAAGTGCCTCGAATGTTTACAGAGAGAAAATCTAGCCAGGAAGATTCGCACCCAATGCTTTGTGCTCCTTGGACAGAACACAGAGGAGGAGCTCCTCCTCTTCATGTCCACAAAATGACAGCCCTTTGCGATGGAGTTATTTTTCGTGAAATAAGCGACAAAAGAGAAAAAACGGCAAGAAATAAGTCATTTAGAAGAAGAAGGAAGAATGTAAGGATTAAAGATGAGAGAGCCAGATAGGCTATAAGAGAAACCATGATGGTGATGACTAAAATGGAGATGAGGAAAAAAAGAAAATCACTCTAAGTGGAAGTCAACTAATAGAAGTGTGGAAAGTCAATGATCAGCTAAAGAGAAAATGGATATGTATGCAACTGGATAGGGCTGGTCATGGGAAAGTTTTAGCAGATAATCACAATGTTCCTGATATAAAATATCAGGAAGCAGAACGGGTGATATTTAAACATGTAATGAATTTCCAGTCTTTCCAAGCATGGATGGAGCAGTGCCCCATGATGCGCTCACATAAATAAATAAGGGAAACTATATGGTGTTCTGAGTGAGTGGTTCTCAGTGAAAAGACAGAAAGGCGTCCTTGTCTTCGACCCTGTGCTCTTTGAAAAGGCAAAAGAGTTTTATGAGGAAATGCAAATGACTGATTCATGCGTATTTTTGGAGGGGTATCTTTGGCATTTTAAAGAGAGTCCTGGTATTAAGAAGGCCAGACACAATGTGAAAAATAGTCGGCAAATGACCATGCTGCAGTAGAATGTTGTGACATTTTCAGAGAGTACATTTCTTAGAACAGTTTCTCTCTGTGCACTTCTATGGAGCTGCTGGTACTGCTGAAATCAAGCTCCTCTGGGATATAGTAGAAGAACTATTTTTACATGTGCAAATTGTACAGGCTCTCTGAAATAAAACTACTCGGCTAGAAACTCCATTATCCTGCCACTTCCAAAACTGAAAAACACCTTTACTTACTACTCACATTTCACCAGCCATTGTGAGAATGAACAAATACATTTGTATCACTTTAATTTTCAGAGTAGTCCAAATATACATTTATAGCTCTGAGAAGAAAAGCATTTCCAAGTGATTGGTTGTCTGGGATTGTGAAGTTACTCTACCCACTCAGAGGCAGCAGGATCAGGGTGGAGAATATTTTTACTACACTCCTTTTCAAAATATACCTCATTGGTTTGACTCATTGTTTTGGAAATCATTCAGAATATCAAATTAATTCTAAGAACAGCTAACATTTAGTCCATGCCAAGCCCAGTTTTAAGTGTTTTACATGTGCTCACTCATTTATTCCTTAGTAGGGTAATTCTACGTAGCACTATCGAGGTGAGTTCTTCAAATCTGACAACAAATTCGGGTTTTGACAGTCAGAGCTTCCTACTATTATGATCGGAAACAGTGAGAAATTAAGCTCATCTGTCAAGTCAGGACGTCACAGCATATCCAGCGTTAAGCCTTGGAGAACTCATGAGGCTGAGTAATTAAGATGCTTGAAACTGCCAAGTGACTCCTATTGAGCTTGGGAAGAGTGATATTTACTCTAAGAGCTGTAATAGTTCTCTCAACACAGGGGTAAAATACGATCCACACATGAAGAGATTGAAACTGTAGATATTTTACTCACTAAATACATATCCATGTTTTATTCCAACGTATTAAGAATCTTTTATAAGATGTGCTATGATAATTTCATAGGTAAGTTCAGCCCCAGGGTCAGTCATTTGTGACGCAGTCATTGGCCTCACCCTACTAAGTATTCTTTACAGTAAATATTACAATAAATAAATTAATTTTTTTATCACACTGGGGCTCTAATAAACAGATCGATGAATTTGTAACTAGTTTGCATTTTGGAGGGTGTGGGTGACATCCAGAACCTTATTTTTTAGTTCTCAACAAACCATTGTAGAAATTTCTCAAAGTTTATTATGAACATAACTAAGATACACAAGGAATGAAATTAAAATAGGAGATTCAAGCAGAAACAGGTGTGCAGGGAATTGTGTTATGATTTTCCTGTAGATAGCACAGTCTCTTTAAGTGAAATCCCCTATCCCTGATATTCTGAATTTTTCTAAACCAGACTTGAGCAAAGCTGTTCAGAGAAGTACCAAAAAAAATAAAAAATAAAATAAATATAACCCACGAGTAAGGGAATGGTTACACTAGAATTTATTCACACCTTGGAATACTACATGGTAGTTAAAAATATGTCAGTATGGATAAATTTCAAAAACATAATGTTAGAAGCAGTGGTGATTAAAGGCTCCCATCAAAAAGATCCAAAACAGTGTGCAAATCCTGCACTGGCAACCAAGGTATTCAGGTTCTGTTGTTAGGACTGACTAGGCAGCTGGCATGACCCACAGAAAGGAAGGAGTGTAGTGTGGTGTAGTGGCCCACCTGAGAGCCACATGGGGCAGGAGAGCCCCTACTCCCAGCCAAGGGAGGCAGTGAGTGAGAATGTTAACCAGTCTGGGAAACCGTGATTTTTCCAAGGAACTGTACAACCCACGGATTGGAAGACCCCACACAGACACCCACACCACCGAGGTCTTGACTCTCAACCATGGAGCCATGCAGATTCTCAACAGCCACTGGGCTAGAATCAGTCTAAGCCTACCGAGTTCCCAGGGAGAAGGGCAGCAATCACTACTGTGGCAGCTACCTGTGGTCTAAGCCATCTGAGGTCCTTGTGGGAGTGGAGGCAGCCAACACTGGAGCTGCAGGACCTTCTTGCAAAAATTTCAACTCCAGCCAGGGGCTCAGGGGCAGAATTCTGGTCTTCCTGGGTCTGAGCCCCTAGCGGGAGGGGTGGCCATAGTCTCCATGGATGAGCAGGCTTAGTCTTTCCTCCTTCTAGCTCTGAGGAATCTGGGCAGCCCAGGCGAGTGGGTTTCCCCCCGGCGCAGCACACCCCCTCGACCAAGGGACAGCCAAAGTGCCTTGTTAAATGGGTCCTGCTCCCTGTGCCATCCAAAGGGGTGAGACATGGACTGTCAGATATCCTATACAGAAATGTTTCTACTGGTATAGGCTGGTGCCCCTCAAGGTCAGAAATCCCAGAGGAAGGAGCAGGCACCCATCTTTGCTGTTCTCTAGCCTCTTTGAGTGACATCTTCAGGCACAAGAGTGAACCAGATGAAGGGCCTGAAGTGAACTCCCAGCAAACTGCAGCAGCCCTACAGAAGAGGGACCTGATTGTTGAAAGAAAAACAAACAGAAAGCAAGAACAACAGCATCATCAACAGCAACAAAAAATCCTCACAAAGACCTCATCCAAGGGTCAGTAGCCTCAAAGACTGAAACTAGACAAAACTCATAAAGATGAGAAAGAATCGATGAAAAAATGTTGAAAACCCAAAAGGCCAGAGTGCTTCTTCTCCAAATGATCGCAATGCCTCTCTAGCAAGGGTGCAGAACTGGATGGAGGATGAGCTGGATGAATTGACAGAAGTAGGCTTCAGAAAGTGGGTAGAAACAAACGTTGCTGAGGTAAAGAAGCATGTTCTGGCTGGGCGCGGTGGCTCAAGCCTGTAATCCCAGCACTTTGGGAGGCCGAGACGGGCGGATCACGAGGTCAGGAGATCGAGACCATCCTGGCTAACACGGTGAAACCCCGTCTCTACTAAAAAATACAAAAAACTAGCCGGGCGAGGTGGCGGGCGCCTGTAGTCCCAGCTACTCGGGAGGCTGAGGCAGGAGAATGGCGTAAATCCGGGAGGCGGAGCTTGCAGTGAGCTGAGATCCGGCCACTGCACTCCAGCCTCTGCCACAGAGCGAGACTCCGTCTCAAAAAAAAAAAATAAATAAATAAATAAAAATAAAAAAAGAAGCATGTTCTAATGCAATGCAAAGAAGCTAAGAACCTTAATAAAAGGTTAGAGGAGCTACTAACTAGAATAACCAGTTTAGAGAGAAACACAAATGACCTGATGGAGCTGAAAAATGTGACACAAGAACTTTGTGAAGCATACACAAGTATCAATAGCCAAATCAATCTAGTGAAAGAAAGGATATCAGAGATGGAACACTATCTTGCTGAAATAAGGCAGGCAGACAAGTTTGGAGAAGAAAGAATGAGAAGGAACAAACAAAACCCCCAAGAAATATGGGAATATGTCAAAAGACTGAACCTGTGACTGATTGGAGTACCTGGAAGAGATAAGGGAGAATGGAAACAAATTGGAAAACACACTTCAGGATATTATCTAGGAGAACTTCCCCAAACTAGCAAAAGAAGCCAACATTCAAATTCGGGAAATACAGAGGACACCCTAAAATACTCCATGAGAAGATCAACTCTAAGACACATAATTATCAGATTCTCTAAGGTTGAAATGAAGGAAAAAATGTTAAGCTCAGCTGGAGAAAAAGGCCAGGTCACCAACAAAGGCAAGTCCATGGGACTAAGAGTGGATCTCTCAGCAGAAACGTTTCAAGTCAGAAGAAAGTGGAAGCCAATATTTGGCATTCTTAAAGAAAAGAATTTTCAACCCAGAATTTCATATCTGGCCAAATTAAGCTTCATAAATGAAGAAGAAATAAAATCCTTTTCAGACAAGCAAATGCTGAGGGAATTCATCACCATCAGGCCTGCCTTGCAAGAGCTCCTAAAGGAAGCACTAAATAGGGAAAGGAAAAACTGGTACCAGCCACAGCAAAACACATGAAAATGTGAAGACCAATGACACTATGAAGAAAAGGCATGAACTAGTGTGCAAAATAACCAGCTAGCATCATAACGACAGGATCAAATTCACATATAAATATACTAACCTTAAATGTAAATGTGCCAAATGCCTCAATTAAAATACACAGACTGGCAAATTGGATAAAGCATCAAGACCCATCCGTGTGCTATATTCAAGAGGTTCATGACACATGCAAAGACATATACAGGCTCAAAATAAAAAGATGAAGGAAAATGTACCAAGCAAATGATAAGCAGAAAAAAGTGGGGGTTGCAATCTTATTCTCTGACAAAACAGACTTTAAACCAACAAACATCAAAAAGGTTAAAGAAGGGTGTTACATAATGGTAAAGGGATCAATTCAACAAGAAGTACTAACTGTCCTAAATATATATATGCACCAAATACAGGAGGATCCATGTTCATAAAACAAGTACATAGAAACCTACAAAGGGACATAGACTCCCACACAATAATAGTGGGAGACTTTAACACCCTACTGTTAATATTAGATCAATGACATAGAAAATTAACAAGGATTATTCAGAACTTGAATTCAGCTCTGGATCAAGTGGACTTGATAGATACCTACAGAACACCTCACCTGAAAACAATAGAATATACATTCTTCTCAGTGCCATGTGGTGCTTATTCTAAAATTGACCACATAATTGGAAGTCAAACACTCCTCAGTAAATGCAAAGGAACTGAAGTCATAACAAATAGTCACTCAGATCACAGTGCAATCAAATTAGAACTCAGGATTATGAAACTCACTCAAAACCACACAACAACATGGAAATCAAACAACCTGCTCCCAAATGACTACTGGGTAAATAATGAAATTAAGGCAGAAACCAAGAAGTTCTTTGAAACCAGTGAGAACAAGGAGACAACACAAGAATCTCTGGGATGGAGCTAAAGCAGTGTTAAGAAGGAAATTTAAAGCACTAAATGCTTACATTAGAAAGCTAGAAATATCTCAAATTGACACAATGACATCACAATTAAAAGAACTAGAGAAGCGACAGCAAACAAATAAAAAAGCGAGCAGAAGACAAGCAATAACTAAGATCAGAATGGAACTGAAGAAGATACACACACACACACACACACACATATACACAAAATCCTTCAAAAAAATCAACGAATCCAGGAGATGGTTTTTTGAAAAAATTAATAAAATAGATACACAAGTAGCTAGACTGATAAAAAAGAAAAGAGAGAAGAATCAGATAGACACAATAAGAAATGATAAAAGCGATATCAGCACTGACCCCACAGAAATACAAACTACACTCAGAGAATATTATAAACACCCCTACACTAATAAACTAGAAACTCTAGAAGAAATGGATAAATTCCTGGACACATAAACTCTCCCAAGACTAAACCAGGAAGAAGTATAATCTCTGAATAACAAGTTCTGAAATTGAGGCAGTAATAAACAGCCTGCCAACCAAAACAAGCCCAGGACAGGACAGATTCACAGCAGAAATCTACCAGAGGTACAAAGAGAAACTGGTACCATCATTCACAGAAACTATTCCAAACAATTGAAATGGAAGGACTCTACCTTAATTCATTTTATGAGGCCAGCATCATCCTGGTGCCAAAACAATGCAGAGATATAACAAAAAAAGAAAACTTCAGGCCAATACCTCTGATGAACATCAGTGCAAAAATCCTCAATAAAATAGTGGCAACCCAAATCTAGCAGCACATCAAAAAGTTTACCCACCACAATAAAGTTGGTTTCATCCCTGGGATTCAAGACTGGTTCAACATATGCAAATCAATAAATGTAATTCATCACATAAACAGAATCAATGACAAAAACCATGTGATTATCTCAATAGATGCAGAAAAGGCCTCAATAAAATTCAACATCCCTTCATATTAAAAACTGTCAATAAACTAGGTATCGATGGAACATATCTCAAAATAATAAAAGCTATTTATGACAAACCCACAGCCAATATAATACTAAATAGGAAAAAGCTGGAAGCATTCCCTTTGAAAACCAGCAAAAGACAAAGATGTCCTCTCTCATTACTCCTATTCAACATAGTATTCGAAGTTCTGGTCAGGGCAATCAGGTAAGAGAAATAAATAAAGGGTATTCAAATAGGAAGAGAGGACATCAAATTGTCTCTGTTTGCAGATGACATAATCCTATATTTAGAAACCCCATGTTCTCAGCCACAAAGCTTCTTAAGCTGAAAAGCAACTTCAGCAAAGTCTTGGGATGCAAAATCAATGTGCAAAAATCACAAGCATTTTAATACACCAATGGATAAGCAGAGAGCCAAATCATGAATGAATTCCCATTCACAATTGCTATAAAGAGAATAAAGCACCTAGGAATACAGCTAACAAGGGACGTGAAGGACCTCTTCAAGAACTACAAGCCACTGCTCAAGGAAGTAAGAGAGGACAGAAACAAATGGAAAAACATTCCATGCTCATGAATAGGAAGAATCAATATTGTGAAAGTGGCCATACTGCCCAAAGTAACTTAAGGATTCAATGCTATTCTCATCAAATTACCATTAACATTCTTCACAGAATTAGGAAAAACTACTTTAAAATTCATATGGAACCAAAAGAGCCAGCATAGCCAAGACAATTCTAAACAAAAAGAACAAAGCTGGAAGTATCACACTACCCAACTTCAAACTCTACTACAAGGCCACAGTAACCAAAACAGCATGGTACCGGTACCAAAACAGACATATAGACCAATGGAACAGAATAGAGACCTCAGAAATAAGACCACACATCTACAACCATCTGATCTTCCACAAACCTGACAAAAACAAGCAATGGGAAAAGGATTCCCTATTTAATAAATGGTGCTGGGAAAGCTGTCTAGCCATACTCAGAAAACTGAAACTGGACCCCTTCCTTACACCTTTTCAAAAATTAACTCAAGATGGATTAAAGACTTAACTGTAAAACTCAAAACTGTACAAACCCTAGAGGAAAACCTAGGCAATACCATTTAAGACATAGGCATGGACAAAGATTTTATGATGAAATCTCCAAAAGCAATTGCAACAAAAGCTAAAATTGAAAAGTGGTATCTAATTAAACTAAAAAGCCTCTGCACAGCAAAATAAACTATCATCAGAGCAAACAGTCAACCTACAGAATGGGAGAAAATTTTTGCAATCTACCCATCTGACAAAGGTCTAATATCCAGAATTTACAAGGAACTTAAACAAATTTACAATAAGAAAACAAACAACCCCATTAAAAAGTGGGCAAAGGATATGAATAGACACTTATCAAAAGAAGACATTTATGAAGCTAACAAACATATGAATAAAAGCGCAACATCACTGATCATTAGAGAAATGCAAATCAAAACCACAATGAGATACCATCTCACATCAGTCAGAATGGCTATTATTAAAAAGTCAAGAAACAATAGATGCTGGTGTTTCTATGGAGAAATAGGAATGCTTTTACATTGTTGGTGGGGATATAAACTAGTTCAACCATTGTGGAAGACAATGTGGCAATTGCTCAAGGATCTGGAACCAGGAATACCATTTGACCCAGCAATCCCATTACTGGGTATATCCCCAAAGGAATAAAAATCACTCTAAAATATTTAAAGTTTTAAATATTGATTGGGAACTTCAGACATTTGTAAATGAAATGGCCCATGAACTATTATAATCACTATCATTTCTGTCTAGTAAAATAACCATTTGAAAATAAAAAAATCATAATGTTGAGTGAAAAAAATTGATTACCAAAAAGATAAATACATAATAATATATACATAACACACAGATATACACACACGTTTAAAACACACTGCAATAGTATATAGTCCTTATGGATACACCCATCAGTAGAAGAAATATTTACAAATATATGGGGATGACACACTGCAACTCCAGGATAGTGATTATCTTTGGAGTGAAAGGGTTAGAATCTAGATGTCACTATAAAATTTTATTTTGACAGAAAAAGATAAGCTACAAATATGACAAAATGTTAAAATTTGTTAAAGCTGGAAATGAGATAAACGGATGGATATTATTTTATGTTTTGCCAGTTTGAAAGATTCCATTAAAAATTAAATCAAATACTTTACATATATTTTACTATGGTCATCTGAGTATATTAGCCTATTATGACTAGAACTGAACTATATCTTGCTTTTACATATTAACTACATAGTTATAACATTATAAACATATATGTTCTTTCATTTTCCCTCCCAAACGAAGGTAGGATAAAGTTCTCAGCTTTCCTCTACCATGACACTGCCCCGCCGCAACCAAAACGCTACTCTCAAACATTGCTACTTTAGCTTAGGCTATTTGTGACATTCTCAGCCCCATCTAAAAAAGTAAGGAGCAATCTCCTATTGAATATCAGATTTGCCCAGTGTCTTAATGACATCACAAGTGTAATGAATTATATCCTCATGGTCTAAAATAAATTTTAAAAGACGTTTAACATTCAGCTGGAAGGAAACTTAAACATCACTAAAACGTAGCTTGTAATTACAGCAATTTAACATAGGAAAATTCATAATTAAATGTGTCTTAAGCAAAATTGTCTAAAATGAATTAGCATATACTAGTATAATACATTTATATGAGGTTGTAGCTTACCCAACAGAATGATCAATTTTAATAGTAGTTAAAAATTACATTAATGTATAGAAGTGGCAAATGATCATTACACTAAGAAAAAAGTATATTTTTGATACTATATGGTACAATGTTAAAATTTACACATTCAAAAAGGAGAACAGAAGTTTTATTTGCCATTATTTCACAGGATTTAACAAACCCTAGAGAGACCATTATTCTGGAAATAATATGAAATCATGATCTACTTATCCTAAAAACCAAATCTTTGATTTCAAACAAATGGAGTAGAAGTGAGTATCATGATTTATAAAGAAAGATTCTGTGATTAGAATTCAAACATTCCTGGACAATCTATAAGGAACAAATAAATTGGAGGGAAATGTAGGATGGGTTATTGTTTCAATTCTTATTTCTGGGTAAGACAGACAACAAAAAAATTTGACATGAGCTCATAAGCACCTCATTATGTTACTTGAACCTATTGGATATACTGAATGTTTAAAAGATACAAATATATTGTCTGCTTTCCACTTATTTGTGCCATGTTTCAAAACATAATGAAACAAAGAAAGCTTTGTGCCAGTTGTGTTTAAATAGATTCAGCCTTGTGGAGGTGTTAAACAGTGAAATTCCTCAGGAAACTCAACCATGTGTTTTGTGCCTTATCAGTTCTGCATAAATAATGCAGCAAGTCTGCCAAATTAAGAATCTCATAATAGGTTGTTCAGATGGTGTTATTAGTAAGAGACTGGGATTGGACTGTGCTCTGCTGAAGGAAACGGGTAGATGACATTGGTGGATAAGGAAACTGCACATTAGTGGCAAGAACACAAAATTTAAAATGACAGAATAAATGTGAGATAGAAAAACAGACAATGAAAGGATTCGAAAGAAACAAAAAAGATTCTTTTAATTAAATGTGATTATGCTTCTGTTACTTAAAAAAGGAAATAAGAGTGGTATTGGGACTTATTTTTCAGATCTTTACAATTAAGCACGTGGGATTTTACCCCCACCTCCCATCTTCATTTCTTTTAAACTTTCATTTTTGGTGGATGAATGCTAAAGTAGGTCTCAGACATGACTAATTTTAGCCTGGAAGCTGTAAGAAATAAAAAGAATTTTGGAATGAAGGTTGTGAAATCAATCACTGGAATTTCTCCAGGTAATAACAGCATGTAGTTCTATTAAACATTGATAGATTCCTTTCCTAGATTTTTTAAAACACCATACATAATACTTACAGAAACAAGGTATTTGCAGTATAAAAAATTCTAAGTAACCATTTTATTAAGGTCAGAAATACAGAATATTTCAGCTCCTAGGGCATCTTGAGAGTTTTGTTGTTGTTGTAGTTGCTGTTTTTATTAAAGCACTTCTCAAAATTACCTTGTTATTTTAAAAATAGCAACTACATTTGAATACTATTAATGTTGTAATTCATTAGATTCCTCTTAAAGGTGTTGCTTTAAATTGATGACTCAGATTTTCTATAGCTATTGTCACTGTCAAATAATTCAGAAAATGATTATTGAACGATTAGTGTATATGAGAAAATGTGACAGATGCAGGGGTTGGAAATGAAAAGAACCTTGTAGCTAAGCCCTTGTACTTAGGGAGCTTAATGTCTAATAAGATATATTTGGGGAATGTTTGATTAGGGAAGGCTTTACGGAGAAAATGGAGGTCGGACTGGGCTTTGAAGGATTCTTCAGATTTTAAGAGCCATGTCCAGAAGAAAAGAAGGACATGGGTTCTGAAAACTTAAGAGTTCTAAGAAGAGACAGCTTTGTTTCAGGCACAGCAAAGGTGCTTGACATCATTGATCACCAGAGAAATGCAAATCAAAACTGCAATGAGATATCATGTAACCCCAGTTAAAAAGGCTTTTATCTAAAAGTCCTGCTCACCTGCATAAAAACAAGAAACAATGCTAGAAATCAATGTATATAGAAAACACCTGTATGAATAAATTAAACCAGAGTATTTGAAATAAGAACATGCAGAAAGTTCTGAAATAAATTAGCCATTCAAAACTCAGAACTTCAGACACCTAGAGGGATCACTGAATTATTGCAAGTCCATGAATGGAATCTGAGCCTGGGCACAGACTTAATAAATATTATCACTTGCAAATCTGCACCACTGTCTTTTGGTCTTGGCAAATATGCTCTTGGCAACTGTGTCCAAAAGAGTTTGCTGTAGATGTATGGATTTATTTCTAGGTTCTCTATCCCGTTCCATTGGTATATGTGTCTGTTTTTATGTCAATACCATGCTGTTTTTGTTACTATACCTCTACAGTATAATTTGAAGTCAGGTAATATGATTCCTCCAGTTTTGTTCTTTTTGATTAAGATAGCTTGGATTATTCTTGGTCTTTTGCAGTTCCACACAAACTTGTTTTTTCTATTTCTGTGTAGAATGTTCTTAGGGATTGCATTGAATCTGTAGATTGTTTTGGGTAGTGTGAACATTTTAACAATATTGACTCTTCTAATCCATGAACGTGGAATCTTTCCTTTTTGTGTGTGTTTCCCCTTTAATTTTTTGATTAATGTTTTACAGTATTTCTTTTGGAGATCTTTCACATCTTTGGTTAAGTTTATTCTGAGATATTTTATTTTATTTGTAGTTATTATAAATGACAATATTGTCTTGATATCTTTTTCAGATTTCTTATTGATACCATATAGAAATGTTCCTGAGTTTTGTATGTTGAGTTTGTATCCTATAATTTTATTGAATCTACTTATCAGTTCTAATAGATTTCTTGTGGACTCTTTATCGTTTCCCAATATAAGGTCATATAATCTGCAAACAAGAATAATTGGACTCCTTCCTTTCCAGTTTGGATGCCTTTTATTTCTCTCTCCTCTCTAACTGCTCTAGCTAGGGCTTCCAGTACTACACTGAATAATGTTGGTGAAAGTGGGCATTCTTGTTGTGTTCCAGATCTTAGAGAAAAGGCTTTCAGTTTTCCCCATTCAGCATGATACTAGCTGTGGGTCTCTGTCATATATGACTTTTATTGTGTTGACTTAACGTTCCTTCTCTACCCATTTTTTAAAAGATTTTTTTCATGAAGGGATGTTGAATTTTATCAAATGCTTTTTCTGCATCAATTAAAATAATTTTTTTATTTCACTTTTCAAATGAATTTTTTTCTTTCATTCTGTCGATACGATGTATCACACTGACTGATTTGTGTATATTGAATCATCCTTGCATTATGGGGTAATTCCAGTTGGTCATAATTAATGGCCCTTTTATTGAGTTGTGGAATTTGGTTTACTTGTATTTTGTTGAGGATTTTTGCATCATTGTTCATCAGGGATACTGACCTGTAATTTTCTTCTCTCTTTCTTCTTTTCCTTTATTTCTTTTTCTCTTTTCCTCCCTCCCTCTCTCCCACACCCCCCCTTTTTTCTTTCCTTTCATGTATCTTTGTGCGGTTTTGGTGTCAAGTAATACTGGCCTTGTAGAATCAGTTTAGAAGTTTACCACCTCCTTCATTTTTTAAAATTGTCTGAGCAGAACTGGTATTAGTTCTTGTTTAAATGTTTTGTAGAATTCACAAATGAAGCAATCCAGTCCCAGGCTCTTTTTTGTTGAGAGACTTTTTATTGCAGCTTTCATGTCATTACTTGTTTTTGGTCTGTTCAGGTTTGGAATTTCCTTCATGTTTTAATCTTGGTAGATTGTACATGTCTAACAATTGATCCATTTATTCTAAGTTTTCCAATTTATTGGCATATGATTGTTCATATCAGCCTCTAATAATCCTTACCAAAGTATCAATTATAATATCTCCTTTGTCATATCTCATTTTATTTATTTTGGTCTTCTCTCTTTTCTTCTTAGTCTGGCTAAATGTCTGTCAATCTTATTTATCTTTTTAAAATACCAATTTTTGTTTCATTGCTTTTTTGCCGTTTTTCAATTCATTTATTTCTGCTCTGAACTTTATTATTTCTTTTTTCTACTAATTTTGGGTTTGGTTTGCTTTTGCTTTTGCAGTTCTTTATTATGCATCTTTAGGTTGTTTATTCAAAGTTTTTCTAGTTTTTGATGTAGGGGCTTATTACTATAAAGTTTCCTCTTAGTACTGATTTTGCTGTATCTCATAGGTTTTCATATATTGTATTTGCATTTTAATTTGCTTCATCTTTGAAAAAAATCCTGATTAATTTATTCTTTGACTCAGTGGTTGTTCAGAAGCATACAGTCCAATTTTCCTCTTGTTATGGATTTGTAATTTTCTATTGTGGTCAAAGAAGATACCTGATGTGATTTCAATTTTTTGAATGTTTTAAAACTTGTTTTGTGGCCTAACATAAGGCCTATTTTTGAGAATAACCCATGTGCTGAGAAGGTGTATTCAGCAGCACTGGATGAAATATTCTATAAATATCTACTAGGTCTATTTGCTCTATAGTGCAGATTAATTCCCATGTTTCTTCATTAATTTTCTATCTGGATGATCTGTTCAATGCTAAAAGTGGGGTGTTGAAGTCTCTAGTCCTTATTATTTTGAGATCTATCTCTTCTGAACGCTGATATATTTGCTTGATATATCTGGGTGTTCCCATGCTAGGTGCATATGTATTTACTTTTGTTATATCTTCTTATTATATGATGATAATGGGTTTGACCACTTTATCATCATATAACATTCTTTGTCTCTTGTTTATAGTTTTTGTCTTGAAATCTATTTTACCTGATATAAATATAGCTATTGTCACTCTTTTTTGTTTCTATTTGCATAGAATTTTTTTATCTCTTTATTTTTAGTCTTTGTGTGTCTTTATAGGTGAAGTGTGTTTCTTGCAGGTGGCTTTTTAAAAAATTCATTCAGACACTCTATGTCTAACATTTGTAGAGTCAAGTCTATTTACATTCATTGTTATTATTGATAAGTAAGAACTTACTCCTGCCATTTTGTTATTTGCTTTCTGTTTGTTTTGTGGTCTTCTTTCTTTCCTTTCTTCCTTTTTGTGAAGGTGATTGTCTCACATGGTATGTTTTAATTTGTTGCTTTTTATTTTTTGTGTATCTACTATATGTTTTTGTGATTTGAGGTTACCATAAGATTGCAAGTCATTTCTTATAACTCATTATTTTAAACTGCTAACAACTTAACACTGATTGCATAAACCAACAAGCAAAGAGAAAATTAATAAAAATTCTACACTTTAACTTTATCCCCCCATTTTTAAACTTCATTTGTTTTATATCTTATTATGCTGTCTATCTCTCGGAAAGTTGCTGTAGTTATTATTTTTGATAGGTTTATCTTTTAGTCTTTCTCAAGATATGTGCAGTTTACAAACAATAATTACAGTGTCATAATATTTTGTGCTTTTCTGTGTACTTACTATTAACACTGCGTTTTGTACCTTCAGATGATATTTGTTATTGCTCATTAATATCCCTTTCAGATTGAAGAACTCTCTTTAGTATTTCTTGTAGAACAGGTCTAGTGTTGAAATAACTCAACTTTTGTTTCTCTAATAATGTCTTTATTTCTCCATCATAGTCTGAAGAATATTTTTGCTAGATAGGATAATTTTTTTTTCTTCAGCACTATAAATATGTCATGCCACTCTCTCCTGGCCTGTATAGTTTTCAGTGAAAAGTCTGCTGCTAGACCTGTTGGAACTCCTTTGTATGTTATTTGTTTCTTTTATCTTGAAGAAGGCATATCTCTCTATAGCTATCACCGCTGGGAATATGCTGGGTCACACCTAAAGCCAGCACTGCTCTGAATCTCACCCAAGCCTTCCAGCAAGTACTTCCTGGGTACCACGGCTGATTATTCAAGACCCAAGGGCTTTTTAGTCAGCAGATGATGAATTCTGCCAGGACTGAGTTCTTCCCTTCAAGGCTGCAAGTTCCCTTCTGGCCCAGGGTGTGTTTAGAAAAGTCATCCAGAAGCTAGGGTCTAGAATGGTGGTCTCACAATTCTGCCCCATGTCCTAACCTACTGCAGCTGAGCTGGTATCCAAGTTACAAGACAATGTCCTTCTTATTCTTCCTTCTTCCCTCCTCAAGCAGAGGAAAGGAGTCTCCCAGAGCTGTGGGTTGCACTGCCTGGGGTTGGGGGAGGTGCAACTCAAAGACTCTTTTGGTCACCCTGGCTGGTATCTCATTAGGTTGTGTGCACCCCAAGTCCACTGGGATCTGCCCAGGAATTGCAGTCTTTGTGATCTAGGCTGCCTTTCAAGTGTACGTAGGACCCCAGAGCATTTTAGGTTATGGTGGAGGGACTTGCCAGAACTCAGATTCCAACTGCTGGGATGGACAATTTGCCTCTGGCTAGGTCTGGTCTAAATGCTTCCTCTGTGAGCACTGGCTGAGTTTTGTCCCAAGTTGCATTCTGCTGTGAAAAGGCAGCACTGAGTTCCAATACAAAGTCCACAGTCACTGTGCTCCTCCCCCACTAAGCACATAGACTCTTCCACTGTGCCACACAGCTGCTGCTGGGGGATGGGGAAGGGGTGGTGTCAGTGATTCAAGACTGTCTTTTCAATCCTCTTCAATGCCTCTTTCCTTAAAATGTTAAAACCAGATACTGTGATTGTTCACCGGATTTTTGGCTCTTATGAAGGTGCTTTTACGTGTGGATAGTTGTTCAATTTTGTGTTCCTGTAGGGTGGGGAACTATTTCTAGTGGCCTTTATTCAGCCATTTTGCTCTGCTTCCTCTAATTATAGTTTTTAGTTAATGTATTATGAATATATATATATATGAACAAATATCCAGCTTATAAATCATTTAAAAATGTTGACCAATATTTTGTTGTATTCTGTACTTTAAATATTCCCCTATTATTGAAGATTTAAGTTGTTCTAATATTTCACTATAATAAACAACGCTGTTACAAACATTCTTGCCAGAGCTACATACGATTTACATCCTTAATTACTTATTTAGGATAAATTCCTACATGTGAAATTGCTAAATCAAAATGTGTATGTTTTTAAGGATTTTAATATATAGTGCTAAATTGACTTCTCAAGCATTCTATTATATACTCCTTCCATAAAGCTGTAAGACCACTAGTTTCCCTGCTAATGTGAAACAATATTATATTTTAAAAGGAGCATTTTAGAAGTTTCCAAGCTGCAGCTGAATGTTGTGTAAAGTACACAGAGAATCACAACATATTCAAATGTCTTTTGCATGAGTACCAGATCAGCAGGCAGATTTACTGTGAATGTCAAGAACTGCACATAGTATTTATCATTGACCACTCACACATGTTTCTAAGAGATACTCAATTTGTTGAAAACCCTTTTCTTCTTAGCCTCAAAGAATTACAATCCAAGGTGCACTGAAAAAGAAATCAATACAGTATAAAATTCCTATTCTCCCCAAATGCACAAACATGTGAGAAAGTCAACTTTGCCTTGAAGAGAGTCTTGTTACTTCAACAGGAGCTATATCTACAAAGAAGAGAAAGAGACGAGCAAAGATGTTGGCTCTAAAATATGGTAGCATTCTTCCAATTCATCCACAAAGAAGAGAGCCAAAGAATTGGAATTTTCCTCAGTTTGAGGAACCTAGAAAAAGTGCCTTCTGTATATGCATTCACTTTTTTCTGTACATAACAAAAACGTTGATTTGTTAGCTCTGGTTATAGTGATTAAAAATCCAAAAATTTTTGCTTCTATTTGATGTATTTAAGTGATACCTATTCCATTTCAGATAACTGGAAACTATCCTTTGAAAGAAAGTGTAGGGCTCTGAAGCTTTTAGGAGTAATCTATATTAATTACACTTGGAAATCTCTAACTACTCACACATTTTAATGACATTCACATACAGCTATAAAATGAAAACAATAAATATTTCTTCCAAGAGAGAGAAAGATAATGTAAACAAGAGAGAAACTGAGATTTTAAAAAATTGAAATTCTTTATGACTTAGATTCTATATTTAATTCTATACCTAGCTCCTTTCTCCTGATTTGGTAACCTATCCTGCTTTCCCTCAGAAATGTCAGGTCATCCTGTCCTGATGCTTCTTTTTATTAGGCTCCAGTTTCCCCTATAAATTCACAAGTTCTAATAAATGAAGCTCCCCCAGTACCTGTTTTTTTGTGTTTGTGGTGGTTTTTTTCCCCCTAAAGAGAGAAACTCTAAAAATGCCAGGCAAGAATTCAAAATCACTTTGCTCAAATAAACTAACCATGGAAAAAGGTTTGCCTTTCTGGACTATTATTGAAATCCTTCAAGGATATAGACAAGTCTGTAGAGCAAGGGGAATAGGACTGAGCCCTAAGGAAGAAGAAGTGAAATAGTTCAAGTTCAGCAACTGTTATCTAGGCTTGAAAGTTACAGAGCAGTTAAAAGGATTTATAGAAGTTCAAAACAGTCCGGGATGTAGGAAAGAGAAATATCAATACAACATCCTAAAATGAAATAATCTAGACAGATGATAGAAGTTGCTGCCCTAAAATACAGGTTACCAAATTTGACCTAAATCATAAACACTTATCAATCAAAAGTTTTCCTCAAGAATGAAAGTGATGCCAATGTCTTGCATTATGATGATGTTGACAACTGAGATTTATTGGGAAATTGTTGGAAAAAAAACACAATTTACAGAAAAGTTACAAAGATAGTACAGAGAATTTCCTTATGCCCTTTATCCTATTGTTAACATCTTTACAGTCCCATAGTACCTTTGTCAAATATAAGAAACTAACCTTTGTATATTGTAACTTTACTCAGATTTCACCAATTTTTTCCCAATGTACTTTTTCTGTTTCAGGATTCCACTGAGGTTTCCACTTTGTATTTAGTCATCATGTCTCCTTAGGCTCCTGTTGGCTGTGACAGTTTATCAGGATTTCCTTATCCTTTCTAATTATGAGTTTTGAGAAGCACTGATGAGGTTTCTAATTTTTGTTTTTTGTTTTCCTGAATATACCTCAATTTTGATTTTTCTGATATTTTTCTTTTTTCTTTTCTTTACCTTTTTTTTTTTTGAGACAGGGTTTTGCTCTGTCACCCAGGCTGGAGTGGTACCATGGCACAATCTTGGCTCACTGCAGCCTCTGTCCCCCCCAGCTGAAGAGATCCTCTGACCTCAGCCTCCCAAGTAGCTGGAACCACAGGCATGCACCACTATGCCCAGCTAATTTTTTTTTTAATTTTTAGCAATGACAGGGTCTCCCCATGTTGCCCAGGCTAGTTTTCAACTCCTGACCTCAAGCAACCAGTCTGCCTCAGGCTCCCTTCTGGGATTACAATCATGAGCCACTGAGCCCAGCCTGACTGATGTTTTTCAAATGGTTAGACTAGGGTAATGGGTTTTGCTGAACAAACCCCAGAGAGGTAAAGTGCCATTCCCAGAACACTCACTTATTTTTTTAAAGATGGAATTAGTAGATTTTCCCAAAGCTTTTGAAACATTTTTTTCTGTGATTTCACTTCCTAATTAAAATTCAAAGTCTATTATAATACAGTGATATCAGCAAGGCTGCCATGACCTTTCCCATCAAGAACTTTTTGAATCTGGAGTTGTGACTCTTTACCTCAGCAGTGATATCATTTCTCTCCGATGGAGAAACTTAACGGTTGCCATGCTGTGTGTAAGTCCTAACTCAACTATGAGAATATGACTGAAGGAAATACAAAATCAAAATGACTGAATGATACAGACGCTATCCTGGGTGACCATCTGGCATTCACTCTCAATTTTTGTTCACTGTGCCTACCTCGTACTTTCAGGGTGTAAAGGTCAGCTCCTCACTTTCCCAGTCACTTTTGCATTTGATTCACTGCTGGCCTACAAGATGAAAGCTATCTCTTGGGGTAGTGTAGGAAATAAACAGTTTCTCTTAGATAAAAGGCAAGAGACATGGCAGAAAAGCCCTACTCTCACCCATTCTGATGTGGATGTGTGAGGTGAGTGAATTGAAACTGTTTCAGGCATGAGGCAACAGCCTAATATGAAAATCCAAATGCTGAGAATGAGAAAACAGAAGATGGAAAAAGAACAAGGCCAGATTCTAGAAGATCTCATAGAGCCAGGAAATTAATTTTAGGACCACTAAGTAAACTCTTGATATCCTTGCTAGTCATCAGATTTGCAGCCCAAAGCATCCTTATATGGAAAAATATTTGGCGTTTCTCATGTTAACTTAGAGAAAATAAATTGGTGAACCACAGACATGTTTTGTTTTGCCTATACAATTTTAAAAAGAAAGTTGGTCTTTAAAATCAGTCAATTTTATAGAAAAATAAATTCTCCCTCCGTTTGAAAAATCAGCAAATCTGGCAACACGTGGCTCACAGGTATAACTGCTAACAATTACCTGGAACTAGGTAGCAACTGCCACTTTCAGATGTGACCTGTGCTCTGCTCTTCAGTTCTTGTAGGCATCTGTGAAAAACCCTTAGTATCAGGCTTTAAGACAAATTTCTATGGATGCCCCTTTCGACTTTCTTTTCAATTTTGTATAAGAAGAATGATCTTTAATTTTGGAAGAATATGCCCAATGAAAATAATAGAAACATCACTCTGACAAATTTTCAACCCCTATATCTCCTTCCTTTGTCTTCCTCTTCTCCCTGCCTTCTGGCCTCCCACAGAGCTACCGAGGAAAAACAAGTTAGGATTAGCTTTTCAAGTAACATTTCTAAGATGGCAAGAAGCTCCTGTAGTCAGTCAGGAAAAAATTTAAACTCTTCATAAATCCATTTACCCTCTCTAGAAATGCACCCAACTCATTATTTTAAATGGAGTCTAACAAGAGTTTACAGTCTAAGTTTTCTAACTAAAGAAGTGTAATGCCTACCCTATAAAACATGTTCCAGTGGTGGATGCATAAACATGACCCTTGGATTATAGCTTTTTTTCTGGGGCATTTTCCATATCACCAAAAAGAATGAGAGTGGGGAGATTGTCGAGCAAAATGTTCTGAGCCATCAGTGAAATTTCTATGGTTGGGAAGATAAATATGATGTCATTATCGATAAAGCTATTTGATAGGAGGAACGTTAGGTTTGTTATTGCTTCCACAAAGAGCAAGCATGACACTTTTTTGAAGTG
The DNA here is from genome assembly GCF_000951035.1 of Colobus angolensis palliatus. Classification (NCBI taxonomy): domain Eukaryota; kingdom Metazoa; phylum Chordata; class Mammalia; order Primates; family Cercopithecidae; genus Colobus; species Colobus angolensis. The sequence continues at coordinate 3,642,321 of NW_012113030.1, forward strand.
AAACTCTTGAGACTTGCCTTAGTATAGAAGCATCATCTTCAGCATCATTTCCTGACCTCAGCAGAGACCTCCTTGTGGCAAACCCTCCAGTGCATCAGCGACAGAGGTCAGAAACACACAGCACAGAAAATGTGAAAAAATGGGCCAAGTGCAGTGGCTCATACCTGTAATTCCAGCATTTTGGGAAGCCAAGGCTGGTGGATCACCTGAGGTCAAAAGTTTGAGATCAGCCTGGCCAACATGGTGAAACCCCATCTCTACCAATAATACAAAAAAATAAAAATAAAAAAAAATTAGCCAGGCGCCATGGCATGCGCCTGTAATCTCAGCTGCTCAGGAGGCTGAGGTGGGAGAACTGCTTGAACCTGGGAGTATGAGGCTACAGTGAGCTAAGATCGCGCCACTGCACTCCAGCCTGCACAACAGAGCAAGACTCTGTCTCGAAACAAACAAACAAAACACACATACACACACACACACACCCACACAACAAGTGGGGCAGGCCACAAGTTAGTGCCTAGGCAAACACCCTGTGATTGGTGGAACTTGAGGAAAGCCTAGGCAAACACCCTGTGATTGGTGGAACTTGAGGAAAGGGAACACAGTCTATTTAAAAGAGATTTTGCCAGTAAGCTATAGATGCATGTTACTGCCAGGTTTGTGAGATAAGTTGTAGTTTCACATACCTGTAACAGGTCTCCAGCCTTATTTAATTTTCCAATGAGAATATTTTTTGACATTTGTAATAATCTAACCTGATATTTAGTACACTGTAAGAAATAGGGATGGCTATGAGCAGGACTTTTACACAAAATGGTCTCTGTTATTCCAATAATGATTCCCATGAAACATGTTGGTTTTGTTTTGCTTTTTACTTTGTCTCAAAGATCAGCATTTATCATTTTCAAAAGCTATTTCTTATTTAATTTCTAATCTCTCTCAAACCACTACTTTTTAAAATTTTTTCCTACTTTAATTACAAATACTCTTTAGGAGGGTCCCATACATTCATTACAGTTTTCTCTAAAATCATAATATAAAGCAGATTGCCCTGAAGGGAATCACATGTTTCCATAAAAATCATGTTATAATGGGGAGAAGGATAAACCACCTAATAAATCAGTCATAACAAAGAAAACACAATAAATATAACCAAAAACCTACTATACATTCATTTCCATGGTAAAATTATGCTTCTGATCATATTAAATGAGTATAAATGTATTATATAATAATCTATATCCATATATAGATACATGTATTGATTATACAAAAGGCCTCAATATATCTATAAGTCTGTCTTTCTATATATATATTTAACTGAACACATAAAACTATATCATAAAATTGACCTAAAACTCATGTAAGACCTGCAGTAAATATTAATTGATAATCCAATAATTCTGTTTGATTTCTTAGCATTTAGAAGTGATTTGGGACAGATACAATTTGGACACTTATAAATTGTCTCAAGAAATATGTCACAAAGGTTTGATTGGTATATTGCTTTTCCTTTGAAATTTTTTCTTTTGATAAGCAGAAACATTCTCTCTGTGAAATTATTGCTTCCCTCAAGGACTGCAAAGGTCTCCAGTTCTTATTTATTGTCCTTATTATATGTGTTCTTGTGGTTGCTGCTGATGCTGATGACGATTAAAAACAAAACAAAAAAAAAAAACTTGTTTTATTTTCTGTCTCTTTGGTTAAAGTTTTCAGATTTCCAGAGAAAAAATTTTTAATAAAATCCTATAGGTAATCCCATCATTTAAAAGTACACACCAAATGTATTTATTAGAAATGTATTTTTATAAGCTTAAGTTAAAAAATGTTACTTATTACAAATTCAATTAGTGAGAATACTAGGTATATGAAGCTGAACACAAAAAAGTGAAAACAGAAACAGTGAATAACACTTGCGGTGTTATATCAGCTTTGACATCCAATTTGTTTCCAGGTTATTTATCTGGCTGCACATTATTAGAAAATACAAATAAACAGGGATGAAAATGCCAATCATTCAATAAAATAACAGCTTATCATCTCAGGATTTTTAATTAAACTTATTCAAAATCTTGAAGGAAGATGAGTATCTTTTTGTTAAAAAATAAATAACAAAGCAAATTTAAACTATAAAAATCATTTATATTCCACAAATATATACATTATATAGAATTCTACACACACATATACCCCTACATACAGTTATCTCAAAATTAAAAAGGAGTCTGGGCCTGAGAAATTCCTGAACAAACAAAACCAACTAGGCCTGAAAAAATAGCCTTAACCCTACTTCAACTGCAAACATAAGCGAAACAACTCAGGTCGCTTCTGGTACATGCCTATGTTAGACAAAAAGAAAACATAACCTCAGCCCATCATAAGAGGTCAGTTAACTTATAGTTCTGTAACAAGAAATTTTCTGACAAAGTAAACCAAAAAGGACAATTTTATAATTGTAACCAATCAAATCATTTATTCATCTTGCTTCTGTATCCACCCCATATATACTTGCCTCTGACGCTTTGTCATTGGAACACTAAATTTAGTTTGGTGTTTCTCAGTTCATGAATGGCTACTTATTCAAATAAACTCTTTAAAATTTGCTCCTCAGACGTTTCTTTTACAGTATATTAAGATGTTATTACTACACCATACACATGTTTGCATCCTGTGAAGATCCTCCAGGTAGAGACTTAAATGTATTTAAGGCTTTGTTGAACACTCGCAAGCATTTCATAAATTACTGATAACCCACTATACCAAACACCAAGTCATTATTTGTAAAAACAAATAAAATAATAATTATGGCAAAATTGCACAATATAGACATGACTGATTATATTTTGTTGCCTTATTTTATATTTGTGCAAATCCCACAATGTTGGTACTCTTGAAGAAATGGATGTAAGTGGTAAAACTGGCAATTGACTGTATCAAATGATCCAAGTGACAATGTGTAAAGGTCCAAATGAAAGGAATTCCTAGCATTTCACTGACATTGTGTGTTAAATAGAATTTTGTGATCTAATCTGAGACACAAACCCAAAATATACATTCAAAAATGTTGCTGATGGTTCTGTTGATTAATAAGATTGTTTATTTGTGAAAATGACAAGAGCCAGACAATGCTTATGCACACGAACTTTTGTGTAAAGTCTACTTACAACTTTAGAACTTCTCTTATTATCCTAGTTGTTGTATCTACTTTAAAACATTGCTTCCTAAAACTAAAGTATTTGACATTAAAATTTTTTTGAATTTTATCATTAATTTTTGGTATGTTAATGGTAGAAAAAGCTAATGGTAATAAATGTTCATAAATTTAAAATATTTGTTAAATGCTAGGAACTGTATCAGATAAATGCTGTCCCACTTAATCCTACAAATTACCTTATTATAATTGTCATTTAAAAAATAAGAAGACAGGGCTCCAAGGAAGTATAGCTTTTGTCCAAAGTCACAATACCATTCAGTGGCTAAGCTGTGACTTGAAACTGAGTCTGATTATTCCAAGGTCTTCCTTCTTTACATTACAGTGTATCTTCTCCATGGGTAAAAAAAAAAAAACTTATTCAAAAACAGATAATATAATGAGAACACTGCAGTACTTGGACTTCATGATTCCCTCTAGATGGGCTCCCCGGTAAGTCTTGAAAATGGTTTGGAACTGATAGACCTCTGTGCCAAGGGATTTTCCATGTTCTTTCATCCTCCAGTCTAGAAATGATCCCCTCTTATATGTTTCTCAAATTCCCTGAATTTACATTACTTTAATTAATTAATCAGTTTTTCTGAGACAGGGTCTTGCTCTGTTTCCTGACCTGGAGTGCAGTGGCGCTAATGTAGCTCACTGCAGCCTCGAACTCCTGGGCTCAAGCAATCCTCCCACTTTGGGATCTCACAGTGCTGGGATTACAGATGTGAACCACTGTGGCTGGCCCTGAATTTACTTTTAATATGATACACTATAATTGTCTATCTATACACTTTTCTCTTTTGCCGTAAGACTGTGAATAATTTGAGGGCAAAAATGTTTTGTCTTTTATCTTTATATCACCAATGCTTAGTTAAATGCTTGTCTTACTACATAGCACAAAGCCTGCTTGATGGTCAATAAATGAAATGAATGGATGAACAAAAAATATGGAACTGTTACCTTAATTCTAGACCAGTCTCTGACTAAATAAACAAGATAAATTGTAAAAAATCAATTTTACTTACTATTTAGTTTATTAAGAGACATCAAATTTTGCTTGCTACTTCTACTTCCTCCTTGTAGAATATGGATTCCCTTTGCTCAAGGATTTCATGAAGATTAATGCAATAATATTCAAAAATGTTCAGAGTTCCTTGAAAAAACAAAGCCTTAAAACAAAAGTAAGTTATAATGGTTCTTATTTTATACAAAGAGGTATAGAGGGTACATTTCTTATGTTTCATGCTTTTTAGAAAATACGGATAGCTTATTTCTTCTGGATTAAAAACAGGCAACAGTATCTAAAACAATTCAATTATTCAAGAAAGGAAACATATTTTCCTTTCTTCTCTTACAATTTAAAATCATCACCATGTAATGCAATTAAGCAGATGGCTAGTATTTTAAGAAGACATTCTTTCTTTTAATTTCTGATACAAAATTGGAAATTTTTTGCCAATATGTTGGTAATTAGTTTCTTAGTATATGTGCCAGCAAAATAAAAAAAAAACAAAAATGGAAACACTTTTTGAACAATGAGACTATAAAAACAATTTGCTATTTTAGATCACTAGTTTTCTGGGTCCTTCTTCGCATTGTTCTTCCTTTTCCCACCTAATGAAATTTTACTACTGGCTTTTCTTGTATTTTGCTAACCTCAAGTTAAGCAATTCCTCAACTGAAAGTAACACCCTTCATTCTAGACTTAGTCCTCAAAAGTGCTATTTAACTGCAAAAAGATAGATGTTCAACTGAAACTTTTCACTGATAGCCCTTATAATGTGTGAACACTAAGATAACTGGAACCCAGCACCTGCAGCTGTTTACTTCTAGATCTGTGAAAAAAAATTTTAAAGAACAAAATTGCCGGGTGCAGTTGTTCACACCATAATCCCAGCACTTTGGGAGACTGAGGTGGGAGGATCACTTGAACCCAAGAGTTTGAGACCAGCCTGTGCAACAGGGCAAAACAGTCTCCACAAAAAATAAAAAAATTAGCCAGGTATGGTGGCATGCACCTGTGGTCACAGCTACTTGGAAGGCTGAGGTGGGAGGATCACTTGAGCCTGGGAGCTCAAGGCTGCAGTTAGCCATGATCATGCAAGTGCACTACAGGCTGGGTGACAGAGTGAGACCTTGTCAAAAAAAAATTATAAATCATAAGGAATTGATATTTAATTAAAATCAAATTCCTTAGACATTCATTTATGATTTTCATCACTTGTGGAATCTAGTATTAATTATATTAATGGTTCTACCACCCTGATAATCCAATTCCAGGACAGATAAGTCAGAATTTTCTAGGGAAATGATAAACCAACAGGTATCCTCCAAGTCTGTAGTGGAAGGTCTCATTTTCTGTAGAGCAAAATGGTCTGAGTGGGAAAAAAATACTGATCTCAAAAGAAATCAGCACACTTGGACTTAAGCCTTGGGTCTTTTCTTAACTAGTCACATGCCCTTGAACAAGTCACTTGAGCACTCTTGACCTTGGCTTCCTGATCTGTGAAATTATAACATCAGGCCTGATAAGTTCTAAGATCTTATTCCAATGTAAAATTCAATTAAATTTTTTAAAAATCAATATTCCTTGATGATTCACAAAAAGATAGGTAGATGTACAGTAAATGGATTATCCTTATGAATATCAGTTCTCATTCTACACAGGCAAGAACTTGAACAAAGAGGTCTGTTTAATAGGACTCCATTTTTAAAGTTTTAAAAACCTGGCAGGGCATGGTGGCTCATGCCTGTAATCCCAGCACTTTGGGAGGCCGAGGTGAGCGGATAACTTGAGGTCAAGAGTTTGAGGCTAGCCTGGACAACATGGTGAAACCCTATCTCTTCTAAAAATACAAAAATTAGCCGGGCATGGTGGCAAGCACCTGTAATCCCAGCTACTTGGGAGGCTGAGGCAGGACAATTGTTTGAACCTGGGAGGCGGAGATTGCAGTGAACCGAGATCATGCCACTGCACTCCAGCCTGGGTAACAGAGCAAGACTCCACTGCAAAAAAAAAAAAAAAAAAAAATGTAAATACTGTTAAAATACATTCATTTTATTATTTATTTTGAATATAAAACCATTCATCCACTTAAGAAACAACATGCTGGTGAATGGGTTTATAACAATCAAGACTTCTTTACCCAGTGTTGCAATATAGATGAAGTCTGTGATTTTGCTCTAACCTCTCTTGATACCGGCTGCTTGTAGAGAGAGAGACAAAAGAATAGGTCTGGAAAACAAAAATAAAGTGGATTTTAACTTCTTGCATATATACATACATGTGAAAAATATGGCAAATATCAAACAGTAATTTTTGTTAATTTGTTGATTCTGTGTGTTGAGTACACAAGCAAATTTATCTTTTCTTAAATGGAGATAAATTGTCAATGCAAATCATGCAGTAAATTTGCAAAATTAACTACAAATAACATTTTAAAAATTCAAAACTTGAATAATGACAGCAAGGAGGGCCTGAGGATTCATTGGGTACAGACCTAACTCCAAAGTGTATAACTATTTATGACCTTCTTATGTAAAAACGTAAGAAATTCTGGTCAAGTTGGAGCAACCTCTGTTTATTTTAGTACAGGGATGTATCAAACTAAACAAAGATGCAAGTTCTTGAAGCAAATTAAATTCAGCAAGTTAACGTGCTTTAATCTATGAAGGAAATTGCCATTATCATTATCATCTATCTAGATCCTCCTGTACCTGGCTCTTACTTGTTGTCCACTGATTCTGGGATCCTGGGACAATGGGAAGCTATTAGCCTTTCAGTTCATGGAGCCATAAATAGATCTAGACACTGGAGTGCCAGAGTCTATAGCAACAGACAAAACATTTAATCTATACCTCAGTTTCCTCATCTGTAAAATGAGGGTAATGACACTTAGGCATAAAGCTATAAAACCTAATGAGATAATAGACATAGCACTTGGCACATAGGAAACTCTAAATAAGTGTCCATTATTATTGAAGGAACACTCACAAGCCATCAACTGGGAACAAATATTTGCTACAGATATGTGAAGGATTCAGCTTTGACAATGTAAAGATTCATACTGAAAGAGATTCCCCTCCCTTGCTTTTTATATACAGAAAATTCAAGGAAATAAATAGAGGATAAATAAATGGCTAATAAATGGTCAATAAGTAGCTAATAGATGTGAAAAATATTCAACCTACTTACTAGACAACTAAAAAACTAAAACAAGGGCATGCAAATTATGAAATAAAAAAGTAATACCATATTTAACCACTTGAATTGTCAGAAGATTTTACTTATTTGTTTAAGTCATCCTTACTTCTGATGTGATAAATCCAGCATTTTTTGGGAGACGGCAGGAAAAAAGTTTGTTCAGGAATTTTAGGAGAATATTTCAGAATTTATATTAAAGATGTCAAAAATTTAATTGCATTAAGTCTACTTTAGAGGGTTGTACTAGGAAGATAATCAGAACTATGGATCAAAATATATATACAACGCAGTGTTTCCAATTTTTCACTATTATGAGTATTTCTATTGTTTAACAATAGAATATAATTAAATGAATTGTGGTTCATACAAATAAGATTCATGCAGACATTTTAAATTATGTTTTTGAATAGTACAAATGACACAGAAAATGTAATATATAATTAAAATATTAACAGGAACAAAGCAGTACACAAACACGGTATTTACCCAATTTGTTGGGCAGACATAGATACCAAGTACCAAAACAATACAATAAAATGTGACAATTTAAAAAAATATTTTATTGTACATCTAGTTCATATTTGTTGAATAATGATCAGAAAACATAAATAAAAAAGAAAATCACACTTCTATCAGAGATGAACAATATTAACAGCTTCTGAACATTTTCATATATATGTATTTTTAAAATAAAAATTGCATCATATTGCACACAATTTCAAACCTTGTTTTTGCTATTTTCTCAATTTTTTATTGTAAACAGCAGTGTAATGCATAGTCAAGTAACTAAATATTTGCATTATTCTTAGTAATATCCTTAAAATAAATTCTTACAAATAGATTTGGTAGCTCAAACTTTGTACACGTTTTTAGAACACTTTCCCCTTCCCTCTCCCTTTCCCTTACCCTTTCCTTCCTTTTTCTTGAGATGGAGCCTCATTCTCTTGCCCAGGCTGGAGTGCAGTGGCGTAGTCAGAGCTCACTGCATCCTCAAACTCTTAGGCTGGAGAGATCCTCCCACCTCAGCCTCTCAAGTAGCTGGGAATACACATATGTGCCATCAAGCCTGGCTAATTTTTTTTCTTTTTTGTAGAGACAGGGTCTCACTATGTTGCCTAGTCTGGTTTCCAACTCCTGAACTCAAGTCATTCTTCTGTCTCGGCCTCCCAAAATGCTGGGATTACAGGCATAAGCTACCCTGCCCACCAATACATCTATGTGAATACATATCCATCCTATTGGTTGTATTTCGCGGGAGAACCTTGACTTCTCCACGGGCATTAAGAAGGGCACATAAATTTATACTGCCACCAGCAGCATATCAAAGTCCCCATCTGCATCAAGGAAAGCTAAAGCTACTTGTTCTTAATTTTCTTTATTTACCAATTTGACACAAAATACTATCACATTGTTTTAATTTCTATTTTTATTAGTTAAATATAGATATTGTCATATTCTTAATGACTATTTTTATTTTTTTCAGTGAGTTGCCTTTTCATCCTTTTGGGTATTTATATGCACATACTTTGCTTTTTTTTTTTTTTTTTTTTTTTGAGACGGAGTATCACTCTGTCGCCCACGCTAGAGTGCAGCGGCGTGATCTCGGCTCACTGCAAGCTCTGCCTCCTGGGTTCACGCCATTCTCCTGCCTCAGCCTCCCGGGTAGCTGGGACTACAGGCACCCGCCACCATGCCCGGCTAATTATTGTGTATTTTTTTAGTAGAGACGGGGTTTCACAGTGTTAGTCAGGATGGTCTCCATCTCCTGACCTCGTGATCCACTCGCCTCGGCCTCTCACAGTGCTGGGATTATAGGCTATATTTATATACTTTTTAAAGAAGCTTTATAAGTAACAGATATTAATTCCTTGTCATATATGCTGTAAATGTCCTATTTACTGTTTTTCTTTTAATTCTATTCATACCTTATTATTTTATAAGTAAAGTTTAAATATTTATGTATACAAATCCAGAATTTCTCTCCTTTATGGATTCTGGGGTAGTGTTATTCTAAAAAAATCCCTCCTCAATGCAAGACTATAAATTTCTACATACATAAACGTTCAGAACTTTTATTATTTTATTCTCATAACTGATTCCTTGCTTCCTTTGTAATTTATTTTGGCAGAATGTGAGATAGAGATCTAAGTTTTCCCCCATTACATCATCCATTTTTATTTCATTAATCTGAGATGCTTGAGGCACCAAGCCTCACTGTTAAGCATAACTTATTTTTATTAGGTTTGACCATTAGCAAACATCAGAATACAGGAACAATGGCCCCTTCCTTCAGCTGGTCTTGTATGACTTTAATTTTTGCAGGACTTGTTTAAATCTATATTGATCTGTACTATTTAATCTGGTATAGGATTTAGGGTGAATGAGTCCATGGAGCCCTATTTTATCAAGCTAATCTTAACTGTCAGAGGTTTAATTTTATTATTTGCTGGGTCAAAATATTTATGCCCACTATGGGATATTGGGCACTGAACACTGTGGGGAATAGATGCAACATTTACAAGGCTAAGGTTGGGTATATTTATTTGTCCTCTATTTTATGGCCAGTAACTCTCCTAAGAGTATAGGGGGTACCTTGGTTTATATTTTGTGGCATTCCCAGGTATACAACTGTAATTTGAGCCCCATTAATTAGGCCATAAATGTTTTCCAGTTGGCACATCTTAGCAGACATTAATTTAGTACCTGTTTTGTAGAAACACAATAACCAATAGTCATTTTTATCTTTCTTTTCCACAAATTATTTTAGTGAATTTTGATTTCCAATTGGACCAAATTACAGATCTGTTTCAGTGCCTATTTCTTCCCATTGTATGAAGTGTTTTGTTGTTGTTGTTGTTTTATTTTGTTTTGTGTTTAAAGTTACTGGATATACTACATGGGGAGGGGGAAAGGGGAGTTTTCTCTATTCTGCTCATGTTTGTAAGTCTCATCCTTCAGAGATTACTAAATTAGTATCATGGAGGAGGGAACCTCCCACATGGTGAATGTTGTTATGATGGTTTAGGGACTCCGGAATTAAGTTGGGTATGAATCAACCACTTGATATGTTGATAAGCTGCAATACTCAATAGACCCCACAATCTTTGGCCATTCCTTTTATGGTTACTTAATAGGGTAACAGTGCCCTCTGGACCTATAATGGGGTTGAGTGTAAAGCAGTTAGGGTTGCTTTTCATAAGAGTCTATGCCATAAGAGGTACCATGAGAGTTTTTTCTGTACAATCCTGAGGACCAGGGTCTTTATAGCAACACAGGCATGTGTGGCAGCAGCAGCAGTAGCAGCAGAGACATCTTAAGGTTTATAGGGTCTCAGTGAGCTCTGTGAATTTAGGAATGTGGACCTCAGCACACAACATAGTGACTACTCTTCCTCACACTAGCACACAACTAATGGGTCTATATACTACACAGGGGCTCAACACCTGGTTGAGAAATTCAGACAATGGTCATTGGGTAAAAGTTGTTACATGTGTCCAGAGTAAGCTATGACTTATGCTGAAATTGAAACACATGGATAGATCTAAGCCAAACATACGACCCAGGCCCACTTTTAGAAGGAATTCAAATGCCATACTCCTACCCCTAAATGTCCTGTTAAAACTTTCAACATAATTAGTTAAATCTATACCAGAAACATAGTAGGACTCAGCAAATGCATCACAGCACACCACCATTCAAAATGCAAGCTTACTGGTAGGCAGTGGAGCAATTCAAAACACACGTTAGCCAGGAGGCAAAGGCTCAACGTGCAGTGTCACCAGCAGGCAGGAGAACCAGGTAGCAAGTCAGAAACAAGAAAGAACCCCAGGTCTCCTAGTGCCAATTATTTTGTAGTTGCCCTGCAGAGAATGAGATCAACTTCCCACCTAAAATAGGTTCAGATTATCAAGACGGAGGATGACACATGTGCTACAAGAGAGCATTAAAAGTTTCCTTACCTATGTAATGGGAGTTTCTGGGGACACCAAAGCAAGCACTAAAGCTGACCTGATACTACTTATGTGAAAGGACATGCAGGTGGCTTTGGTTTTTATTGTGGTTAGTAGGTAGGACCTAGGTGACATCTTGCACACAGCAAGGGTTTGCATGGCTTGAACTTCTCCACCAACACCAAGGGAGGGAGTACTCAGGGTTTCTTATCAGTTTGCCCAGATATGGAACAAGAGGCAAAAGGGAAAGGGCAGGGCCTAGAAGCTGTCAGCAGCCAAACATAGAACATGGAGCCAGGTTATTTATCACAGTGTTTATTTTTCTTTTGGTTCCATCATTGTTGGATTTTGGCATTGGTGTCATATAAAGCAAGTAAAAACATTTTAGCAGAATTTCCCCTTTTTTTTCCACCTATGCGATAATTTACCTGGTATGTAAATTATCTGTTCTCTGAAAATTTGCTAGGATTTACACTTAAAATCTTACCAGTCATTTTTAGAATTAATTATATGATAACTTAATTTTTCCCATGGTGATTGATATTCTAGAGATTTGTTTCCACTAAGGTCAATTTTTATTATTTTACCTATTCCAGATTATGCTATTTAGATCATTTATATTTTTGAAAAACAATGTAAATTTTTAGCTTTTATTTTAGGTTTGGGGGTACATTGAATGTTTGTTATATAAGTAAACATGTGTCACGGGGGGTTGTTGTACATATTACTTCATCACCCAGGTATTAAGTCCCATACCCAACAGAGATCTCTTTTCCTTCTCTCCCTCTTCCCACCCTCCCCACTCAAGTAGACCCCACCGTCTGTCGTTTCCTTTTTTGTGTTCAAAAGTGAGAACATGTGGTATTTGCTTTTCTATTCCTACATTAGGAAGGATAAGGATAATAGCCTCCAGTTTCATGTTTCCACAAAGGACATGATCTCATTCTTTTTTATGGCTGCATAGTATTACATGGTGCATATGTACCACATTTTCTCTATCCAATCTGTCATTGATGGACATTTAGGTTGGTTCCACGTTTTTGCTATTGTGAATAGTGCTGAAATGAATATTCATGTGCATGTGTCTTTATGGTAGAATGATTTATATTCCTCTGGGTATACCCAGTAATGGGATTGCTGGGTCAAATGGTAGTTCTGCTTTTAGTTTTTGAGGAATTACCAAACTGCTTTCCACAATGGTTGACTAATTTACACTACCCCCAACAGTGTATAAGCATTCCCTTTTATCTGAAACCTCACCAGAATCTGTTCTTTTCACTGTGAGATGGTATTTCATTTCATTGTGGTTTTGATTTGCATTTCTCTAATGATCAGTGATATTGAGGTTTTTCTCATATGCTTCTTGGCTACATGTATGTCTTCTTTTGAGAATTGTCTGTTCATGTCTTTTGCTCAATTTTTAATGAGTTTGTTTTTCTGTTGTAAATGTAAGTTCCTCATAGATGCTGAATATTAGACTTTGTCAGATGCCTAGTTTGCAAAAATATTCTCCCATTTGGTAGGTTGTCTGTTTACTCTGTTGATAGTTTATTTTGCTGTGAAGAAGCTCTTTAGTTTAATTAGATTCATTTGTCAATGTTTGCTTTTGCTGCAATTGCTTTTGGTGTCTTATTAATGAAATCTTTGCCCATTCGTATGTCCTGAGTGGTATTGCCTAGGTTGTCTTCCAGGGTTTTTATAGTTTGGGGTTTTACATTTAAGTCTTCAATCCATCTTGAGTTGAATTTTCTATATTGTGTAAGAAAGGTATCCAGCTTCAGTTTTCTGCATGTGGCTAGCCAGTTACCCCAGCACCATTATTGAGTAGGGAATCTTTTCCCCATTGCTTGTTTTTGTCAGCTTTGTCAAAGATCAGATGGTTGTAGATGTGTGGCCTTATTCCTGTGCTCTCTACTCTATTCCATTGGCCTATGTGCCTATTTTTGTACCAGTACTATGCTGTTTTGCTTACTATAGCCTTGTAGTATAGTTTGAAGTCAAGTAGCGTGATGCCTCCAGCTTTGTTCTTTTTGCTTGGCTATTCAGGCTTTTTGGTTCCATATGAATTTTCAAATTGTCTTTTCTAGTTCTATGAAGAATGTTGTTGACAGAAATAGCATTAAATGTGTAAATTGCTTTGGGGAGTGTCACCATTTTAATATGATTGATTCTTCCTACCCGTGAGCATGGGATGTTTTCCATTTTTTGTGGAAAAATCTCTGATTTCTTTGAGCAATGTTTTGTAAATCTCATTGTAAAGATCTTTTGCTTCCATGGTTAGCTGCATTCCTAGGTATTTTGTTCATTTTGTGGCAATTGTGAATGGAGTTGCCTTTCTGATGTGGCTCTCAGTTTGGCTGTTGTTGGTATATGGGAATGCTAGTGATTTTTGTACACTGATTTTGTATCCTGCAACTTTGCTGAAGTTGTTTATCAGCCGAAGGAGCTTTTGGGCCAAGTCTATGGGATTTTCTAGACTTCTTGAACAAAAGTAGTGAGAGAGGACATCCTTGTCTTCCAGTTTTCAAGGAGCATGCTTCCAGCTTTTCCCCATTCAATGTAATGTTGGTTGTGGGTTTGTCATAGATGACTCATTATTTAGAGGTATGTTCTTTCAGTACCTAGTTTATTGAGAGTTTTTAACATGAAGGGGTGTTGAATTTTATTAAAGCTTTTTCCGTGTCTATTGAGATAATCATGTGGTTTTCATCTTTAGTTCTGTTTATGTGATGAATCACATTTATTGATTTGCATATGTTAAACCAATCTCATATCCCAGGGATAAAGCCTGCTTGATCATGGTGGATTAGCTTTTTGATGAGCTGCTGGATTTGGTTTGCAAGTATTTTGTTGAGGATATTTGCATCAATGTTTATCAAAGATCTTGACCTGAAGTCTTCCTTTTTCATTGTGTCTCTGCCAGATTTTGGTATCAACATGATGCTGGCTTCATAGAATATGTTGAGGAGGAGTCCCTTCTCCTCAATTTTTTAGAGTAGTTTTTATAGAAATGGTACCATCCCTTCTTTGTACATCTGGTAGAATTTGACTGTGAATCCATCAGGTCCCAGATGTTTTTTGGTTGGTAGGCTATCTATTACTGATTCAATTTTGGAGCTTGCTGTTGTTCTGTTCAGGGAATCAATTTCTTCTGGGCTCAGTCTTGGGAGGGTGTTTGTGTCCAGGAATTTATCTATCTCTTCTAGGTTTTCTAACTTGTGTACATAAAGGTGCTCATAGTAGTTCCTGACAGTTGCTTTTATTTCTGATGGTAGTAATATTCTTTTCATCATTTCTAATTGTGTTTATTTGGATCTTCTCTCTTTTGTTTTTTATTAGTCTACCTAATGGCCTATCTTTTTCATTAATTTGTTTTTGCAAAAAAACCAACTCCTAGACTCACTGAACTTTTGAATGTTTTTTCATGTCTCATTTTCCTTCAGTTCAGCTCTTATTTTTGATATTTCTTATCATCTGTGAGCTTTGGGGCTGACCTGTTCTTGCTTCTGTAATTCTTTCAGTCATGAACATAGGTTGTTAATTTGAGATCTGATTTTTTAATCTGAGCATTTAGTGCTATGAATTTTCCTCTTAATACTGCTTTATTTGTGCCCCAGAGATTCTGGTATGTGGTACCTTTGCTCTTATTATTGTCAGAGAACTTATTGATTTCTGCCTTAATTTCATTATTTACCCAAAAGTTTTTCAGGATCATGTTGTTTAATTTCCAGTAATTACATGGTTTTCAGCAATTTTTATACTTGACTTCTATTTTTGTTGAGCTGTGTTTGGTATGATTTTAGTCCTTTTACATTTGTTGAGGATTGTTTTATGTCCAATTATGTGGTCAATTTCAGAGTACATGCCATGTGGCAATGAGAAGAATGTATAGTCTGCTGTTTTGCGGTAGAGAGTTCTATAAAGCTTTATCAAATCCATTTGGTCCAATGTTGAGTTTAGTTCCTGAATATCTTTGTTAACTTTCTGCCTTGATGATCTAATACTGTCAATGGAGCATTGAGGTCTCCCATTATTATTGTGTGAGAGTCTATGTCTCTTTATAGGTCTCTAAGAACTTGCTTTATGAATCTGGATGCCCAGGTGTTGGGTGCATATATATTTCAGATATTTAGATCTTCTTGTTAAATTGAACCCTTTACCATTATATAATGCCCTTCTTTTTCATTCTTGATCTTTCTGGGTTTGAAATCTGATTTGTCTGAAATTAGAATTGCACCCCCTGATTTTTTCTGTTTTCCATTTGCTTGGTACATTTTCTCCATCCCTTTATTGTGAGCCTATGAGTGTCATTACATTCAAGATGGGTCTCTTTAAGACAGCATACTATTGGTTCTCGCTTTTTTATCCAGCTTGCCACTCTATACTTTTTAACTGGGGCATTTAGCCCATTTACTTTCAAGGTTAGTATTAATATGTGTGGATTTTATCCTGTAATCGTGCTGTTAGTTGGTTATTATGCTGGCTTATTTGTGTGGTTGCTTTATAATGACACTGGTCTGTGTACTTAAGTATATTAACTGGTAGCAGTCTTTCCTTTCTATATTTAATCCACCTTTCAAGATCTCTTATAAAGCAGGTCTAGTGGTAATGGACTCCCTCAACATTTGCTTAACTGAAAAAGATCTTATTTCTCCTTCACTTAGGAAGCTTAGCTTGGCTGGATATAAAATTATTGGTTGAAATTTTTTTTCTCTTGAAGAATGTTGAATACAGGCACCCGATCTCTTGTGGCTTGTCAGATTTTAGCTGAGAAGTCTGCTCTTAGTCCAATAGGGTTTCCTTTGTAGGTGTCCTACCCTTTCTTTCTAACTGCCTTTAACATTTTTTCTTTGATTTTAACCTTGGAAATCTGATGATAATGTACCTTGGGGATAATCTTCTTGTGTAGAATCTTTCAGGAGTTCTCTGTATTTCCTGAATCTGACGGTTGGCCTCTCTAGCAAGGTTGGGGAAGTTTTCATGAATGATATTCTGAAATATATTTTCCAACTTATTTGCTTTCTCCCACTCCCTTTCAAAGATGCCAGTGATGCACAGATATGGCATCTTTAGGTAATTCTATACTTCTTGGAGGTTTTATTCATTCCCTTTTTATTCTTTTTCCTTTACTTCTGACTATCTTATTTCAAAGAACCATTCTTCAAGTTCTGAAATTCTCTCCTCAGCTTGGCTTATTCTGGTCTTAATATTTGTGATTGTATTGTCAAATTCTTGTGTTATTCAGTTGTGTCAGACCTATTAGGTTCTTTTTTATATGGGCTATCTTGTCCTTTAGCTCCCATATCACTTTATCGCAATTTTTATTTTCCTTGGACTAGGTTTTCCATACTCCTGAATCTTAATGATCTTTGTGCCCATTTATATTCTGAATTCCATTTCTGTCATCTGGCCAGTTCAGCCTATTTAAGAATTCTTGTTGAGGGGCCAATATGGCTGACAAGAAACAGCTACAGTCAGAGGCTTCTACCAAGAAGAATGAAAAAGATGCATGAATACTGCATTAGCAACTGAGATATTTAGGTTATCTCATTTGAACTGACTAGGAGGTTAGCATGACCAATGGAGAGCAAGAAAAAGTAGGGTGATGCAACAGCCCACCTGGGAGTCACGTGGGGCAAGGGGAGCTCCTGACCCCAGCTTTTTCCATGGATCTGTCAGAGGCATTCAAACCAGAGCAACTCCATCTTGAATGAGAGTGAGGAAAATGAGGTTGGGACTTACTGTGCTGCCTTCACAGAAAGTTAGGTATTCCTAACCTCTAGATATTTACAGTTAAGGGAACAGATTGATAACATTTACTAAGCAGACTCAGACTTGGGAGTCTCCCAATATCCTGATATCTAGAGAACAGAAGATTCCTAATTTTCCTCTATAGATAATAATATTGATTCTTGCAAAATATAATAATTAAGAAAATTAATCCTTTATTAGAAACCCTTGTAGCAGAGCACATCTCTTCATAATCTTTTCTTATCCTGTATATAAACAAATATTGTATCTATGGTGGACATGTTTGGGAATGCCCTACTCTGTCTATGGAGTAGTAGTTCTTTCACCACTTGACTTTCTTAATAAACTTATTTTTGCTTTGAACTGTGGATTCACCCTGAATTCTTTCTTGCATGACATCCAAGAACTCTCTCTTGGGGTCTGGATTAGGATCACTTTCTGGTAACAGAGCTGTGCAACCTGCAGATAAGGAGATCCCCATCATGAGCCTATGCCACCAGGGCCTTGGGTCCCAAGCACAAAGTTGAGCAGATTCTTAGTGTCCACTTGGCTGGAGACTGCCTAAGACTACCAAGTTCCTGGGGGAAGGGGTGACCATCGTTACAGTGCTGCCTGCTGGCTAAGACAACTGAGCTCCCCTTGGGAGGTATGGCAGCCATCACTGTGGCTGCTTACTGCCTAAGATGACTGAGTTCCCTGTGGGAGGGGCGGCAGCCATCACTGCATCTTCACTTGGCCATTTTTCCCCTGCCAGTGCCAGAGAGACTGGACAGATTAGACTCAGGAGGAATTCCCTACAGCACAGCATAGCAGCTATGGCAGATTGTGGCCAGACTGCCTCTTTAGGCTGAACCCTAATCTGCCCCTCCTCACAGGGTAGGGCCTCCCTGCAGAAATTTCGGCAACTCCAGCCAGGGGTTTAGGGTTAGAAGTCTGATCTCGCTGGAACTGAGCCCTTGTAGGGAGGGGTGGCCACAGTCTCCACAGATCAATAAACATGGTCTTCCCCCTGCTGGCTCTGAGGAATCCTGGAGGTCCAGATGATTTGGATTTCCCCCAGCACAACTCACCCCCTCCACTAAGGGGCAGCCAGAGTGCTTCATCAATTGGGTCCTGGATCCTGTGCCTCCTGACTGGGTGAGGCCTCCCAGTAGGGGTTACCAGACACCTTATACAGGAGCATTTCCACTGGCATCAGATTGGTGCCCCTCTGAAACACAGATCTCAGAGGAAGAAGAAGGCAGCCATCTTTGCTGTTCTGCAGTTTCCACTAGTGACATCACCAGACACAGGAGGGCCTCAAGCAAATAGGGTCTAGGGTAGACCCCCAGTAAATCACAGCAGCCCTATAGAAGAGGGCCCTGACTGTTAATAGAAAACCAAACAAACAAAAAGCAACAACAATAGCATCAACAAAAAAAGTCCACACAAAACCCCATTCAAATATGAGCAGCCTCAAAGACCAAAGCTAGATAAACTTGCAAAAATAAGAAAGAATCAATGAAGAAACATGGAAGCCAGAATGCCTCCTCTCCTCCAAATGATCACAACACATCTCCAGCAAGGGCACAGAACTGGACAGAGGCTGAGATGGATGAATTAACAGAAGTAGGCTTTAGCAGTTGGGTAATAATGAATTTTGCTGAGCTAAAGGAGCATGTTATAACCCAATGCAAAGAAGCTAAGAACCATGATAAAACATTACATGATCTGTTAACCAGAATAACCAGTTTAGAGAGGAACATAAAATACCTGATAAAGCTGAAAAACATAACTTCACAATGCAACCACAGTATCAATAACTGAATAGGCTAAGCAGAGGAAAGAATTTCAGAGCTTGAAGGTCATCTTTCTGAAAGAAGACAGACAGACAAGATTAGAGAAAAAAAAGAATGAAAAGGAACAAACAAAACCTCTGAGAGCTATGGGATTATTTAAAAAGACTGAACCTATGATTGATTGGTTACCTGAAAGAGATGGGGAGAACAGAACCAAGTTGTAAAACATACTTCAGGATATCATCCAGGGGAACATCCACAACCTAACAAGACAGGTCAACATTCAAATCCAGGAAATACAGAGAACTCCCCTAAGATACTCCATGAGAAGATCGACCCCAAGACATGTAATCATCAGATTCTTCAAGGTCAAAATGAAGGACAAAATGTTAAGGGCAGCCAGAGAGAAAGGTCAGGTCACCTTCAATAAGAAGTTCATCAGACTAACAGCAGACTGCTCAGCAGAAACTCTGCAAGCTAGAAGAGACTGGGGGCCAATATTCAACATTCTTAAAAAAACAACTTCCAACCCAGAATTTCATATCTAGCCAAACTAAGCTTCGTAAGTGAAGGAGAAATAAAAGCCTTTTCAGACACAGAAATGCTGAGGGAATTCATCAAGGCGCCTGCCTTTCAAGGGCTCCTGAAGGAAGCACTAAATATGGAAAGGAAAAAGCGGTAGCAGCCATTGCAAAAACACACTGAAGTACAAAGAACAATGACACTATGAAGCGATTACATCAACAAGTTTGCAAAATAAACAGCTAGCATCATGATGGCAGGATCAAATTCACACATAACAATATCAACGTTAAATGTAAATGGGCTAAATGCCCCAAATAAAAGACACAGAAGGGCAAGCTAGATAAAAAGTCAAGACCCATCAGTGTGTTGTACTCAAGAGACCCATCTCACATGCAAAGACACACATAGGCTTAAAATAAAGGGAAGGAGGAAAATTTACCAAGCAATCGGAAAGCAGAAAAAAGCAGGGTTTGTAATCCAAGTTTCTAACAAACAGACTTTAATTCCTAGGTATTAAACTAAAATACCTAGGAATAAAGCTAACAAGGGACATGAAGGACCTCTTCAAGTAGACTTCAAATCGACAGAGATCAAAAACACAAAGAAAGGCATTATACAATGGTAAAGGGATTAATTCAACAGCAAGAGCTAACAATCTATATATATATGAAGTACCCAGGTTTATAAAACAAGTTCTTAGAGACCTACGAAGAGACACAGATTCCCACACAATAATAGTGGGAGACTTTAACAACCCACTGTCAATGTTAGACAGATCATTGAGACAGAAAATTAACAAGGATATTCAGGACTTGAACTCGGCTCTGCATCAAATGGACCTGATAGATATATACGGAGCTCTCCACCCAAAAACAGAATATGCATTCTTTGTAGTGCCACATGGAACTTACTCTAAAATCAATCACATAATTGGAAGTAACATACTCCTCAGTAAATGCAAAAGAACTGAAATTGTGACAGTCTCTTAGACCACAGCACAATCAAATTAGAATTCAAGATTAGGAAACTCACTCAAAACCACACAACTACATGGAAATTGAACAACCTGCTCCTGAATGACTCACGGGTAAATAATAAAATTAAGATAGAAATCAAGAAGCTCTTTGAAACCTATGAAAACAAAGACACAACATACCAGAATCTCTGGGACATAGCTAAGCAGTGTTAAGAGGAAAATGTATAGCACAAAACACCCATATCAAAAAGCTAGAAAGATCTCAAATCAACACTCTAACATTATAACAAAAAGAACTAGAGGACCAAGAGCAAACAAACACCAAAGCTAGCAGAAGATAAGAAATAACCAAGATTAGAGTGGAACTGAAAGAAATAGAGACATGAAAAACCCTTCAGAAAATCAATGAATTCAGGAGCTGTTTTTTGAAAAGAATTAATAAAATAGATAGATCACTAGCTAGACTAATAAAGAAGAGAGAAGAATCAAATGACACAATAAAAAATAATAAAGGGTATATCATCACTGAACTCACAGAAATATAAACAACCATCAAAGAACACTATAAACATCTCTATGCAAATAAACTAGAAAATCTAGAAGAAATGGATAAATTCCCAGACACATACACCCTACCAAGACTGAACCAGGAAGAAGTTGAATTTCTGAATAGAGCCATTAGAAGTTCTGAAATTGAGGAGTTAATAAATTGCCTACCAACCAAAAAAAGTCCAGGACCAGAAGGATTCTCAGCTGAGTACGACCAGAGTTACAAAGTGGAGCTGGTACCATTTCTTCTGTAATTATTCCAACAAATTGAAAAGGAGGGACTTCTCTCTAACTCATTTTATTAAGGCCAGCATCATCCTGATACCAAAACCTGGCAGACATATTAAAAAAAACAAAAGAAAGAAAGAAAAGAAAAGAAAACTTTAGACCAATATCCCTGATGATCATCAATGCCAAAATTCTCAATAAAATACTGGTGAATCAAATCCGGCGGTACATCAAAAAGTTTATCCACTGCGATCAAGTCAGCTTCATTCCTAGGATTCATTGCTGGTTGAACACGCACAAATCAATAAACATAGTTCATCACAAACAAAACTAATGACAAAAACTACATGATTATCTTAACAGATGCATAAAAGAACTTCGAAAAATTCAACATCCCTTCATGTTAAAAACTCTTAATAAACTATGTATTGATGGAACATACCTCAAAATAGTAAGAGCCATTTATGACAAACCCACAGCCAATATCATACTGAATGGGTGAGAGCTGAAAGCATTCCCCTTGAAAATCTACACAAGACAAGGATGTCTTCTCTCACCACTCTTATTCAATGTAGTGTTGGAAGTTCTGGCCAGGGCAATCAGGCAAGAGAAAGAAATAAAGGTATTCAAATAGGAAGAGAGGACATCAAACTGTCTCTGTTTGCAAATGACATGATCCTATATCTAGAAAAGCCCATCGTCTCAGCCCAAAAACTTCTTAAGCTGATAAGCAACTTCAGCAAAGTCTCAGGATACAAAATCAACGTGCAAAAATCACAAGCAGTCATTTACACCAACAATAGACAAGCAGAGAGCCAAATCATGAATAAACCTCCATTCATGATTGCTAAAAAGGGAATAAAATACCTAGGAATAAAGCTAACAAGGGACGTGAAGGACCTCTTCAAGTAAAACTGCAAACCACTGCTAATGGAAATAAGAGAGGACACAAACAAATGGAAAAATATTCCATGTTCGTGGATAGAATCAATATTGTGAAAATGGCCATGTTGCCCAAAGTTACAGATTTGATGTTATTCTCATTAAGCTACCATTGGCATTTTTCACAGAGTTAGAAAAAACTACTTTAAAATTCACATGGAACCAAAAAAAAAAAAAAAAAAAAAAAAAAAGAGGAGCTTGTATAGCCAGGACAATCCTAAGCAAAAAGAACAAAGCTAGAGGCATCATGTTACCTGACTTCTTGATTTCTGTCTTAATTTTATTATTTACCCGGGAGTCATTCAGGAGGAGGTTGTTCAATTTGCAAGTAATTGTGTGGTTTTGAATGAGTTTCTTAATCTTGAGTTCTAATTTGATTGTGCTGCGGTCTGAGACTGTTATTATTTCAGTTCTTTTGCATTTGCTGAGGAGTATTTTACTTCCAATTATGTTATTTTAGAGTGAGTGCCATGTGTCACTACAAAGAATAATTCTGTTTTTGGGTGGAGAGTTCTGTATATATCTATCAGGTCCACTTGATCCAGGACTGAGTTCAAGTCCTGAAGAGTCTTGTTAATTTTCTGCTTCAATGATCTAATACTGACAGTGGACTGTTACAGTCTTCCACTATTATTGTGTGGCAGTCTAAGTCTCTTTGTAGGTCTCTAAAAACTTTTTTTATAAATCTGAGTGCTCCTGTATTGGGGCATATATGATTCTATAAGTCATCCTAGAGGCAGGCATGCTTGATCTAGGTGCTAAAATATGTGGAGGTAATTTTCACGCACGAGAATTGGCACAAGACAGAGCACAAAATTATCTGGTGTGTTGAGGACCTGCCAGGAGTTAAATGCAACTAGAAGATGTAGAAATGAGAGATGACATTGGGACATCAGGAAACAACAGAAATGGAGAGATAACATCACATTTTGTGTTAAAGAATTTGAATGTCATCAGATTTATGCTAATAGGAAGATCCCTGATATCACTAGGCAGTATAGATTAAGATACTCAAGGACATAAGTTCTATATAGAGTCAGATTTATAAAATTAGAGCTCAGAAAAATATCTTGACTAAGAAAAAGCAGTTTGAGAGTTATCTCCATGTACATGGAAACTGTAGCCATGGGCTTGAATGAAATTGTACATTATGTAAAATTAAAGCACATTTTAAATAGTCATATACAGAAAATAAAATCTGATAGGAATAATTCTGCTGAGGCAAGAAGATTCAGAAACAGTGATCTTTTAACTGTATCTCTACCTTAAATTCTATCTAATTAACCCACACCAACTCAATTTGCATTATACTCCTTTGTATTTGTTCTTATGTAGCTTTAAAAGTATTAAGTCTTGTTCAAATGTTTTACTACACTAATTAGATCATCATTTGCTGAAGAAGTTTATAATAACCATAAATTAAATTTTAAAATTAAAAGTGCAAATGTGTGTATAAAAAAAACTTGATAATCCTATCTCTTTGTTTTCTGTCCATAAGTATCAGGTTGAGAGCAATGAAGCAGGGTAATACGACATTGCTATTTTAGACAACAGACTGAAGAGACCCCAATACTCCAAACAAGCTGTATTAGTTTTATATTGGTATGTAGCAAATTATCAATAAATGATCAATTGGAAGTTGGACATTAAATTCCAATGAAAAATGCAGTAATTGAGTTCAGAATCAGAAACTCACTTTTCCCAATCATCATTATACATAAAACATGATGAAGTTTTGAGTAGGCTCCCTTTATTACTACCCCTAGTTTGTACCTTATGACTCCAAAACAAGAAAAGATACATTAAAAGCACTTCTTCCGTTCAAAAGATAAAGGACTGAGAAATAAAAAAATGTCAGTTTCTGGAACTAGGCTAACCACCACAAGTCAACTTTTGGGTAGGAATTACTCAGAAATATGGATTACCTACTTTCCCTTGGAAATAGAAAAAGTGACTTAATTATAAGTGTGCCTACATTTAATCAAGAGAAGGAATTGTATCCTCAGAAAATCATGTCTAATCAGAGTACCCTTGACACTCCTTTGCCTTTGAGAGCATGATGGAAACAAAGAAGAGGGTGGAGCTGCTCCTAGAATAAAAAACTAAAGTGGCAACAGAAAAAAATTACACTAAAATTACTTTAATAATAGTCATTGTTAATCTTTCAGTACTCAACATTGCTGGTATGAAACTGCAAGAACAAGAAGCTATAAATAATGTCTGTTTTTATTAGAAGAGTTAATACTAATTAAAATAAGTTAAGGTCCGCTACCCTTAGAAGTTACTTAAATATGTGCATGTTTTAAAATTCTGCTTTGATCCAACTGACTGATAAACATTTCATGGACCTTAGAGAGTAATTGGTAAAGTTATGAAACTTTAAATTTGTGATCTTACCATGGTTCAATCCACTTTATTGAAATTAAGAAAAACTAGTATACTCACCGTTGCTGAGGAAGAAAAGAATTCGGGATAGATTTTTAAAATAATTGTTTCATTTTCATTTGCAATGAATTGAACATTAAAATTATTTCATAAATTTATGAGCAGAATTATACAACCTAGTACTGTAATGAAATGCAAATATCTCCTTTCATTAAGGCTCAACTGTTTCATCAATTTTGCATACATAGTTCAGTGGGGACTGATAGTTATATTGCAATGTGAAAAAATGTTTATTAAGTATCAGTATGAGGCAGCTAGGTGTATCCAATTATACCCACATAATGTGATTTCACAAAGTGATGTGATTTTTTTTTTATTACTTCACAGTCTTTGTTTTACTGGATTTGATGGAGTTTGGCATATTTTCAAAGTGAATTACAAATGGTGAAAACACTTAAATGTGTTTCATCCAAACAGTCCTTAAAATTAAGAATCTAATTTTGATGATGTGTGTATATGTGTAACATATATTTTTAAAATCCCTGAATTTTAAGTCACTGAATTTTTTATTTAAAACAATACAAATTTTTATTTTTAAGATAGATTATACTTATTTTATTAAATGCTTTTGTCACTGTAAGCTGAGTTTTATTTTAATATTAGAATTTCTGGTTTAATAAATTTGATATATGAGATTCCTTTTTCGACTGTACTAAACCAATTCACCATAAAATCAACTACACTGAAGGCAAAATTTACAATAAGATAATTTTCCAAGAAGTGAGATTCTCCTATAACTAAGATAATGATACTGTTTATAGGCATTTGCCATTTGAAGTGTGAACCATATTCATTGAAAACTGTCATGGTGATCACACAGATGCCAGGCAGATGGCTTCACCATCATGGAGTAGATTTGGCCCTCTTCTGAGTAGTTCTTTATCTGAATTTATCTTATTTTTCTTTCTGATTATTTGTCCTTTTGAGGTAGACATTATTTTTATCTAGATTTTCTGTTCTGTGTATTCTCTACCTCTTATTAAATTAACATCCTCAATCTTTCACCATGGTTATTTCCCCTTTTTCTCAAACGTATACAATATTTTCTGTGAAAAATCACAAGAAATAAAACCCTTATTTCATTCTATTGTTGTCTTCAATATATCTTACAAAAGTAAACCATTACTTTTCTTACAGCCATTGTCCTTGAAGTTTTTAATAAACTACTCAATTTCCATACCCCCTCCTTTCAGCTTAAAAATCTGGAATCTAATTTCCAACCACACGACTTCACCGAAGCTACCATGTGGAGGTCATCTCTTACCCGCTAGTTAAATGTAACCCACTTGTCCATCCTCATTTTAACCTTGCTTCTTCCTTTGGCTCTGCCAATTAGTCCTTCCTTTTCAACTCTCTCTTGGTTTCTGTGATATTTCACCTCCTGGATCTTCTCCTACTTCCCTAATCAGGATTTCTTTGTTCTCTCTTTGGTTTTAGCTCCTCTTTCTATCCCCTGTTTATTGAAGTACAATATAAATAAACAAAATCAGAAAGCATAATTGTTCAGCTTCATAAATTTTTACAAAGTGTACCTTCCAGTGTAATCAGCACCCAAATCAAGAAACAGAATATTGCTGTCACCCTAGAGGCCAATCACCACCCCACCCAGAGCTATCGTAATCATTAGTCCTTAGCCTGCCTTTCTTCTTCTTCGACAAGTCACTTTTATGAATTCAATTACTATTTCCATATTGATGAATTCCACATTGATATTTTAAGGTCTGATGTGTTGTGTGAAATCTTTGGTTCCTTCCCCTCCTTATCTCTTTTATGTAGGTAAACATTAGAATCTAATAATGTTTTTTTTTCAAGATCTTAAACTGTTTCCTTCTTTTAATTCCCATGTTACCACTCCAGTGATAGATAGCTATGGCCTGCAGGCCACATATAGCCCTCTGCCTGTTTTTCTAAATAAAGTTTTATTGGAACACAGCCATGCTTATTCATTTATATATTGGGTGTGGCTGCTTTCTTGCTACAGTGGTGGCGTCAAGTAGTTGCCACCAAGACTATATGGCCTGAAAAGCCTAAAATATTTATTTAATTTTTTGAGACAGAGTCTCGCTCTGTCACCCAGGCTGAAATGCAGTGGTGCAGTCTTGGCTCACTGCAGCCTCAACCATTTGGGCTCAAGCAATCCTCCCACCTCAGCCTCTTCAATAGCTGGGACTACAGGCATATGTCACCATCTCTGGCTAATTTTTGTATTTTTTGGGTAGAGTCCAGGTTTTACTATGTTGCCCAGGCTGGTCTAGAACTCCTGGGCTCAAGTGACCCTCCTGCCCTGGCCTCCCAAGGTGCTGGGATTACAGGCGTGAGCCACCATGCCCAGCTCCCTAAAATATTTATCTTACAATTCATAGAAAAAGTTTATCAATAATTCCTCATTTATGCCTTCACAATTTCACACTAGATTTACTGCAGTCACTTCTTTATGGTCATATGAAGTCTAGATTCTTTCCAACTATCTTTGCATAGCTTCCCTGTTAGAACTACTCAAACACTTTTCATTTTCATCATTAATTTTCTTGCTCAGTACAGGGTCAAACTCCCTTTTTCTGCCAATCAAAGCCTCTATTACAACAAAAAGTAAGAAGTACAGGCATTAAAGAAGAAAGTAGGGGTGTATAATATTCACACCACATGCTACTATTTCTTCAATGCCCATGCTTCTTATTTTCATCCTCTCTCAATAAGCCTTATGCACAGATATATCCCAGTGTTATTAAGGTGCTCCAGTCCTCATTCCCTGTATGCAGTTCCCTCTTCCATCCCATCTGTCCCATCAAAGTTTGCACACCCTTTCACAGTTGGCTGTGGTTCTATGACCTCCTCAGACAGTTCCAAATCCTATCACCTTTGCCTTTTCTAACATCCTGTAATCCTTGTAGGTTGCAACACAGAACTTTATGTCTTGATTGTCTGCTGTCTTAAATTATTTCCTCATAGATGTGAAGCTCCCCCAAAGCAGAACGCATTACTTCTGCTTTTCTAGAAGCCACTGGGCACATAGTGAAAACTTAATAAATACTGGTAGTTTTGACTTCTAAACTTTATGAGTAAATTATTATTAGCTGTTAGAATTCTTGTTCAGAAAGCAATGCTATAGTACCTGTTGCCACAGTAGGCTTCAAAAACTGCATTTTTAGTTATACCCCAAAGCCTCAGCATAAATTAGAATCTAGAAATTCAGGTGATTGAACACAACAGATGAAGAATATTCTACAGAAGGCTGTAGCTCAAAAAGTCTTCAATTTTATACAGTTTTATATTTTAAATCACCTCCAATTTGTCATTCTAGGTACAGTACCTTAGAAGTGGCATATTTCACATTTAGTATGTTTTCATCATTGACAGAATATTCATTTTCTTAATAATTATTCAATATTGCTTAAGAATCACATCCAGCATTTTTTAATCATATTTTTTCTGGTTTGCAAAGCTAAAAAATAGATGTTATTGCAAATAATCAAAAAAGTAATTTGGAAGAACTTAAATTTGAATGAAATATAAAACTCCAAAGCAATACATATACACACACTTGAAAATATGTTTTTTTTAAATGTAAGGTTTCACTTGCAGTGATTCCAAATGCTTGGTGTGAAGTTGTCAGAACTCAAAATTGTGTGATCACCCTACAGAAAGAAAGCAAACTCCCTAAGTCAACCTAAGAATAATGCAGTCAAGATAGAAAGAATAGCAAGATACAGGATCAGGCTAGGCGATTTTCCTAAAATAGTACTGCCCAAGAAAACATTTTGAAAGATTTATTGTGACCTGAAAATATTTTGCTGCAGTTCAGTAACATTACCAAGTAAGTCCAAGTCAAAAATAATAATAACTGAATACCCAAGAAGGTGGGCAGAGCTTCCAGCATCCATGTATTGAAAGACCTTTCTAGTCTGTGCTTCTCAAAGTCATAACAGCACACATATAAATGTCATCCAAAAATCCTAAATTACAAATAACATTTATTTTCAAGGCCCTGTCTCTTCTTTCTTGCCACCTCATGTTTTTTTGGTGTGTGTTTTTGTTTCTGTTTTTTGGAGTTTTCTGGAATACAAAACTATAAACCATAAAAAAAATCAGCAATATTTAGAGTTTCGTGATTAGGATAAAGCAAGTTTATGGAGATTAAATGGCCTCCGGGACAACCTAGTTTGCTGTGATTTCTTTGTGTTGATGGCAAAGTATTGCAATTTATTGTTTGCTCCATGATTACTTCAGGATGCTCTTTCTAACTTCTTTTTTTGTACTCTTAAGACTCAAGAGTGACCCTTTTTCAAGGCCTTTTGGTATCTCTGTTCACTGACTGGGGGAAGAAAATACAACATCAAGGTGAAGGCCCAAGGGCAAATGTAAGTGTGACCTGGGTTCTACTCCAATAGACTTCTTGTCATTTAGCAGCACGATAAATTTTAATATGATTCTTATTTCAACTCAGTGGCTTACTTTTAATCTTCAATCTTCGGAAGATATTGATCATATTCATCAGGTCATAGATGTGTCCTTGCTGCCAGCATCAAGGCTTTTGTAGAGTAGCATATTCAGTTTCGGCTTAAATCCTTAGTTATTTTATTCTGTATGAAAATCATTTGTAATTTTCATTTTCATTGCTTTCTGTTTCACCCTGATGTTACCTTAACTTCAAAAATATTGTCACTAACATAATTGGTCAACTTAAACATTTATATATCTAATATTCATTTATCATTCTTTCAAACCACAGGTACTAGGTAACTACTGCATATATAGGCACTGAGTCCAGATCTGGAAACATCATAATAATTAAGACAAATACAACATTTCTCTTTATGAAACTCATGGCTTTGTGAGGAGATGCAGGTGGTAATCAACTAAACATAAAACAAATGTAAAATTGCTATTGCATCAAATATTATGCAAAAGAGGCATACCATGCTATGAGAATCCATAATATTTTTTGGAAGATTAGATAATTCTTTCCCGAATAAATGATGTTGGAACTGATCTGAAGGATGAGGAGGAGTTAAACTAGGCAGAGGAGAGAGGTGAGTGTACTAGGTATAGTGAATAACATGATGAAGACCTTGTAGTAGAATGCTACCTAGGGAGTACAAGGGATTGAAAGTCAGTCAGTGTGGCTGAGCAGAGAGAGTAAGGGGGGTTTTGGTGTAAGAAGGATCTAAGTCTTGTTGATTCCACTTTCAGACTGTCTCTTGATTGTGTCCATTTCTCTCAGTCCCCACTTCTGCTTCTCTACCTAAGAATATAATCAAATACAGGTCTCTCCTAGAATAATGCATCTTCCCACTATCCACTCTTATTACTTCACTCTTGTCCCCTCCAATTGATTCTCTGTATTGTAGCCAGTGATCTTTTCCAAATGCAAATTACATTGTATCATTTCTCTGCTTATTCAATCAGTCGCATTCTACCTTTCATATGCTAATAGATCTATCAGAACTACCTGAATGCCTTCAATGCTCCTGACACTCTGGCCTTCTCTCTCTTCCTCCAGAGAACACGTATGCAAGCTATTCCCTCTACATAGAAGTTTCTTACCTCTCCACCTGGCAATGAGATATGGCTTCCTTAAACAAACAGGGCCTTGGTGATAAAAACTTCACCCCCAACTAGGACATCCTGCTTGGGGAATGTGGTTGACTTTTATTTTATTCTCCATATTTTTGTCCATCCATTCTGAATTCTTACAATGACTATGTGATGGTTTTATAAGACAGGTATAAATATTATCCATTTCAAACGAACAAAAAAGGAGGGAGAAAAAGGTCTGATTCACTTTTCTTTTGGACATTATGAGACTATCTTTGAACCTATTAGTTACACTCAGTGCTGCCAAAATGAGGTCATAGATCTACCTCAGATTTCCAAACATGATGCTATAAATTAAGGCTCCTTTTGATCTAGGACATTTTTCATTCTGCTAAAAATAATTTTTGCATGAAAGCTACTAGACAGCCTGACATTAGATAATTTGTTTTAAAATGTTCTTGATGTGGTAACAAAAGATCCTGGATGTACTGATACAATTCTTTGTTCTGCAGAGAAGACTCAGTTATTTTTTGTGTTTTACATATCACTATTGTTTGTGGTATTAAAAGAGGCTTGTGGGTATAGACCTTCCACTTAAACTTCGAGATGAACAAAAGGATAAAATTAATTATATAAATCAGGAAAAATCTGGCATACCCAAAGTTAATCTATGGTGTAATGTGTACACTTAGCAATACTAACTTTGAGTATGTATTGTTGATCCAATGCCAAGTACCATATGAGATTTCCTGCAGGACTGAAAGCACATTGTTCAGCTCTTGGAATGAATTCTTGAGATCTCTCTCTACATTAAGAACCATGGAATAAGAGTCCAATTAACGTGGAATAGATTCACAACTAACAGCGTAGCCAACAGTGTGAGTACCTTTATTTTAGCCTACAATGCACTAAGGAAGATCTACATCCTATTTACCTTCTGAATCCTGAACAAGTCCATCTTTCTTATCAACTTGAACATTCTTAGGCAGATGCTACAATGTAAGTAAACCATTCTGTAACCACAACTTTGCTTGACTAAGTAAAACACTCAAACATACTTAATATAACATACTTTATTAATACATTGAAAAGAAGTTCCAGGCAAAAGTTAGCTTTTCCTTATTTTTTCTTCAACTTTAAGTTCAGGGGTACATGTTCTACATGTGCAGGTTTACTATATAAGTAAACACGTGCCATGGAGGTTTGCTGCACAGATCATCCCATCACCTAGGTAGTAAGCCCAGCATCCATAAGCTATTCTTCCTGATGATCTCCTTCCCCCTGGCTCCACAATGACAGTCCCCAGTGTGTGTTGTTCCCCTCCAATGTTTCCATGTGTTCTCATCATTCAGCTCCAACTTATAAGTGAGAACATGCAGTGTTTGGTTTTCTGTTGCTGTGTTAGTTTACTGAAGATAATGGCTTCCAATTCCATCCATGTCCTGATCCTTTTATGGCTGCATAGTATTCCATGGTGTATATGTACCACATTTTTTTAAAACTTTAAGTTCCAGAGCACATGTGCAGAATGAGCAGGTTTCTAATATAGTACACATATGCTGTGGTGGTTTGCTGCACCTATTGACCCATCCTCTAGGTTCCCTCCCCCTGCCCCCCATCCTCCAACAGGCCCAGTGTGTGTTGTTCCCCTCCCTGTGTCCTGGTGTTCTCATTGTTCAATTCCCACTTATGAGTGAGACATGTGGTGTCTGGTTTTCCATTCCTGTGTTAGTTTGCTGAGAATGATGGCTTCCAGCTTCCTCCATGTCCTTGTAAAGGACATGATCTCATTCCTTTTTATGACTGCATAGTAGTCTCAGTCTCCACTTCTGCTTCTCTACCTAAGAATATAATCAAATACTGGTCTCTCGTAGAATAACACATCTTCCTACTATCCACTCTTATTACTTCACTCTTGTCCCCTCCAATTGATTCTCTGTATTGTAGCCAGTGTATATGTACCAGTATTGTAGCCAGTGTATATGGAGTATATGTACCACATTTTCTTTATCCCGTCTATCATTGATGGGCACGTGGGTTGGTTCCAAGTCATTGCTATTGTAAATAGTACTGCAATAAGCATACATGTGCATGTGTCTTTATAACAGGATAATTTATATTCCTTTAGGTATATACCCAGTAATGGGATTGTGGGGTGAAATGGTGTTTCTGGTTCTAGATCCTTGAGGAATCGCCACACTGTCTTCCAGAATGGTTGAACTAATTTCCATTCCCACCAACAGTGTAAAAGCATTCCAATTTCTCCACAGCTTCACCAGCATCTATTATTTCTTGATTTTTTAATAATCACCATTCTGACTGTCATGGAATGGTATCTCATTGTGGTTTTGGTTTGCATTTATCTGATGATCAGTGATGTTGACCTTTTTTTCATATGTTTGTTGGCCACATAAATGTCTTCTTTAGAGAAGTGCCTGTTCATATCCTTTGCCCACGTTTTGATGGGGTTGTTTATTTTTCTTGTATATTTGCTTAAGTTCCTCATAGATTCTGGATAGATATTACACCTTTGTCAGATGGGTAGATTGCAAAAGTTTGCTCCCATTCTGTAGGTTGCCTGTTCACTCTGATGACAGTTTCTTTTGCTATGGAGAAGCTCTTTAGTTTAATTAGATCCCATTTGTCAATTTTGGCTTTTGTTGCAATTGCTTCTGGCATTTTTGTCATGATCTTTGCCCATGCCTATGTCCTGAATGGTATTGCCTAGGTTTTCTTCTAGAGTTTGCATGGTTTGTGGGTTTACATTTAAGTCTTTAATCCATCTTGAGTTAATTTTTGTAAAAGTGTAAGGAAGGGGTCCAGTTTCAGTTTTCTGCATATGCCTAGCCAGTTCTCCCAGCACCATTTATTGAATAGAGAATCCTTTCCCCACTGCTTGTTTTTGTCGGTTTGTTGAAGATCAGATTGTTGTAGATGTGTGGTCCCTCCTCTTCAACTGTTTGGAATAGTATCTCTGGTAGAATTCTGCTGTGAATCCATCTCATCCTGGGCTTTTTTTTTTTTGGCTAGTAGGCTATTAATTACTGCCTAAATTTCAAAACTTGCTATTTATTCAGGGATTTGACTTCTTTCTGGTTTAGTCTTGGGAGGGTGCATGTGTCCAGGAATTTATCCATGTCTTCTAGATTTTCTAGTTTATTTTGCATAGAGGTGTGTATAGTATTCTCTGATGGTAATTTGTATTTCTGTGGCATCAGTGGCAATATCCCCTTTATCATTTCTTATTGTGTCTATTTGATTCTTCTCTCTTTCTTTTTTATTAGTCTAGATAGCAGTCTATTTTATTATGTTTTTTCAAAAAATAAAAATAAAAAAAAAACCCCTCCTAGATTTATTGATTTTTGGAGGGTTTTTCTTGTCTCTATAGTCTTCAATTCTGCTCTGATCTTAATTATTTCTTGTCTTCTGCTATCTTTTGGATTTGTTTGCTCTTGCTTCTCTAGCTCTTTTAATTGCAATGTTAGGATATTGACTTGAGATCTTTCTAGCTTTCTGATGTGGGCACTTAGTGCTATCAACTTTACTCTTAACATGGCTTTAGATGTGTTAAGTGGTATATTGTTTCTTTGTTCTCATAAGTTCCAAAGAACTTCTTGATTTCTGCCTTAATTTCGTTATTCACCCAGGAGTCATTCAGGAGCAGGTTGTTCAATTTCCACGTAATTGTGTAGTTTGGGAGTGAGTTTCTTAATCCTGAGTTTTAATTTGATTGCACTGTGGTCTGAAAGGCTGTTATGATTTCAGTTCTTTTGCCTTTACTGAGGAGTGTTTTACTTCCAATTATGTTGTCAATTTTAGAATAAGTGCCATGGGGCACTGAGAAGAATGTATATTCTCCTGATTTGGGATGGAGAGTTCTGTAGTTGTTGGTTAGGTCCACTGATCCAGAGCCAGGTTCAAGTCCTGAATATCCCTGTTAATTTTCTGTCTTGTTGATATGTTTAATATTGACAGTGGGGTGTTAAAGTTTCTCACTATTATTGTGTGGGAGTCTAAGTCTCTTTGGAGGTCTATAAGAATTTGTTTTATGAATCTGGGTGCTCCTGTACTGGGTGCATATATATTTACAAATTAGCTCTTCTTGTTAAGTTAATCACTTTACCATTTTGTAATGCCCTCCTTTGTCTTTTTTGATCTTCGTTGGCTTAAAGTCCATTTTGTCAGAGACTAGGTTTGCAACCCCTGCTTGTTTGCTTTCCATTTGCTTGGTAAATTTTCCTCCATTCCTTTATTTTGAGCCTACGTGTGTCTTTGCACCTGAAATAGGTCTCCTAAATACAGCACACTGATGGCTCTTGACTCTTTATCCAATTTGCCAGTCTGTGTCTTTTAATTGGGGGGATTTAGCACATTTACATTTAAAGTTATTATGGTTATATGTGAATTTGATCCTGTCATCATGATGCTATCTGGTTAGTTTACACATTAGTTGATGCAGTTTCTTCATAGTGTCATTGGTCTTTATTGTTTGGTGTGTTTTTGCAGTGGGTGGTACGGTTTTTTCCTTTCTGTATTTAGTGCTTCCTTCATGAACTCTTGCAAGGCAGTCCTGGTGGTGACAAAATCCCTCAGCATTTGCTTGTCTGAAAAGTCTTTTATTTCTCCTTTGCAAATGAAGCTTAGTTTGGCTAGATAAGAAATTCTGGTTTGAAAATTATTTTCTTTATGAATGTTGAATATTGGCCCCCACTCTCTTCTGGCTGCAGGGCTTCTGCTGAGAGATCCACTCTTAGTCTGATGGACTTCCCTTTGCAGGTGACCTGGCCTTTCTCTCTGGTTGCTCTTAACATTTTTTTCTTCACTTTGACCTTGGAGAATCTGATGAGTATGTGTCTTGGGGGTAATCTTCTCATGGAATATCTTAATGGTTTCCTCTGTATTTCCTGAATTTGAATGTTGGTCTGTCTTCCTAGGTTGGGGAAGTTCTCCTGGATAATATCCTGAAGGGTGTTTTCCAGTTTGTTTCCATTCTCCCTGTCTTTTTCAGGTACTCCAATCAATCGTAGATTCAGCCTTTTTACATAGTCCCATATTTCTCGGAGGCTTTGTTTGTTACTTTTCATTTTTTCTCTAACCTTGTCTGCATGCCTTATTTCAGTAAGGTGGTCTTAAAACTCTGATATCCTTTCTTCTGCTTTGTCAATTCAGCGACTGATATTTGTATTTATGCTCCTCTCTAAAGTGGTTATTCTAGCTAACAGCTCCTCTAAACTTTTATCTGGTCTTAGTTTCTTTGCATTAGGTTAGAACATGCTCTTTTAGCTCAGTGGGGTTTGCTAATACACATCTTCTGAAGCCTACTTCTGTTAATTCATCCATCTCATCCTTTGTCCATCTCTGTGCCCTTGCTGGAGAGGCATTGCAATCATTTGGAGGAGAAGAGGTAGTCTGGCCTTTTGGGTTTTCAGTGTTTTTTCATTGATTTCTTTCTAATCATCATGAGTTTGTCTAGTTTTGATATTTGAGGCTACTGACCTTTGGATGGGGTTTTTGTGGGGACTTCTTTTGTTGCTGATGCTGTTGATGTTGCCTTCTGTTTATTTTTCTTTCAATAATCCCTCTTCTGTAGGGTTGCTGTGGTTTGCTGGGAGTTAACTTCAGACCCTATTAATTTGGTTTGCTCCCACACCTGGAGATGTCACTCAAGAAGGCTGGAGAACACCAAAAATGGGTGCCTACTCCTTTCTCTGTGATGTTTGACCTTGAGGGGTACCAACCTAATGCCAGTAGGATTGCTCCTGTATAGGGTGTCTGGCAACCCCTATTGGAGGGTCTCAACCAACTGGATGGCATGGGGAACAAGACTCATTTAATGAAGCACTTTGACTGCCCCTTGGTGGAGGGGGTGTGCTTCACTGGGGGAAAACCCACCCATCTGGGCTGCCTGGATTCCTCAGATCTAGCAGAAGGAAAGGCTAAGTCTGCTGGTCCATGGATACTACGGCCACCACTCCCCCAGGGGCTCAGGCCCAGGGAGATCAGAGTTCTGTCCCTGAGGCCCTGGCTGGAGTTTCTGGAGTTCCTGAAGGGAGGCCCCACCTAGTGAGGAGAGATGAGTCAGGGTCAGGCCTGAAGAGGCGCTATAGCCACAGTCTGCCACAGTCGGTGTATTGGGCTGTGGGGGACACCTGTTGGGACAAAGCTGTCCAGCCTCCCTGGCTCCAGCAGGGGAAAAGCATGGCCTGCAGCTCTAGAGATGGCTGCCTCCCTTCCCCTGCCCAGGGAGCTGAGAGTGTTAGGCAGCTATCAGTCCCAGTGCTGGCTGCTGACCCTCCCACAAGGAGCTCAAATGGCTTAGACTGCAGGCAGTCGCAGCTGTGGTGCTGGTGGCCCCTCCTCCTGGGAATTCAGCAGGCTTAAGCAGATTCTAGTGGAGAATCTGCGCAGATCTGGGGTTGGGTCCCTAGGCCCTGGTGGCATGGGTTCACAAGTGGGATCTTCCAACCCATGGGTTGCACAGTTCCACGGAAAAAGCACAGTTTCCCATGCTAGGTAGTATGCTCGCTCACTGCCTTCCTTGGTGGGTTGCAGGGGGTTGCAGGGGCGGGGGTAGGGACTCCCCTGCCCCATGTGGCTCTCAGGTGGGCCGCCGCACCACATTGCTCTTCTTTCCTCCCTGTGGGTCACGCCAGGTACCTAGTCATTTCTGATGAGAGAACCTGGATACTTTGGTTGCCAGTGCAGGATTCACACATTATTATGGTTCCCAAAGAGTCTATCCCAACTCCACTGAGTCCTTGGACATTTGGCCTTGAGATTTCAAGGCCATATGCATTTTTCTTGTTTGAGATAAGAAATGGGTACAACTAAAGGTGACTAACTATGACATCTTCCATATTTTTTATCTGCCACAAATTCACACTTTGCACCATTCTGCGGGGTCCTCATAGTGAACCATCTACTGTCTCAGATACGTCTGGCATGACTGCTTCCTTCAGTCAAACTCTAATGTTGCACTTCCTACTCCACTCTACCCTCAGCCTTGGTCCCTCCAGTTCAATCTCTTCAGAATTTATTTCTGGAAAGGATCAACAAAATCATTTATGCTAAAATTAAAGTGCATGAAAATGTTCTTCTTGTTTAATATATTTTTATTTTTGGCAAATTTTCTGTCTATTTTGTAGAAGGTAGTGCTTTTTTTCACTTTAAGTCAACAGCCTAACCAAAACAAATTAATGAAAACTTTGGTACCTCAGAAGACTAGTAAGCAAAATCATATCATTATATATGAATCATATATATATATATATAAATTAAAATGTGAATTTTAGGATGTTCAAGTCACTTATAAAGTCAACAGCTTAAGATATATACAAATTAAAAAGTGCTTCTTGTGCACACATTTGATTCTACCCTGACACATATCTAGATTTTGTTCTGGAGAAACACAATAAAAATTCAATGAGAATAACTGAATTTGAAACAAAGAAATTCTGTGTTTCAGAGACATCCAAAAATTCAAAATTGAATATTAAAACTCACCCCTAGTATCAATTTTGTTTTTAAAAAAATTTTAAAAATCAGTGGAATGCAGAAGTGAAAATAAATAGGGATCCATCATATAAAAATTCATTCTGCCTAGCCACGTGTCCAATGTTCTCTTTTACCTACCCATACCCACAACTGAAAAGTAATAATATTTTGTTGGACCCTGAGAGTTACATTACTTAGTCACAATGAAATCATGATTGCTATGGATCTTGTACTATTGTGCAACACATAGGCTAGGACTGCAGCACTTGTGTAGTTTAGACATAGAGTTAAAATACTTAATGTAAAATACATAATTTTGAAATAACAAACTTCTCTCAAAGCAAGATTGCTTTAGTACATTTTATGAAATAACCTAATGGAATATTATGTGACCACTTAAAAGCACATTTAAAATGCTATATAGAAGTAATCAAATGTTTATAACTTTATATATAAAAAAGTTGAAATAGAACATGCCATATAATAACCCTAAATATAAACAAATAAAGGCTTAGAAAGCAATATGCAAAAAAAGAAAGTTGTGATTAAGTAATTAGATTAAGAATGATTTGTTATAATTTTTTTCAATGTTGGTAATAATTTCAACTAAAAATAACAAAGTTAATGTTTTCATGTATAGCTGTGACTTTCTGCTGTTAACAGATATTCATGGATGTGCTTTCAAATTGTGGAAAGTCATAATATCATCTGCCTTTCAATATATTACAATAGCAATATTCTCTTAAACACTAAATTGTGGCACATATATACCTCATTTAAGGCATTCCATATTTAATATTTCTCATCTGATTTCATCATTTCTTCTTGGTGAGTGCTATCAGCTGATGAGTTTATTTATTTTCCTTTGGTTCAGAGCAGATATTTTCACTATTCAAATTATGCTTTGAATATCATATGACTCATTATACACAAAGCATGGTCCCTTCATAATCTTTTATGACATTATCAATAGAAAGCAAACCAATGCTTTGCTTGCTATATCTCCAACCAAGAATTCCAAGTTCATGCAGCTTATAAAAACATCAGTCTGACTAGAAATATGTGTATGTTTATTTTTATTTTCTGACTAGAAAGAAACGAACAACTGAAGAATGTTAATGACCCCACTTACATAAAAATGTATAGGTGACTATCAGACTTATGAAACATTATATATATATATACACACACATATATATACACACATATATATAGAGTCATGCCTCATTTAATGATAGAAATATGTTCTGAGAAATACGTCATTAGGTGATTTTGTCATTGTGGGAAATCATACAGCATACTTACAAAAATCTAGATGGCATAGCTCACTACAGACTTAGGCTATAAGATATAGCCTATTGCTTCTAGGCTACAAGCTTGTATATGTATAGCATGTTACTGCACTGAATACCATAAGCAATTGTGACACAATGGTATTTGTATATCTAAACATATTTGAATACAGAAAAAGTAATGTGTTACGCTGTGACCTTATGACAGTTGTGATGTCACTATGTGGTAGGAATTTTTCTACTCCATTATAAACTTATGGGACCACCATCATATGTGTGGTCATTCATTGACCAAAATGTCATTATGCAGGGCATGACCGTATAGGGACAATTTAGATTTAAATATTTGTCTAGTACTTGGTGTCATTAAATGGGGAGAAAATCTTCATATAATCCTTAAAGAGGATTTCTAATATCTGCCCTGGGTTAATGCTCAAACAAAGCAGACACAGGGATGCAGAACCGTGTGTGTCAGGAAACCATACAAGCCTCCTGCCAGGTAACTCCTAGAGGTCATTATCACAGAACATTCCCTAGAGGCCCTTCTCTTCCTTTTTGGTTGCCTCCATCACCACCACTACAGTCCTCTTTTCTCTCCTTTACCAACCCACCCCCACCTAGTCAATATTGAGGGACCTTGTTTCCCCTTGGGTTCTTAAAATTGAATATCACAATCCAGAAAAATATAGATGAGTTTGATTTTTTTTTGTTAACATAGTCTCACTAAAAGGGGAACCCTCTGCATTCTAGACATGAATGTTAAACAGCAGGTTCTAAAGCCGACAGCGGCACATCCACCTCCCACTATCTGAATTTCTGACACATTTCAAAATGGCAGGTACTCTAGTCTATAATTCATAGAATCTATCATTTCATTCCAGCCACCTCTTCTCTTGAAGGAGACCTCTGTGATCTTTGGTATTTTGTCTCAGCCTCACTCATCTTCCTGTTAGGTTATGGTCAATATGTGACAACTTACACCTCTCCCACAAAATCAAGATTCTAGAAATTTAATGTTAAAACATTTCCTAAGCAAGAGGAGATAAATAGTGTATTAGTCTATGTATTAGTCTATTTGTAGTCTAATAGTGTAATAGTGTATTTGTGTTGCTACAAAGGAATACGTGAAGTAGGCAATTTATAAAGAAAAGAGGGTTATTTGGCCCATAGTTCTGCAGTCTGTGCAAGCATGGCACCAGCATCTGTTTCCGGTAAGGGTTTCAGGGAGATTTTGCCCTTGGCAAAAGGCAAGCAGGGCTGACATGCCACATGGTGAGAGAGGAAGCAAGAGAGAAACGGGCTCTTTTAAACAATCCAATCTCAGGGGAACTAATAGAATGAGGACTTACTCATTATTGTGAAAAGAGCACCAAGCCATTCATGAGAGATCTGCCCCCATGACCCTAATACCATTCACTAGGCTCCATCTCCGATATTGGGGGTCACATTGCAACATGAGAATTGGAGGGAGCATATACCCAAATTATATTATTAATGAGTTTAGTAAGATAAATGGGTTACTCATTATAGTAAAAATCTCGATTCCTTGAGCAATTAGAGGCCAGGCATCACAGTAAACACTTTCAGTATCATTTAATCCAAAAAAAAAAAGCCCATTTGACAAATAAGAACTTTGAGGAATACTTCAATTCAAGTCTGCCTGATTCCAACACACTTGTACTATACTCCACTATCACCCAGTATCTATACTGAATATACTATACCTAAACCCAGTTCCCACTACTAACCTGCTCTGTCCATTGTCTCTGTGCTCAGGTCCTAGGTCCTGCACTCCTGCTTATTTGTAATTTTAACATAAAACCCAATATTAGTTGTAAAATAGGACTATCTCTATGTATTAGTTATCAGTTGGTACATAACAACTTGCTCTGAAATTTAGCAGCTTAAAACAGCAAGTATTTATTTTCTCTATTTCTGTAGATCACAAGCCTGGGCATGGCTTATTTGGGTTCTCTGGCTCAACAACAGTTCCCCATGAGATTGGAGTTGAGCTATTGGCCAAGGCTGCAGTTTCATATAAAGGTTTGACTGGGGCTGAGAGAAGCTGGAGGATCTGCTTCCAAGCTCACTCATGTGGAAGTTGGCAGTCCCCAGTCCCTTCCCACATGAACTTCTTGACAGAATTTTCTCAAAATATGGCAGCTTGCTTCCTCCTGAAGAGTGATCTGAGAAAACTGAGAAAAAGCAAAAGAGAGTCCTCAAGACAGAAACCACAGTATTTCATAACCTAATCATGGGCATGGCATCTCATCACTTCTGCTATATTCTCTTCACTAGAAGCAAGTCACAATTCAGTTCATACTAAAGCAGAGGGAATTATATAAGGTGTGAACACCTGTAAGCTAAGTCATTTGGTTCCATCTTAGAGATTGCCTACC
The DNA here is from genome assembly GCF_000951035.1 of Colobus angolensis palliatus. NCBI lineage: Eukaryota > Metazoa > Chordata > Mammalia > Primates > Cercopithecidae > Colobus > Colobus angolensis. Next base: position 3,683,585 of record NW_012113030.1, read on the forward strand.
ACATTCCCCCAACACTCCCACCACCTGTGTGTCATCCCCCTGTGCCCCTTCATCTTTAAGTCATAACTGTACTTATTAATAGCAGGGATTTTATACATGTTTATCAAACTCTTAGCCATTGTTCTTGGGCTCAAGAGTCTTTCTTCTTAAAAAGATACTTGAAATCTTTATTATATAATGCCAGAAGTCTTTTTCATGTTTCTGATTGTTGGGTTAAGTTATTCAGACTATAGCTGAAGCTAGATTTGGGTTGGAGGGAATCTTGACTTTATCTTCTCCTACTTGCCATTATAGGCCCTGGCTGTCCCCTAATGTGAGCCTCCAAGTTTAGTCAACCCCTCTATTATTTCTAAATGAGCAAAATATTTTCACAACTAACCTGTAATAATTTATCTGAATATACTCATATGAGCATCAGATGATTTTTACTAGTTTTAAATGCCTACCTGCACTCCATAGCCTCACACCCCAGTCCCTCATTCTTGCCTTTCCCAGCATAAACCTTTTCCAGGGCACACCTTTCTCATCCTCACCTTCAGAGATTGTTTTCCCTGGTGTCAGACCTTCCTGCACTAGTATGTAATCATCTCTTTCACTGCTGCTCCTAGGAAGCTCCTTGACTTGGGGTCCTTCCTTCAGTCTTGTTCAAGTTGCTGCTCCATAGCTTTTACCAAGTTACCACAACAGATTATGCTCTTTGGTGAAGCGTAGTTCTTTTTAAGTTTCAACCTAGTATTAGTACTTTACCTGTTCATAATAATGTTCTCAAATTTTATTTTACTTTGCTACAAACATTTTTCAGGTAGGGAAGATTCCATAACACATTTCCTCTATCAGCTTTCACTTTCTGGTAGAAGAAAAAAATGAAATACCAATGAAGTATCCCTTTAGAAGATTTTTGAGGGTTTATATTCACATGTTTGATTTAGTAAGAGGAATATGAGTAATTCACATTTGAATTGTTATCTTTATATGTTTTAAAGTTGTATATTGAGGCCAAGTGCAGTGGCTCATGACTATAATTCTATCACTGTGGGAAGCCAAGGCAGAAGGATTGCTTGAGGCCAGTAGTTTGAGATCAGCCTGGGCAACATAGCAAGACCCCATCTCTACAAAGGAAAAACTTTAAAACATAGCTAGGCATTGTAGTGCACACCTGTAGTCTCAGCTACTTGGAAGGCTGAGGTGGGAGGACCACTTGAGCCCGGGAGTTCAAGGTTGCAATAAGCTATGATTATGCCACTGCACTCCAGAGAGGGTGAGAGAATGATTCTGTCACAAAAGTAATAAAATAGCAATAAATGAAGTTAGATATTAAGAGATTATGGCTCTAAATATGTATTAAAATTTACTATAAAGCTAAGCAAATCATCTGTAACAAAATGCCTTGATAATAATGAAGACAAATAATGATAATTTATTGTTACGAAAAACAGCAATCAAAAAATCAAAGCAAAATTAAGATTATGCTGATGATTTACTGCTATGTAAAGCATTCTTTCCTAAACTTTCAGAAATTTCATCTATCAGTCTGTATGCATGAGCAATGGGACTTGCCCAGTAGTAGCAAGTATTAATGGAATATTTAAATAGATTTCTGAGGATAGTCATCCTTGGTATTTGCCGGGGATTGACTCCAGGACCCCTGCAGATACCAAAATCCATAGATCCTCAAATCCTGCAGTCAGCCTTGTGGGACCCACAGACAGGAAAAGGCCCTCCATTATCTGCAGGTCCTGCATCCCAAGAATACCGTATCTTTAATCTGTGGTTGATTGAATCCTCAGATGCAGAACCTGCAGATACGGAGGGTCAACTGTACTTTATTAATATAGTAACATTAGTTTAAAATATTATTAGTTAATCCTTTATAACTTGCTTAACTTACTAGTCAATAATGCTAAGTTGTATCTAAAAATTCTGTTGCTTTGTCTATCATCCATTCATGAGACAAAAAAGAAAGGACATACATTTTCAACTAAATTCTCAGCACAGCAAGAGAAAACTCTTGGCTATTACAGGTCCACATTCTTTGACAGCCATAGAATCACATGTAGCTGAGAATTTTTCAGATTTAAGAAAGAACACAGTGCATATACTGTATATACCACCCAAAGTGCCAAGAGTAGTGCCCTATAACCAAATGCATTAATATGTTTGTGGTAAAACATATATTAAGAGAGATAAAGACTATAAATAACTTTAAATCATTTCAGATCTGCATTTGATGCCAAATGAGTTTACACCAAACCTAAGAAAAATCTCTGGCTCTATTAATTTGCAGATTTTGTAGTTTGCGGCCAACAGATTGAAGATTTATACAGTGTTTCAGGTTGCTTTTCAGAGCTGAAATGTTTGAACCACTCTGAGGTTAATAATTACCAGTTCCCACCTCCATGACCTTTCTTTAAAAACTCCCATGAGTTTCTCCATTGCCATTATTTTCCCATTTCTACTCAAGAAGTGAAAAACTAAGGAAATGTGTATGTGCTTTTTTATCCTTATCAACTTTACTGAGAATTATTTTTCAATAAGTAATTTACATACAATAAAATAAGTCCATTCAAATTATACAAATCTATGAGTTTTGACAGTTGTATACACCTGTGAAACCAAGGCCATGATCAAGATACAAAACATTTCCAATATCTTCAAAATATTTCATACGCCTTTTATAATTCATTCCTCTCTCCACTCTCCCACTCCACTTCACCACTTAGCCACCATTCTGCCTTTTTTTCACACAGATTAGTTTTCATTTTATATTATGGAATCATATAGTATGCCCTTTCTCGTGTCTCTCTCTTTCACTCTGCGTAACGTTTTTGAGATTCGTCCATGTTGCTGCATGCATCAGCAGAACCTCTTTTCATTCTTCAGTATTATTTTAACATACGGAATACCACATTTTGTTTGTCATTTATCTTTTGACAGAGATTTAGATTGTTTCCAGTTTGGGACTATTGTCAAACAAGCAGCTCTCTTTGCATGCACATTTTCCCTTCTCTTTGGAATCAAAGCCTAGGATCAAAAAAGAAGGATCAAATAGTATATGTATATTTAACTTATTAAGAAACCGGCATTTTTTTCTCAGAGTTGTTTGTCTCTTTTTCTATTGGGTTACTTTTCTTCTTGTGATTGAGCTGTAAGAGTTCTCTTCTCTGGGCACAAGTCCTTTGTCAAAGACACATACTGGAATATTTCCTCCCATGTTATGGCTTGCTTTTTCATTTTTAATGGATATCTTTTGAAGAACAAACGTTTTGAATTTTGATAAAATTCAATTGATCAACTTTTTCATTTATCACTAAGATTTTCTCCTACTCTTTGAAGAGTTTCAGAGTTTTAGATTCATATTTAAACTTACGACTCTTTGGACTTAATTTTTGTGTGTGGTGTGAAATAAGGGTCAATGTTCCTTTTTAAAATAAGTCTCCCATTGTTCTGGCACTATTTGATTTAAAAGACTTTCTCTACCGAATTATCTTGACACCTTTTGTTGAAAATCAATTGTCCGTGTATGTGTGCCATTTTTCCTAGGCTTGATATTCTGTTTCCCTGACATGTATCTATCCTCTGGACAACACTACCATCAAGTAAGAGGCACATGTTGATTATTATCAGGAGCAGAAATCTGATCACTTCTGCCCACTGCATCTTATTATCAGGTTCACCAAGGAAAACACAACCAGTCAAGCACTGGAAGACACAGGGCAAAATCAGCTTCATTACTGAGTGTTAGTCCCAATGGCCAGCAGGTCCCTCCTGGAAGCCGTTAATGGACAGTTGGCCTGCACACAGCCCCCTTGTGCTATAGCAACAGGACCCTATCTTTTCTCTGCACAAAATGGATGCAACAGTGGGGTTAGCCAGGCACCATATGATACACACACTTAAGTAAAAAAGGATTATACAATGAGTCTGAAAGAGGGAAAGATATCTCCACACAGGGTTATAAGTGCAGCACAAAATGTGAGGATTCTGTATCTCTTAATAAGAATTCCTAGCCCAAGATCTCTTCTTTTCTTTTTTAATTTTTTAAAAATTGTATGTATTTAAGTTGTACAAGATAATGTTTTGCTATATAGATTGATATGGTTTGGATCTATCTCCACCCAAATCTCATCTTGAATTGTAACTTCCACATTTTCCACATGTCATGGGAGGAGCCTGGTGGAAGGTAATTGAATCATGGGGGCGGGCCTGTCTTGTGCTATTTTTGTAGTAGTGAATAAGTCAAACAAGACTAACGGTTTTAAAAATGAGTTTACCTGCACAAGCTCTCTCTTTGTCTGCTACCATCCACATAAGATGTGACCTACTCCTCCTTGCCTTCCATCATGATTGTGAGGCCTCCCTAGCTATATGGAACTGTAAGTCCAATAAACCTCTTTCTTTTGTAAATTGCCCAGTCTTGGGTATGTCTTTATCAGCAGCATAAAAATGGACTAATACAGCAAATTGGTGCCAGTAGAGTGGGGTGCTACTGAAAAGATACCCAAAAGTTTGGAAGCGACTTTGAAACAGAGTAACACACAGAGGTTGGAACAATTTGGAGGACTCAGAAGAAGAGAGTTAAATGTGAAAAAGTTTGGAACTTCCTAGAGACTTGTTGAATGGCATTGACCAAAATGTTGATAATGATATGGATGATGAAATCCAAGCTGAGGTGGTCTCAGATGGAGATGAGGAAATTGTTTGGAACCAGAGCAAAGGTGACTCTTGTTATGTTTTAGCAAAGAGACTTGTGGCAATTTGCTCCTGCCCTAGAGACTTGTGGAACTTTGAGCTTGAGGGAGATGACTTAGGGTATCTGGCGGAAGAAATTTCTAAGCGGTAAAGCATTCAAGAGGTAACTTGGGTGCTATTAAAGGCATTCAGTTTTGTAAGGGAAGCAAGGCATTAAAGTTCAGAAATGTGCAGCCTGGCAATGTGATAGAAAAGAAAATCTCATTTTCTGAGGAGAAATTCAAGTCAGCTGAAGAAATTTTAATAAGTAATGGGAAGCCAAATGTTAATCCCCAAGACAATGGGGAAAATGTCTCCAGAGCATGTCAGAGATCTTCACAGCAGCCTCTCATATCACAGGTCCAGAGGCCTAGGAGGAAAACATGGTTTTATGGGCCAGGCCCAGGATCCTTGTGCTGTGTGCTGCCTAGGAACTTGGTGCTCTGCATCCCAGCCACTCCAGCTGTGACTAAAAGGGACCAAGATATAGCTCTGGCCATGGCTTCAGAGGGTGCAAGCCCCAAGCCTTGACCACTTCCATGTGGTGTTGAGTCTGCAGGTGCACAGAAATAAGGAATTGAGGTTTGGGAACCTCTACCTAGATTTCAGAAAATGTATGGTGATGCCTGGATTCTCAGGTAGAAGTTTGCTACAGGGGAGGTGCTCTCATGGAGAACCTCTGCTAAGGCAGTGCGGAAGGGAAATGTGGGGTCAGAGTCCCCACAAAGAGTCCCTACTGGGGCACTGCTTAGTGGAGCTCTGAGAAGAGGGGCACTGTCCTCCAGACCCCAGAATGGTAGATCCACTGACAGCTTGCACCTTGTGCCTGGAAAAGCTGCAGATACTCAATGCCAGCCCATGAAAGCAGCTGAAGGGAGGCTATACCCTGGAAAGCCACAAGGGGAAGAGCTGCCCTAGATCATGGGAACCCACCTCTTGCATCAGCATGACCCGGATGTGAGACATGGATTCAAAGGAGATCATTTTGGAACTTTAAGTTTTAACGATTACCCTGTTGGATTTTGGACTTTCATGGGGCCTGTAGCCCCTTTGTTTTGGCCAATTTCTCCCATTTGGAATGGGTGTATTTACCCAATGTTTGTACCCCTATTGTATCTGTGAAGTAACTAATTTGCTTTTGATTTCACAGGCTCAGAAGTGGAAGGGTCTTATCTTGTCTCACTTTGGACTGTGGACTTTTCACTTAATGCTGAAATGAGGTAGGACTTTTGGTGACTGTTGGGAAGGCATGATTGTGTTTTGAAATGTGAAGACATGAGATTTGGGAGGGGCCAGGGGCAGAAATAATATGGTATGGATGTATCCTCACCCAAATCTCATCTTGAACTGTAACTCGCACAATTCCCACATGTCATGGGAGAAACTCACCGGGAGGTCATTTGATCTTGGGGGCTGGTCTGTCTTGTGCTATTCTCATGATAGTAAATAAGTCAAATGAGATCTGATGGTTTTAAAAATGGGAGTTTCTCTGCATAAGCTCTCTCTCTCTGCCAGCCACCATCCACGTAAGACATGACTTGCTCCTCCTTGCCTTCTGCCATGATTGTGAGACCTCCCCAGCCTTGTGGAACTATAAGACCAATAAACCTCTTTCTTTTGTAATTTGCCCGGCCTCAGGTATGTCTTTATCAGCAGTGTAAAAATGGACTAATACATATATACATAGTGAAATGATTACTACAAGTAAGTAAATGAGTATATCTATCACCTTTAATAGCTTCCTCTTCTTTTGTAGGGGTAAGAGGTAAGAACACATAAAATCTAATCTTTTGGAAAATTATTTGATATACAATACAATATTCTAAACTATAATCCTTCTGCTGAAAAGTATTTTCTGCAACATTTTTCACGTGTGGTTTATCTCACTTAGCATAATGTCCTTCAGGTCCATCCATATGGTCACAAATGGGAGTATCTCAGTATCTCCTTTTTAAAGGCTAAATAATATCCCACTGCATACACACACAATAGAATGTATATATCTATATACATATATTCTATACATATAACTTTTTATTCATTAATGCAATGATAGACACTTAGGTTGTGTTTATATCTTAGTTCTTGTAAATAATGCTGTAGAGAACATGAGTACACAGATATTTCTACGTGGTGATTATTTTATTTTCTTTGGGTATTTATCCAGCAAAGAGATTGCAGGGCTATATATATGGTAGCTCTATTTTTAGTTTTTTTCTTAAGAATCCCCATATTATTTTCTATAATGGCTGTACCAATTTACATTCTCAGGAACAGTGTACAAAATTTCCCTTTTTTTCACATCTTTTTCAACACTTATCTCTTGCCTTTCTTATAATAGTTATCCTAACAAGTGTGATATAATATCTCATTGTGGATATTCAATAATTTTTTAGACATCACACCAAGAGCTCAGGTGACAAAAGCAAAAACAAGCAAGAGACTACACCAAACTGAAAACTTCTGCAAAAATGAACATGAGACTCTATCAAACTGAAAATTTCTGCACAGCAAAGAAAACAATTAACAGAATAGAAAGGCAGCCTACAGACTGGGAGAAAAACATTGCAAACTATATATTATAAAAAGTTAATATTCAAAATATATAAGGAACTCACACAACTCAATAGCAAAGAAACAAATTACCTGATTTAAAAATGGGCAAATGACATGAATAGCCATTTTCCTGAAGAAGGCATACAAATGACCAGTAGGTATATGAAAATATACCCAAGATTGCTAATTGCAAATTGAAACCAAGGCTCATTCTTATGTAGCCAAACAGGGGTGCATAAGACGATCTTTCCCCACAGCAACATCTTAATTGCTGTAGTTTGATAATAACTCTTTAAATCAGGAAGTATCAGACCTCCAAATTTGTTCTTGTTAAAAATAATTTTTGTTATTCCAGATTATTTGAATTTTAATATAAATTTTAGAATCAACTTATTAATTTCAATGTTTTCTATATCCTATTTGAATTGCATGACATTTATACATCAATTCGGAGAGAATTGATATCTCACCAATATTGAGTTTTCTAGGCCGTAAACGCAACTTATTGCTCTACTTAGTTAAGGTTTCTATAATGTCTTTCAGCAATATTTTGTGATATTTAGTTTAAAGGACTTACATTGATTTTGTTAAATCTATGTATTTATTGTTGCTATTGTAAATTGAATATTTGTTCTCAATTTGCAGTTGTTTACTGCAGTATATAAAATGCAGTTTAACTTTTATATGTTAAATGTGTATCCTGCAACCTTGATACATTTATTTAATAATTGTAATAATTGTTTTATGGGTTTCTAAGGACCTTCTAAATAAACAATTGTATCATCTCCAAATAGATACAGCTTAACTTCTTACATTTCTAAGTACATGCCTTTTGAAAATAATGGCTTGTTGTAATGGTTGGTACCGCCCCCACCCCAATACAACATCGAAACAAAATGGTAAAACTCACCTTGTTCCTGGTCTTAAAAGGAAAGTGTTCAATAATTAACCAGTAAGCATATTAACTGCAGAATGTTTTACAGATGCTTTTTTAAAACAATATTGATGTTATTCCTGCTTTACTCTGTTTTATTGAGAGATATTTTATTTTAAACATGAATGAGAGGTGAATTTTGTCTGGTGTTTTTTCTTCTTCTATTGAAGTAATCATAAAATTTTTCTCCTTATTTTGTATTAGCATTGATTTTTCAATATTAAACAAATCTTTCATTCTATAAATAAACCCCACTTAGTGATGATATACTGTCCTTTTTATATATTGCTAGATACAATTCTAAAATATTTTATTAAAAATTTCTGTGTACATGTTCATGAGGGTTACTTGTCTGTCTTTTTTTTCCCCCTTTAACATCTAGTGTATCTATTTCTGGTTTGGTATCATAGGAATACTGGCCTCATAAAATTACTTGGTATGTGTTCCCTCTTCTGCCATATTTTGCAAAAATTTATGAGAAAGTGCTATTGTTTCTTCCTTAAATGTTCAGTAGACTAGAATTTGCGAGCGAAGGCACCTGGTCTACAGTTTTCTTAGTAGGAAACTTTTTCATTAAAAATTTAATTTCTGAGGAGGAGGCAGAGCAAGATGGCTGAAGAGAAGCCTCTAGCAATTGACCTCAATCTTCCCCTCCAGGAACTGAACAACTATTCACACAAGAAAGCACCTTCATAAGAACCAAAAATCAGGTGAACTATCACAGTGCCTGGTTTTAACATCATATCAAGAAAAGAGGCACTAAGCAGGGTAAGAAAGGCAGCCTTGAATTGCCTATACCACCCTACCCCACACCCTGGGGGTGGCCACATTGCATGGAGACAGAATCTGTATGCTTGGGGTGATGGGGACAGCAAAGTGATTATGGGATTTTGCATTGGAACTTAGTGTGGCTCCGTCACAGTGGAAAGCAATATGTGGCAGAATTTGGCAGATGCCCATTAAGGGATCATTTACACTAGCTCTAGTCAGAGGGAAATCATCCATTCCAGCAGTCAGAACCCACTTCCAGCAGGCCTTTTGACCATGGATGAAAGGGCTCTGGGGTTCGAAATTAACTTGAGTAGTAGTCTAGGTCACAAGGACTGCAATTCCTGGGCAAGTCCTGATGCTGTGCTGAGCTTGGAGCCAATGGACTTGGGCCACATGCAACCCAGTGAGACACTAGCTGGGATGGTCACCCTCCCCCACTCCAGGCAGTACAGCTCACAGCTCCAAGTGGAGAGGAAAGAATAAAGATAGCTATGTCTTGCAACTTGGATACCAGCTCAGTCACAGTAAAATAAAGCACCAAGCAGAATCCCAAAGCCCCTATTCAAGGGCATAGCCACTAGGCATTTCCAGATTAGGCCAGAAGAGAACCTATTGCCATAAAGTGAAGGACCCAGTCCTAGAATAATATGCCACCTTTTGACTGAAGAGCCCTTGAGCCTTGAATAAACATGAGCAGTGCCAGGCAACAGTTACCATGGGCCTTGGGCAAGACCCAATATTGTGCTGATTCAGTGTGACCCAACACATTCCCAGCTGTGGTGGTCATGGGGAGAGATTCCATCTGCTTGAGGAAAGGAAAGGTAAAGGTAAAGAGGACTTTGTCTTGCAACCTGGGTATCAGCTCAGTCCCAGTAAAATAAAGCACCAATCAGAGTCCTAAAGCACCTATCCTAGGCCCTAACTCATAAACATTTCTAGACCCATTCTGGGCCAGAAGGGCAGCTGCCACACTAAAGAGAAAGAACCCCTCCTGGCAGGATTCATCAACTGCTGACCAAAGAGCCTTCAATAAGTACCAGCAGTAGCGAGAAAATCATTGCCACAGGCCTTGGGCAAGACCCACTACAGTGCTAGCTTTAGGTGTGACTTAGCACAGTCCCAGCAGTGATAGACACAGGAATGCTCGTGTCGCCCCTCACCAACTTTAGGCAGCTTAACATGGAAAGGAACAGATCTTTACTTTCGGTGAAAGTAAGGGGAAAAAAACAAACAAACAAACAAGAGTCTTTGCTTTGTAAGCCAGGGAATTCTCCCAGAACTTACCCAAGACCACCGAGGTGGCACCTCTGCAAGTCTGAAAGAGTCAAAGCATTACTGGACTTGAGATGCACCCTATGCAGATACAGCTGCAGTGACCAAATATTTAGACCACAACACTGAATTCCCTTTGAATACTTGCAAAGCCATCTGAAGAAGGACAGGTACAAACAAACCCAGACTGTGAAGATTAGATAAATACCTAACTCTTCAATGCCCAGATATCAATGAACACCCAGAAGCATGAAGATTATGTAGGAAAACATGACCTCACCAAATGAGCTAAATAAGGCACCTGTGACCAATTCCAGAGTGACAGAGCTATGCTACCTTTCAGACATAGAATTCAACATAGCTGTTTTGAGGAAACTCAATGAAATTCAAGACAATGCAGAGAAGGAATTCAGAATTCTATTGATAAATTTAATAAAGTGATTGAAATAATTAAAAAGAATTAGGCAGAAATGTTGGAGCTGAAAATTTTAATTGCCAAACTGAAGAATGTGTCAAAGTCTCTCAAAAATCAGAAATGACCAAGCAGAAGAAAGGATTAGTGAGCTTGAAGATAGGCTATTTGAAAACACACAAAGGAGTCAAAAGAAAAAAGAACAAAAAATAATGAAGCATGCCAATAAGATCTAGAATATAGCTTCCAAGGGGCAAATGTAAGAGTTATTGGACTTAAAGGGGAGGTGGGGAGAGTGATTGGGTAGAAAGGTTTCTTAAGGAGATAACAGAATTTTTCCAACCTAGAGATAAATATTAATATTCAAGCACAAGCACAACACCAAGCAAATTTAACCCAAATAAGACTACCTCAGGACAATAATGAAATTCCCAAACATCAAGGATAAAGAAAGTGTCCTAAAAGCAGCAAGACTAAAGAAATAAATAATATTTAAAGGAGTTCCAATATATCTGGCAGCAGATTTCTCAGTGGAAGCCTTACAGGTCAGGAGAGAGTAGCATAATATATTTAAAGGGATGAAAGAAAAAAAATTATCCTAGACTATTATATTCAGCAAAAATATCCTTCAAATATAAAGGATAAGTAAAGGTTTTCTCAGACAAGCAAAAGTTGAGGTATTTCATTAATACCCGACCTGTCCCCCAAGAAATGCTAAGGGGAATTCTTTAATATGAAAGTGATCTTAACAAGCAATAAGAAATCATCTGAAGGTGCAAAACCAGTTGGTAACAGTAAGTAAATGCACAAATGCAGAATGTTATAACACTGTATTTGTAGTGAGTAAATGCTTGTATCCTGAGTAGGAATATTAAAAGATGAATGTATCAAAAATAATACCTACAAAAACTTTTTAAGACATAGACGGTATAAGAAGATACAAACAGAACAGCAAAAGTTTTTTAAAAAGCAGGGACTATGAAGTTGAGTGTAGTTTTTATTAGTTTTCTTTTTGCTTGTTTCTTAGTTTGTTTTGCAGAGTTACCTTGTCATCATTTTAAAATAATGGGTTATAAGATTTTATTTGCAAGCCTCATGGTAACCTCAAATCCAAAAACCTCAAGAGATATACAAAAAATACAAACAAGAAATTAAAGCATAACACCAGAGAAAAACACTTTCACATAAAGGAAGACAAGAAGGAAAGAAAAAAAAAGCAAGAAAGAAAAGACTAAAAATGAACCAAAAAACAAATAACAAAATAACAATATGGTATAAAGTCCTTACTTAGTCATAACATTGAATGTAAATGGTCTAAATTCTCCAATTAAAAGAGCGTAGCAGAATGGATTAAAAAAAAAAAAAGACCCAATGATCAGTTCCCTATAAGAAAGACAGTTCATCTATAAAGACACATATAGACTGTAAATAATGATATGGAAAGAGATATTCCATAAAAATGAAAACCATAAAATATCAACAATGGTGAGACTTAGATAAGATAGACTTCAAGACAAAAAGTACAAAAAGAGACAAAGACTGATATTACATAATATGAAGGAAATCAATTGAGCAAAAGAATATACAAATTGTAAATATATATGCACCCAACATTGGAACATCCAGATATGTAAAGCAAATAATATCAGAGCTAAAGAGAGAGACTGTAGTACACTAACAGTTGGAAAATTTAACACCCCATTTTCAGCATTTGACAGATCATCCAGACAGAAAATCAACCAAGATTAATTGAACCTAATCTGCACTATATACCAAATGGACTAGATGTTTACAGAATATTTTATCCAACAGCTGCAGAATCCAAATTCTTCTCCTAAGCATATGGATCATTCTCAAGGATAGATCATATGTTAGGTCACAAAACAAGTCTTAAAACATTCAAAAATCGAAATCATATCAAGTAATTTCTCTGACCACAATGGAATAAAACTAGAAATTAATAACAAGAGAAACTTCAGAAATGATACAAACACATGGAAATTAAATAATATATTCCTGAACGAGCAGTGAGTCAATGAAGAAATTAAGAAGAAAATTACAAAACTTCTACCAGCCCAGTATTACCTTGGTACCAAAACCAAAAAAAAAAAAAAGACACATTAAAAAAAGACTACAAGACAATATCTCTGATGAAGAATGCTGTAAAAATCCTTAACAAAATACCAGTAAACTGAATTCAACGACATATTAAAAAGATCATTCATCATGACCAGGTGTCATCCATCCCAGGGATGCAAGGATAGTTCAACATATGCAAATCAATCAATGTAACACATATCACAGAATGAAGAACAAAAACCATATGATAATTTAAAACTGAGGCTGAATAAATATTTGATGAAATTCATCATCCCTTCATGATATAAACCCTTAAAAACTGGGTATAGGAAGGAACATATTTCAACACAATAAAAGCCATATATGACAGTCCCACAGCTAATATAATACTAAATGAGTAAACACTGAAAGCCTTTGTCCTAAGATATGGAACAAGACAAGGATGTCCCATTTTTACCAGTGTTATTTAACACATTATTGGATGTCCTAATTAGAGGAATCAGAAAAGAGAATGAAATAAAAGGCATGCAAATTGGAAAGAGAAAGAAGTCAAATCATTCTTGTTTGCAGATAATATGAACTTACATTTGGAAAAATCTAAAGATGATTCTACAAAAAACTATTAAAACTTACAAACAAATTCAGTAAAGTCTCAGGTTACACAATCAATAGCATTTCTATTAATACATGCCACCAGTGAACAATCTGAAAAGATATCAATACAGTAATCTAGTTTACAATAGCCACAAATAAAATTAAATACCTAGGAATAAACTTAATTACAGAAATGAGAGATTACTATGAGGAAAATTATAAAACATTGATGTAAGAAATTGAAGTGGACAAGCAAAATGAAAGGACAGTGTATGTCCGTAGACTGAAAGAATCAAATATAGTTAAAATGTGCATCCTATCCAAAGCAATCTACATATTCTATATAGTCTCTATCAAACATCAATGACATTCTTCATAGAAATAGCAAAAACAATTCTAAAATTTATGTGGAACCACAAAAGACCCAGAATAGCCAAAGCTATCCTGAGCAAAAGGTATGAAATGAGGAATCACATTATCTGACTTCAAATTATACTATAGTGGTATAGTAACCAAAACACCACGGTACTAGAATAAAAACAGACACATAGACCAATGGAACATATAGAACCCAGAAATACATCTATACATCTATAGAGAACTTGCTTTTGATAAAATTGCCAAAAACATACATTGGGGAGAGATCATTCTCTTCAATAAATAGTGCCAGAAAAACTGAATATCCTTACACAGAAGAGTGAAATTAGACCCCCATCTCTTGCAATGTACAAAAATAAAATCAAAATGGATTAAATACTTAAATGTAAGACCTCAAACTATGAAACTACTAAAAGAAAACAGTGGGGAGATTTTCGGGACATTGGTCTGGGCAACAATTTCTTGAGTAATAGCCCAAAAGCACAGGCAAACAAAGTAAAAATGGATCACATCAATTTAAAAAGTTTCTGCACCACATAGGAAAAAATCAACAACATGAAGAGATAACCCATAGAATAAGAAAAAATATTTGCAAACTATGTATCTAACAAGAGATTAATAACCAGAATATATGAAGAGCTCTAACAAGTCAAGAGGGAGAAAATATCTGAATAACCATTTCTGAAAAGAAGACTTATAAATGGCAAACAGGTATCTGGAAAGATGCTTAACATCATTGATCATCAGAAAAATACAAATCAAAACTATAATGAGACATCTTATTACCCCAATTTAAATGGCTTATATGCTAAAGACAGGAGATAATGAATGCTGGCAAGAATGTGGAGAAAAGGTAATGCTTGTATACGGTTGGCAGAAGTTAAATGGGTATAACCACTATGGAGAACAGTTTGGAGATTCCTCAAAAATCTAGAAATAGAGCTACCATATGATCCAGCAATCTCACTGCTGGATATATGCCCACAAGAAAGGAAATAATCATATTAAAGAGATATCTACACTCCATTGTTTATTACAGCATTATTCACAATAGCCAAGATTTGGAAGTAACGTGTGTTAATCAACAGAAAGTGGATAAAGAAAATGTAGTGTATATACACAATGAAGCACCATTCAGCCATAAAAAAGAATGATACCTTGTCATTTGCAACAACGTAGATGGAACTGGAGGACATTATGTTAAGTGAAATAAGCCAAGCACAAAAAGTCAAACTTTGCATGTTCTCACTCATTAGTGGGGGTTAAAAATTAAAATAATTGGCTAGGCTCACACCTGTTATCCCAGCACTTTGGGAGGCCAGCGTGGGCAGATCACAAGGTCAGGAGTTCAAGACAAGCCTGACCAACATGGTGAAATCCTGTCTCTATTAAAAATACAAAAATTGATCCAGCATGGTGGCACATGCCTGTAATCCCAGCTACTCAGGAGGCTGAGGGAGGAGAATCGCTTGAACCCGGGAGGCGGAGGTTGCAGTGAGCCAAGATCGTACCACTGCACTCCAGCCTGGGTGACAGAGCAAGATTCCATCTTAAAAAAAGAAAAAAAACCTAAAATAATTGAACTTCTGGAGATACAGAGTAGAATGATGGTTATAACAGACTGGGTAGAGTAGTGGGAGGGTGTTGGGAGAAAATGGGGTAGTTAATGGGTACAAAAGTATAGTTAAATACAAAGAATAAGATATCACATATGATAGTATAACAAGGTGACCACAGTCAGCAATAATTTGTTGTAAATTTTAGAATAACTGAAGGAGTACAATTGGAATGTTCACAACAAAAGAAATGATGAATGTTTGAGGTGATGCATACCCCATTTAACCCAATGTGGTTATTAAACATTGTATGCCTGTGTCAAAATATCTCATGTACCCTATAAATATATGCACATACTATGTACACATAAAAAAAAAATAAAAATTTGTGTGTGTAACCTTTGCACAAGATTCTCTCATCTCCCCAACTCCTATCCCCTGAAAACTATTTTTAAACTCTCTGCTTTGATATGGTCAACTTCTTTAGATTCCACATGTAAGTAAGATAATATAGTATTTACCTTTGCATATCTGGCTTATTTTAGTCAGCATGATGTCCTCTAGGTTTATCCATGTTGTCACAAATGGCAGTATTTCCCTCCATTTTAAGGTGGAATAATATTCCATTTTGTATGTATATATACATAGATATATACCATATTTTCTTCATCTATTCATTTGTTGATGGAAACTTAGTTTGTTTCCATATCTTGACTATTGTGAAGAGTACTGCATTAAAATAGTAATGCAGCTATTTCCTTGATTTTCCTTTGAATAAAGAAAATAATAAAGAATGATACCTTGTCATTTGCAACAACGTAGATGGAACTGGAGGACATTCTGTTAAGTGAAATAAGTCAAGCACAAAAAGTCAAACTTTGCATGTTTGCATTATTCACAATAGCCAAGATTTGGAAGTAACATGTGTTAATCAACAGAAAGTGGATAAAGAAAATGCAGTACAATATATACACAATGAAGCACCATTCGGCCATAAAAAAGAATGATCTACTCAAATAGATGGCAGTTTCTATTGCTGCCATCTTTATGTCCATGAGTACCCAGTGTCTAGCTTTCACTTATAAGTGAGAATGTGGCATGCGGTTCTCTATTTCTGTGATGATTTGCTTAGGAAAATGGCCTCCAGTTGCACTCATGCTGCTGCAAAGGATGTGATTTCATTCATTTTATGCCTGTGTAGTATTCCATGGTGTGTATGTACCACATTACCACATTTTCTTTATCCAGTCCACCACTGCCCCTCCCTAGTTCCTGGTTTCTTGCATATTGCTTCATTTCTTCCCTGCTATATAAACCCATAGTTTTAGTCAGTCAGGGAGTTGGATTTGAGACTGAGCTCCCATCTCCTTGGCTGCAGCACCTGATTAAAGCCTTTTTCCTTGGCAATACTTATGTCAGTCGTTGACTTTCTGTGTGCTAAACAGCAGGTCCTACATCAAACGTCTCGTGTTTTGGTAACACATTTTTGAGTGAAATGTTATGTGGCACATGACTGCATATAGAAATAACTGATTTTTGTATGTTGATTTTGTATTCTGCAACTTTACTGAATGAATCTGTTTATAAGTTCTAGCAGTTTTTTGATGAAGTCTTTGGGGTTTTTTATATATAAGATCATGTCATCTGCAGAGAAAATTTACCATCTTATTTTCCAGTTTGAATGCCTGTTATTTATTTTTCTTGCCAAATTGCTCGAGTTGGGACTTCTAGTACTATTTGATTAGAAATGGTGAGAGTGGGAATCTTTGTCTTGTTCCTGATCTTAGAGGAAGAACTTTCAGCTTTTCACTGTTGAGTATGACGTTAGCTGTAGGCCTGTCACATTTGTCCTTTATTATGTTGAAGTACATTCCTTCTATACCTGAGCTGTTAGATATTTTTATCATAAAAGGATGCGGAATACTCCCAAATGCTTTTTCTGAAGCTATTGAAGTGATCATATGATTTTTATCCTTCATCTGTTATGGTGCTGGATTGCAATTATTGATTTGAGTATGTAGAAGCCATTTAACCTTGGTGTGTGACCTTTCTAATGTGCTGGTGAATTTGGTTTGCTAGTATTTTATTGAGAATTTTTGAATTTATGTTTATAAAGGATATTGGCCTATAATTTTTTTCTTATAGTGTCCTTGTCCAGCTTCAGTATCAGAAAATGCTGACCTCATAAAATGAGTTATAAAATGTTCTCTCTTCAATTTTTTGGGAACGTTTGGGAACTGTTGGCATTAATTCTTCTTTAAACGTTTACTTGAATTCACCAGTGAAGCCATCTTATCCTGGGCATTTTTTGTTGTTGTTGAGAGATTTTTAAATTACTGATTCAATTTTCTTACTGTTAGTTTGTTCACACTTTCTATTTCTTCATGGTTTAGTTTTGGTAGTTTACATGTTAAAAAGAATGCATCCATATCTTCTAGGCTATCCAATTTGTTGGCATAGAAATAGTTCATAGTCATCTCTTGTAATCCCTTTTATTTTTGTGATATTGATTGTCTCCTCTTTCATTTCCAATTTGAGTCTTCTCTCCTTTCTTCTTAGGCTAGCTAACAGGTTGTCTATTTTGCTTATCTTTTCCAAAAACCAACTCTTACTTTCATTGATATTTTTCTATTGTTTTTCTAGTCTCTATTTCATTTATTTCTATTCTGACTTTTGTTATTTCTTTCTTTAGCTAAATACAGGCTTAGTTTGTTTTTCTTTTCCTAGTTACTTGAGGTGTAAAGTTAGATTGTTTATCTGAGATCTTTTGTTTCCTTAAAGCAAGTATTTGTCACTATAAACTTCACTCTTAAACTGTTTTGCTGCATCCCATAAGTTTTGGTATGTTGTGTTTCTATTTTCATTTGTCTCAGCTACTTTTAAATTTTCCTTCTGATTACAGAAGTGTGCTGGTTATTCAGAAGTAGGCTGCTTAATTTCCACATGTCTGTGAGTTTTTCAATTGTTCTTCTGTTTCCTAATTTCCAGTTTCATACCATTGTGGTAAGATGCTAAATATGATTTTAATAGTCTTGAATTTGTTAAGACTTGTTTTGTGGCCTAACATGACCTATCTTGGAGAATATTTTGTATGTGCTTAAAAATAATGTGTACTCTACTGTTATTGGATGGAATGTTCTGTATGTGTCTGTTAGTTCCATTGGGTCTAAAACGTTCAAATTCACTGTTTCCTTATCGATTTTCTGTAAGATGATCTAACAGTTGTTGAAAGCAGAGTATTAAATTCCCCTATTATTATCGTATTGCTGTGTATATCTTCTTTCAGTTCTGTTAATGTATGTTTTATATATTTAGGTATTTCCGAGTTGAGTTCCTAAGTATTTACTATTGTTACATCTTCTTGATTACTTTACCCCTTTATCATTCATGACCTTCTTTGTCTCTTGTGACAGTTTCTGACTTAAAGTCTATTTTGTCTGATGTCAGTATAGTAGCTATATCAGTATAATCACCCCCACTCTTTTTGGTTACCATATGCAAGAAATACCATTTTCTATCCATTCACTTTCAGACTGTGTCAAAGATAAAGGGAATCTTGTGTGAAGTACATAGTTATCTCTCATTTTTTTAACCCAAGCAGCCACTCTGACTTTTGATAGAATAATTATTTAAGATAATTATTGATAGGTAAGGATTTACTATTGCCTTTTTGTTCACTGATTTCTGCCTGCTTTGTAGTTCTTTTGTTTCTTCTTCCTCTCTTGCTGCCTTCCTTTGTGAATTGATGATTTTTCTGTAATGGTATTATATTAGTCAGGGTTCTTTAGCGAGACAGAACTAATAGGATATACATACACATACACACACACTACACACACATGCACACAAAGGGGAGTGTATTAAGTTTAACTTACATGATCACAAGTTCCCACAATAGGCTGTCTGCAAGCTGAGGAGCAAGGAGAAGCCAGTCCAAGTCCCAAAACTGAAGAACTTGGAGTTCAATGTTCGAGGGCAGGAAGCATCCAGCTTGGAAGAAAGCTGTAGGCTGGGAGGCTAAGTCAGTCTCCCTTTTCACATTTTTCTGCCTGCTTATATTCTAGCCATGCTGGCAGCTGATTAGATTGTGCCCACCCAGATTGAGGGTGGGTCTGCCTTTCCCAGCCCTCTGATTCCAATGTTAATCTCCTTTGGCAACACCCTCACAGACGCACCCAGGATCAATACTTTGTATCTTTCAATCCAATCAAGTTGATAGTCAGTATTAACTATCACGCTTATCTTTTGATGTATCTGTACTTTTGGTGTATCTACTATAGGTTTTACAGAAAACACCCTATAGCTACAGCAGTCTATTTTAATCTGATAAAATCTGATAATAGCTTAACTTCAATCACATAGAAAAACTACACTTTTGCTTCTCTCTTCTACACATTTGGTGTTTTTGATGTCACAGCTTATACATATATATATACACACACACATATACATATATATGTATCTATATTATATTTTTAACACAATTTTTAAATATTAGGTACTTCTTAGAACTGTTTTGCTGTAACCCATAAGTTTTGGTATATTTTGTTTCTATTTTTATTTGTCTTGAGCTACTTTTTAATTTTCCTTTTGAATTCAAAAGTGTGTTGATTATTCAGGTGTTTGTAATGTTTCAGGAATTTTTCTATTTCATCTTATTTGTTAAATGTTTGAAATACTATTTGTAATACTCTCATTATCCTTTTAATATCTGTAGATGTAGAATCTGTAGTAATGACTTCTTTTTTTACTACTGGTATTTATTGGTATTTATTTGACAAAGATTATTCTTTTTCTTTTCGTCACTCCAATTAGGGATATGTCCATTTCATTGGTTATTTTAATTAATACACTTAATTTTTAGAGCAGTTTTAGATTAACAGAAAAAAAGAAAAAGGAACAGAGTTTCCTTGTACCACACTCTACCCCAATTTTTCTACTTTTAATATCTTGCATTGTTTTGGTGCATTTGTTACAATTCATGAACCAATATTGACATATTAGTAACTAAAGTCCATAATGTACATTAAGTTTCACTCTTTGTGTTGTATATTCTATGGTTTTGAGAAATGTATTACATATATCCACCATAACCACTTTAGACTACTGAATTTTTTTTTTTTGTCTTTGTTGCTTTGTCTTTTCCGGAATGTCATACAGTATGTAATCTCTTCAAACTGGTGTTTTTTCACTTGGCTATATCAGTTAAGTCTTCTTCAGCTGTTTCCATTGCTCTCATTTCTTATTATCATTAAATAACGTTCCATCTTATTGATGTTATCCATTCACCTTATTGATGTTATCTATAACCCAAAGATATTTGGGTTGCTCTCTAGTTTGGGCATTTACAAATAAAGTTGCTATAAATATTCATGTGCAAGGTTTTTTCTGGACATAAGTTTTTAACTGATTTGGGTAAATAACAAAGAGCATAATTGCTAGATCATATGTTAAGAGTATGTTTCGTATTATAAGAAACCGTTTGTCTTTCAAAGTGGCTGTACTATTTTGGATTCCCGCTGGCAATTAATGAGAGTTCCTCTTGCTACAAATTCTTGTCAGCATTTGGTATTGTCTGTGTATTGCATTTTCACTATTCTATTTTTTTATATCACTGATTTTAGAACTCTGTTCTAATGTAAACATTTATAGTAAATTAAACTAAAATAAATTTATCTCTAAACATTGCTTTATCTACATCCCTTAAATTTTGGTAGATTGTAAAAATTTTGGTAGATTGTAATTTATTATCACTTAGTTTTAAATATTCTTCAATTATTTTTGTGATTCCTTCTTCAAACTATAGATTTAGAATTACATTGTTTATTTTTCAAATATTTGATAATTTCAAGGTATGTTACTGTTATTGACTTCTAATTTAATTTGGTTGTGGTCTGAAAACACATAATCTATATTAGTTTGACCTTTTAATATATGTTCAGATTTATTTTACAACCCAGTATGCAGTCTTCTTTGGTGAATTACTATGTGATCTTGAAAATAATATGTATTCTGAAGTTGGGCTAAGAGTTCAATAAATATAAATTAGATCGAGATGACTAATAAGAAATTACTGTCAGCCCAAAATGTTATATTCAACAAAAATATCATCCAAAAATGAAAATGAAATAAAGACATTTTCAGCTAAACGAAACAGGAATTATTGCCACCAGAACTGCACTACAAGAAATGCTAATAAAATTCAACAAGCTGAAGGGAAATGACACCAAGAGAAAACCTGGACCTATAGGCATTAATAAAGAACATTGAAAATTAAAAATGTTTAAGTAAATATAATGACATGTTTACTCTTTATTTAAAATACACATAACTATTTAAAGCAAAATCATAATACTGTCTTGTAGAGTTTATAGTTTATATAAATAATGCCTATAACAGCATCATTCATTTACTTAGCTGCAGTAGCTATGGAAAAGAAACCAACAACTGAACTTGGTTGGTTGGATGAACAATGCAAAATGTCCGATAGTTGTTTAAAGCTAACATATGAATTTTCACCAGACTCTAGAAAAAAAACTATATTAATAAAATAATTTCCATTTTGAACACTAACCCAACTTGAAAATCTTATGTAACTGTGGAGTTGGGTAGCAGCTTCAAGAGGACCTAGTATTTTAGATAATTTTAAGGCCCAACCAGTGAAAGCAGCTTATCTCAGGTCACAGATGAGACCAGGACCTGGGTTCCCAGACTCCTCATTAAATTATCTATTTGTGTCCCATTGGTTTCCTTCACTTTAAATTTTTAATATTTTTATCACTATATAATAGTTGCACATATTTTGGGGATGCACCTGATACTTTGATATAGGTATACAATGTGTGAGGATCAAATCAGTGTAATTGGAATATACATCATCTCAAACATCTATCTTTTTAATGTTGGTAATATCACAATTCTTCTCTTCCAAGTATTTTGAAATATAGAATAAATTATTGTTAACTATAATTTTCCTACTGTGCTATCAAATACTGGAATTTATTCCTTCTATCTAACTGCATTTTTGTACCTACCCATTAATCCACTTCTCTTCATTCCTCCTTCCCTTTCCAGCATCTGATAACCACCATTCTACTCTCTACCTCCATGAGGTCCACTTTTTAACTCTCACATATGAGTGAGAACATGTGATATTTGTCTTTCTGTGCCTGTCTTATTTTACTTAAAATAATGACCTTCAATCTCATTCATGTTGCGCAAATGACAGGATTTTATTCTTTTTATGGCTTAATAATATTCTATCGTGTATATACACCACATTTTCTTTATACAGTCACCTGTTGTGGAACATTTAGGTTGATTCCAAATCTTGCCTATCATGAATAGTGCTGCAATAAACAGGGAAGTGTAGAAACCTGTTTGACATACTGATTTCATTCGCTTTGTGTATATACCCAGTAGTGGGATTGCTGGATCATATGGTGGTTCTATTTTTAGTTTTTTGAGGAACCTCCATATTGTTTTCCATAAAGGCTGTACTACTTTACATTC
The DNA here is from genome assembly GCF_000951035.1 of Colobus angolensis palliatus. Classification (NCBI taxonomy): domain Eukaryota; kingdom Metazoa; phylum Chordata; class Mammalia; order Primates; family Cercopithecidae; genus Colobus; species Colobus angolensis. The sequence goes on from NW_012113030.1 coordinate 3,706,377, forward strand.
CCACCAACAGTGTACAAGCACTCCTCTTTCTTCACATCCTAATCAGCATTTGTTATTTTTTGCCTTTTTGATAACAGCCATTTTATCTGGAGTGAAATGACATCTCAGTATGCTTTAGATTTATCTGAAGATTAATGATGTTGAGCACTTTTTTCATATACTTGTTATCCATTGTATGTCTTCTTTTGAGAAATATCTATTCAGATCTTTTGCCTACCTTAAAATCAGATTGTTTGTTTGATTATTGAGTTGTTTGAGTTTCTTATACATACTAGATATTAGTTCCTTGTCAGATGAATATTTTTCACATAATTTCTCCCATTCTGTAGGTTGTCTCTTCACTTTGTTGATTGTTTTCTTTGCTGTGCAGGCAATTTTTATCTTGTTGTAATCCCATTTGTCAATTTTTGCCTTGGTTGTCTGTGCTTTTGTGGTCTTGCCCCCAAAAATCTTTACCCAGACCAATGTCCTGTAGTTTCCCCAATGTTTTCTTCTAGTAGTCTTACAGTTTCAGGGTCTACCTTTAAATCTAACCCATTTCTAATTTATTTTCAAGTTGATTTTGAAAGATCTTTATAGTTTTTATAAACAGTTTCTTACTTGGGTTTCCTGTAGGCAGAAAGTACTTCCATTCCTTCTATCTCCCTTCGAATGCCTACATGTAATAGGGCTCTACAAATAACAGAGGCTTAAAAATTCTCATGAAGTGATTGAACCCTCATAAACTAAAATCCTTTGAAATAGTCTTCTGAAAGTTAAGAGACTTTAATGGTTATCTACGCAACAGGAAGAGGCATCTGTACTCCTTAAAGAATAAGCAGAAAAAGGGAACTCTGAGGTGACTCAGTCATTGCATCTTCCTAAGCCATCCCTTGCCAGATTTGCTGATACATAGACAGCCTCTTATCCTCTCTAGAGTCAGCATGTGTTCTAGTTAAAAATATTTTCCTTTCAGCTCCTCTAAAATTTGGACTCTGTTTATAGTTAATAAATTAAACATGTTTCTCTAGGCTGTTATTTAAGCCAGAACTTGAACCATGGCATTTTGTACAAAAAACAATACAAATGGCAATACTGCTATTTGTGGCAATATTAACAAGCAACACCCATGTAATTCTCAACAAATTAGTATTTAACCAGAAAAAGCAACTGTTTTATTTTTCACATGATCATTTGAACTTCATTCTTTTTTTCATTATAATAAGCCTCTATGTTGTAGAAGACATGATTGTCCAGATAAATTTATCTGCCTCAAAGGCTTACTGATTAAAAATAAAGAACATAAAACACAAAAGTAAAAGTTTTGCCAATTTTCAATCACCCAAGCAGTAATAATATGGAATTGAATAATTTTGTCAAATGCCTAGAAGCTTTTTAGCACACTTCCGCTTATAAAAATTAAATAATGATTTTTGCTAGAGTAATCATTTGAAAAATCTAATAATTCAAAGATGGTATTTCTTGCCATAAATTACCTAGATCCCTAATGTTCTTAATTTAATGTAAGTATTGCATAATATTGGTAGAATTTTCAAGCTAAAGAAATTATTCCTTACATTTTTTTCTACCTATTCCTTGCTTTTCATTTCATCTGCCAACATCTTATTTCACTATTTTTTCTTTTGTTCTTAGATGAATATAATAGCTATGCCATTTGTTTCCTTGGCATAAGTCATGCAGCCCACTTCAACCTGCAAATTAGTCTTCCAAATTTATTTCAAAAGTTTCCTTGCTTAAATTACATTAGTAACCCATTATTTACTCTATACAACCCAAATTCCTTAGCCTCACATTTAAGAATCCCATAATTCCCTCAATTTAGCTGCACCTACCACCACACCTGTTTATTCCATTCCAGCTGGACACATTTACTTTGTCATGTTTTCCTCATCCCTATTTCTGATCCTGATGTACTGCTCTGGAAAGCAGAGCACCGTGTAGCTGTCCTTTCCCCCATCCATCCAAACACTATTTTCTTCTATGGCCCAAAACATCTCTCAGGCTCAGTATGACTTGACATTTGATTTGTAACTCTTGCTGAGTTTTCTTCTTCTGTGTTTAATTAGTAATATTTGTGACCTCAAAAAAAGCTACTCTCTTAATTGTCCATATTTCTAACCTCCCTTAAAGATGATTTGAGATCAAGGGCCACTACCCCACCCTTTCATCTTTCTCTTCTACCCATGCAGTTATGAGCTAAAAAGACCCAGACCTAGCTCCCTTGATTATTTCTCTAAGCTGTCATTTTCTCATATGTGAAATGACGATAATAATAGCTCCTATGTCATATAATTACTGTGAGGATCAAAGGAAAAACCTATAAAAGGTGTTTAAAGCACCTGCTGCTTCGGTAGTAATTAGTATTTTATTTCATATTTTACTATTACTGCTTTATCCCCATCCTCCTCCTCCTTCTCCTCTTCTTTTTGTTTTTATTCTATGCAACCTCTTAAGGCCTGAAAGCAGTTTCCAAGAAGATGTGAGAGTGGCAGAGGTGTGTTTGGCTGTGGATCTAACTCACTTGCCCTTGCTCTCCACATTTCTCTATTTCTTTAAGCCCCGAGAAGGAAGGCCATTCATAACATGAAAGTTTTTTTAAAATGACACTTGGAGTTGAACTTTTGTTGGAAATAGCAAAAACAGGCCTTCACCCTGCTTTAGTCTGGCCTATAGAACTGAATAAGCACTGCTGCAAAAGTCACTGGTTGGAGAATTTGCAATAATGAGATCCCAGTCATTCATGCATGGTGAGTACTGTTTGGACCTCATTAACAGAGACATTAGCATATTGAAAATCGTCTTCAGATAAGGTCAAAAAAGCAGAGACTAGGCTGTGCAGGCATTTCAGATGTAGCATTGCTACCTGCTTGGGAAGATCACAGAGTGACCTTTCATTGCAGACAATTGTACTAAAAGCTGAGCCTCTGCTATATGAAATCAACTGCTAAGTCATTTCTACTGTGCCAAAATTTTAGACTGAGCTAATTTAAGATAAACATAGCTCTTTCACAGAGACTCTCTACGGAAAGTTGCTTTTGTCTTTCTTCTTTTACTTCTTTTACTTTCTTCCCTTCCCTTCCCTTTATTCGTTTGTGATATGAATTTGCTGCTTAAAGTAAAACATGTAACTCTACCCGTTTTTCTGATTTACAAATATATGGCTGTCAATATCTCTTCAGTATTTGGGGTATAGTGCACAATTTGAAAAAAATTTACCCAGAATTTACTCCCACCAGTTATTTGAATGTGGAATACTCTTCTGAGAAGTTTCAAAGGTATTCATGACTTAGAAAACTGCACCAATTGATACTTACAACACTCCAGAATTTTATTTTAGCCTCTCTCTTAAGTTTTATCTCCCAGAACTTCCTATGGCAAACCTGTGTTTCAGTTTCATTCATTCAAGGCATAGTTATTGAACACCTACTCTGAGTCAAGCCCTATCCTAAGTACTGAGAATTTAGCGATAACAGTGCCTGAGCTGGTGGGACTTAGAAACCAGAAAAAGAGGCAGATATTAAAATAAATTACTAAAAATTTTAATTACAATTGTGATAAGTACAACACAAATATACAGTGTGCAGTGGCAATTTGTAACAGAGCACTTCACCAAGTGTCTGGAGATTAGACTTGTAGAAAATTATGTATAAACCAGACTGTAGTATTTAGTGGGTGTTAGGTAAAAGTAGAATGGGCAATAGTAATGTTTCAGGACTAGATCCACACATCTGAGTCTAAAGAGTCTAGGGTTGGAACTCTTTTTGACAAGTCTCTAATCTTAATCTGATGGGTATTTAGGCCAATTACCTGGTATATTCTCAAACAGGTGCAAACCCCATTTGGGTTTCTTAATTGATTATTTTTATTTTTATGGATTTAAGGGTACAACTACAGTTGTGTTATGTGGCTATGTCATGTAGTGGTGAAGTCTGGGCTTTTAGAGTACCCATCACCCAAAGAGTGTACATTGTACCCAATAGGTAGTATTTCATCCTTCATACCCCTCCCCACCAAAAGATAGAGACCCATCTTTTGGAATCTCCAATGTCTATTATTCCACTCCATATGTCTGTGTGTACCCATTGTTTAGCTCCCAATTGTAAATGACCACATAGGGTATTTGATTCGCTGTTTCTGAGTTATTTCACTAAAGATAATGGTCTACTGTTCCATCTGTGTTGCTGCAAAAGACATGATTGCATTTTTTATGGCTAAGTAGGATTCCATAATGGATAGATACATAGATAGATAGATCATGCATATGCCATATTTTTGATCCAGTCATCTATTGATGATCACTTAGGTTCATTACATGATTTTGCTATTGTGAATATTGCTACAGTGAACACAGGAGTGCAGATGTCTTTTTGATCAAATTATTTTTTCCTTTGGATAGATATTCAGTAGTGGAATTACTGGATCAAATGGTAGTTCTATTTTTAGTTCCTTGAGAAATCTCCATACTGTTATCTATAGAGGTTATACTAATTTAGATTACAACCAACAGTGTATACAAATGTTCCCCTTTCTCTGCATCCTTGCCAACATCTGTTGGCTTTGTATTTTTAATAATAAACTTTGGAAGTGGTGTAAGATGGTATTTCAGTGTGGTTTTAGTTTGTATTTCTCTGGTGGTTAGTGATGTTGAGAATGTTTTATATACTTGTTGGCTGCCTGTATGTCTTCTTTTGAAAGATGTCTTTTGCACAATTTTAATGTTTTTTTTTCTTGAGTTCTTTGTAGATTCTGAATATCAGCAATTGGTTGGATGCATTGTTTGCAAATATTTTCTTCCATTCTTTAGGTTGTCTGTTTACTGTTGATTATTTCTCTTGCTGTGCAGAAGCTTTTTAGCTAATTTGTTCCCTTTGTCTGTTTTTGTGTTTGTTGCATTTCCTTTTGAGGACTTAGTCATAAATTCTTTGCCTAGACCAATGAGCAAAAGACTTTTCCCTAGGTTTTCTTGTAATATTTTCCATAATTTCAGGTTTTACATTGGCGAGAGATCAGAGTCCAGATTAATTCTTGTGCATATGGCTCTCCAATTTTCCCAGCACTATTTATTGTATAGGATGTCCTTTCCCCAGTCCCTATTTTGTCGACTTTGTCAAAGAACAGTTGGTTGTAGATATGTGGCTTTATTTCTGGGTTTTCCATTCTGTTCCATTGATCTATGTGTCTATTTTTATAAGCCAGTACATGTTGTTGGGTTTGGGTTACTATAATCTTACAGTGTAATTCAAAGTGAAGTAATTTTTTACCTCCAGTTGTATTCTTTTTGCTTAGAAATGCTTTGGCTGTTCAAGCTCTTTTTGGTTCCATATGAATATTAGGAATTTTGTTTATAACTATGTGAAAAATGACACTGGTAATTTGATAGGAATTTCATTGAATCTGTAGACTACATTAGACATTATTGTTATTTTAACAATATTGATTCTTTTGATCCATGAGCATGGGATGTTTTATTATTTATTTGTGTCATCTCTGATTTCTTTCATCAGTGTTTTGTAGTTCTCCTTTTGGAGATTTTTTTACCTCCTTGGTTAAATTTTTTTCTATGTATTGTTTTTTGTAGCTATTGTAAATGGGATTGAGTTCTTGACTTGGTTCTCAACTTGATCATTACTGCTGTATAGAAATGCTACTGATTTTTGCATATTGATTTTGTATGTTGAAACTTTACAGAAGTCATTTATCCAATCTAGGATGGTTTTCTTGGAAGAGTCTTTAGGGTTGTCTTGGTATCATCAGCAAACAGGGATGATTTTACTTCCTCTTTTTAAATTTTGATCCCTTTCACTTCTTTCTACTGCCTGATTGCTCTAGCTAGGACTTCCAGTGTCTTGTTGAATAGGAATAGTGAAAGTAGGCATTCTTGTCTTGTTCCAGTTATCAGGAGGAATGCTTTCAACATTTTCTCATTCAGCATGATGTTGGCTATAGGTTTGTCATATCTTGCTTTCATTATTTTGAGGTATGTTCCTTCTATGCCTAGTTTAGTAAAATTTTTAAATCATAAAAGAATGCAGAATTTTATCAAATGCTTTTTCTGCATCTATTGATATGATCATATCATTATTGTTTTTAATTCTGTTTATGTAGTAAATCACATATATTGACTGGCATATGTTGAACCAACCTTGCATCATGGAATAAAAGTCACTTGATAATGGTGTGTTACCTTTTTGATGTGCTGTTGGATTCAGTTTGTTAGTATTTTCTTGTGGATTTTTGTATCCATGTTCATCAAAGATATTGGTCTGTATTTTTCTTTTTTGTTGTTGTTCTTGTTTCTTTTCCTGGCTTTGGTATAAGTGTAATACCAGCTTTGCAGAATGAGTTAAGGGGGATTCCCTCCTCCTTGAGTTTCTCAGCCAGTTTCAGAAGGACTGGTATCATTAGTGCAAAAGTGATTTCAGTTTTTGCCATTACCTTCAATGGCAAAATCCACAGTTACTTTTGCACCTAATAGTTCTTCCTTGTACATCTGGTAGAATTTAGCTGTGAATCTGCCTGGTCCTGGGCTTTGCTGTTGTTGTTGTTGTTGTTGTTGTTGTTGTTGTTGTTGTTTTTGGGAGATGTTTTTTACTACTGATTCAAGTTCTCTATTTATTATTGGTCTGTTCAGAATTTCTATTTCTTCCTGTTTCAATATTTGGAGGTTATATGTTTCCTCTAGAAACCAGCGCTATTTCTTCTAGGTTTTCTAATCTGTCAGTGCATAGTTGTTCATAAGTCTCTGACAATCTTCTGTATTTCTGTTGTATCAGCTGTAATGACACATTTGTCATTTCAGATTGTGCTTATTTTAATCTCACTTCTTGGTTAATCTAGCTAGCAATCTATCAATTTTGTTTATCCTTTCAAAAAAACTATTTTTCATTTCACTGATGCTTTTTATTTTTTATTTTTTTACTTTTTATTTTTGTCAACTTCATTTAGAACTGCTCTGATCTTTGTTATTTCTTTTCTTCTACTAACTTTAGGTGTGGCTTGTTCTTATTTTCCTAATCCCTTGAAGTGTGACATTAGGTTATTAATTTGAGATCTTTCTACCTTTTTGATGTAGGGATTTAATTCTATAAATACTCCCTAAGTACTGCTTGTGCTGTATCCCAAAGGTTTGGTTGTTGTAAAGCAGATAATTTAACTTCCATGTATTATTTTGAGAGTCCCATTTGGTATTGATTTCTAGTTTTATTCCACTGTGGTTTCAGAGGTTACTTGATGTGATTTTTATTTTTAAAAATTTATTTAGACTTGCCTTGAGGCCTAGCATACAGTCAATTTTTGACTATGTCCCACACACAGATGAGAAGAGTATATGTCCTGTAATCATAGGGTAGAATGTTCTGTAAATGTGTGTTAGGTCTATTTGGTCCAGAATACAATTTAAATCCAGAGTTCTTTGTTGATTTTCTGCCTTGGTGATTTCTCTAGTGCTGTCAGTTTGATATATTGAAGATCACACTATTATTGTATTGCCTTCTGTATTTTTTCTTAGGTCTAGTAGTATTTGTTTTATGAACCTGGGTGCTCCAGTGTTGGGTGCATATAAATTTAGAGTTGTTATATCTTCTTATTTAACTAATATCTTTATCATGATATAATGGCCCTTAAAAAAAAAACTGTAGTGGACTTAGAGTCTGTTTTATCTGATAAAAGTATAGCTACCCCTGCTTATTTTTGGTTTCCATTTGTGCAGAATAACTTTTTCTACTCCTTTCCTTTGAACTTGTAAATGTATTTATAAGTTAGGTGGGTTTCTTGTATGCAGCCAATTGTTGGATTTTGATTTTTTAATCTGTTCCAGCAGCCTATATATTTTATATGGACCATTTAGTTCATTTATGTTTAAGGTTAATGTTGATATGTGAAATTTTCTTCATGTCATAACGTTGTTACCTAATTATTTTTGCACTCTTGATTGTGTAACTGCTTTATAAGACTGTGGGTGTTGCACTTGCCTGTGTTTTTTATGATGGTGAGTATTGTCCATCTATTTCCATGTTTAGAGCTCTTTTGAGCATTTCTTATTTCTTGTAGAATTGATCTAGTGGTGACAAATTCCCTTTTGTGTGTGTGTGGTTGGGGGGTCTGAGAACAACTTCATTTTTCCTTCCTTCGTGAAGCTTGGTTTAGCAGGATGTAAAATTCCTGACTGGCATTTTTTTTAAGAAGACTGAAAATAGTACCCCAATCTCTTCTGGCTTGTAAGATTCCTGCTGAGAACTCTGCTGTTAGTGTGATGGGATTTCTTTATAGGTGATTAGACACTTCTCTGTGGCCACTTTCAGTACTCTTTCCTTCAGATTGACTTTGGAAAAGCTTATGACTATAAGCTTTAGTGAAGCTTGTCTTTCAAGGTATCCTGTGGTTCTCTGAGCTTCCTTTATCTGGATGTCTGTATCTCTTTCAAAGCCTGTTTCAAAGTACATAAATATTCAAACAGAATCCCTTAAATATTTCCCTTGAAAGTATGATGATCTCCATGTCTGAGTCATGGACTCAGTCATCCTTAACTATTGCCTATTCTGGGTTCAGTATCACCTGTCACTGCTACAGAACCTCTAAGGCATGCTCCAGGATCCTAAGATTTCTTCTTCTATGTGACATCTTTATGTCCCAAAATTCTGTATCTGGAAGGTCACAATTGCTTCTTTCAAACAACCTTCTCTACCACCTGTCCCCTTGTATTAGTCTGTGTTTCAAGTGTCATGTCTAGGGGTGGTAATAAGTGTTCTCCTGACACAGGTTACTGCAACTGTGGCTTCCAAGTACCTTTGCCCTCCTTAAAAAATCAAAATCAACATAGGGACTGTAAAGATCATCTTTGATGAATCTCTCTTTCCAATTTTTATTTTGTAAATAGAAAAGACAATAACAGAATCAGTAAAGTACTAGAAGGTATACTTCCCCTCTTTTCCTTCCTTTTGTGAACAGTGTATAACTTTCCAAGGGTTTTCAAAGTCATTCTCATCACAACACACTAGTGTGCTCCATATCAGGGACTCCTGGAAGACCATGCTGTTTCCTGAGTACCAGACAAATTTTCAGCAATTGTCTCCAATTTTTTTTTTGCCCCATTCTGAGCAACAACAACCAAACTTTGAAGCAGATCTGGTTTTGGTGGGGATGGTAGTAAATCCTAGTAAATCCCTATATGTAGTAGATGTAAAATACAGTCCACAAACTTATATGAACAAAAAATAACAAACTATTTCAATTCCTTCAAATCCAATCAAACCCTGAGCCTCTAGTCTTTTCAAATATAAGTGAAGCTCTTTTGTCCAGGTTGTTTCAAAGATATGGGGCCAGGGAGATCCCTCCAAGCCTATTACTGACTCACCCTAGCTTACACTCTGATGCTCATTGTCCAGTCTACACAGACTCTGTAGATCAGATGGTTCTACTTCTGTGCTTATATAGAATCCAGGAACATGTACCAAGGTCAGAATGTTCAGTCCCTATGTTCCTATCTCCTTAAATAAATCATACACACAGATATCCTTCTAGGGCCTATCATCCCTTCGAGGGACTCACACTAAGTAAGTCCTGCTCCCTAGATCCTCCTGTACTTTCATATCCCACTGCAGACTTTGGCTTTGGATAAATTACTCACTCTTTTCTCACTGATATTTCCAGCCCTGCATACAAGTCTTCAACAAGGAAAAAAAGTTATTAAACGTTATCTTCAGTGAACAGGGTAGGAAAAATGTTACCACATGATAATATTTTAATAAGTTATCTGCTGGTGCTATAAATGACCCATTCATCCTCTTCATTACTATAGCACACTGTACCTTATTACTTCTGGCCTTGTGATATCTGTGTGTGTGAATATGTTGTGCATACACACATATACATCTTTATTTTTCTAACAGTTAAGAAGATTTTGTGTTAGTCTGTTTTCACATTGCTGACAAAGGCATACCCATGACTGGGAAGAAAAAGAAGTTTAATCGGACTTACAGTTTCACATGGCTGGGGATGCCTCAGAATCATGGCGGGAGGTGAAAGGCACTTCTTACATGGTGGCAGCAAGAGAAAATGAGGAAGAAACAAAAGCAGAAACCCCTGATAAACCCATCAGCTCTCATGAGACTTATTCACTATCCCAAGAATAGCACAAGAAAGACTGGCCCCCATGATTCAATTACCTCCCCCTAGGTCCCTCCCACCACACGAGGGAATTATGGGAGTACAATTCAAGATGAGATTTGGGTAGGGACACAGAGTTAAACCATATCAGATTTGTAAAGGCAGTCAATATAAATTATTCTTTTATAATCCCTCATAATAACTATTATAAAATAGACTCTGAATAACTATTGAAAAAGTGAATGGATACATGTTTATAAAATAATGCTATTTTAACTTTTAAATGTAGATGATGCTTTCCAAGTAGAAAAAAATCAGACTAAAAAAGCTGAAAAGGCAATTCATTTTATCCTAAAGTTGTTTAACTGTCAACAAACATCATTCTAACTGTACATGCTCAAAGGACTACATGTCGTGTAGAGTATTATATATATGACCAAACTGGGTACTAGGCCAAGAATCATTATTTAGAATTAGTAACTCAGTCATTGGGAAGATGTCCTTGTCTCAAGGCTATCAGGAAACCAATTTACATTCTTATCTCCCAAACCAAAAGATCTTGAATTGTTGTCTAAGCGAAGTATAAACAAGACTTAGAAATGTTATACTGCAAGTTTCCTTCCTAAGGACAAATACCATGTCCTTACCAACAAAAGATAATTAGATGACAGTAATGTGTGGATATACTATGGATGCATTGCACTGATCTTCACAAAACTGCATATTGCTTTGCTTGTAGTATTTCACAACAAATTTTATATGTCCAGTTCACCCTAGTGAGGCTAGCAAATATCTTGGTTTAGAGAACTGAAATTTGTTTCACATTTAAATCAAGAGACAAGTAACATAAGGAAATACTTCACAGAGACATAAAATTTCTTAAGAGTTTGGAGCTCAAATGTTTTCCTTTATTTTATGCTCCTAGGAATTAATTATTACAGGGCATTCATATAGAAATACACAGCAGGACAAGATGAACTATGTTTAAGCTTCTTAGAAATACATTTGCTTTCATTAAAGAACCACTTTCTTTTTCTATCTTAACCTTAAGTCATCTTGTCACATTGTTAAATTAAGACATTTCCTAAGTATTTTAGTGTCAAATAAAACCATCACCCTCATTAACTTGAGGAAATGGAAAAGATCAAATTGATGAGAAGTGTCAAGAGTTCTAAGTTTTCCATTTTGATTGTGGCAAATAGCCCAGCTCCATGCTAGTCGTTAATAGCAAAAATAAACTTATAATGCTCATGTTCACACACATACCAGTATTAAAGTGTGTGTGTGTGTGTGTGTGTGTGTGTGTGTGTAATGGTGGTGATGTTTTGAACTCTCCCTCAGGCATCTGGTATTCAAGCTTTCTCAGCATTTTTTACTTGAGAATAAATCATTTTGGGAAAGCATTAAAAACACAGCAAATGTCAGTGTAACATAAACAACATTCTTAATCCTACGGCAGTGTGCTTTGGCCCTGGACACCTGCTCTCCAAAAAAAAAAACACTGAGATTACATTTTCTTTTGAATCTACCAAAATACATTTTTATGTCATTTGCTTAGTAATGGACTAAATATGCAAATCCTTGAGGTATTCATCTCCCTACTTCAATACCAACGATAAAATAAAATCCCTTGATCCAGGCAGCAAACGTTAATAAACTTCTCATAGGTGGTAATTATTGCTGACCACGAAATACTAGTCCTAACAGCATCCCAGTAAACAAAAAGTGGTACTAGGCCTGTGGAAGAGGCTAAATTATACTGAATAATCATGCAAGAAGGAGACAAGATTGAATACGGAGGAAAAGGGAGTTCTAACAGTACATAGGACTTATATTTTAAGGACAGGTTAGGACAAAAGCATAAGGGTATAACTAATGAATCGTTTTGAATTTTATGACTCAAAGTTTGGCTTACAAAGTGTATGCTGGAATTGCATTTCCCCACTTCTTTGATGAGGACAAATCTCTTTTTAACTGCAGTGAACATTCAGCAGCTCAACGTATGGCATGATCATTAAATCAATGAGCCAGCTTTTAGAAGCAGCCTTATGATAATGAGCCACTCACAGCTATCTCCCTTTGTAGTACTCAGCCATCATTTTCTTTTACTTTGCTCTTCTGACCTCAGCATCAGTACTTTATTTTACTACTACAAAGAAGATATTTTGAGAGCCAATTCAACCTTTAGCTGCACGTTCTCCAACTATGATTTTACCCCATAATGTCAAAGAATGTTCTTAAAGAAAAAAGCTGAAAGAATAAAAATTCTTGTTCTGTCTTCAACATTTTTCACTAACACTAGATCCTTCATTTGCATAAGTTCTTAAATAACCAAAACAATCAATCAACAAATATTTATTATGTATCAACTTTACTCAAGGCAATAAGGTAGCTACAGAGTGTACACAGATGAATAAATCACATTCTAACTATCTAAAAGCTTATACAGTTGTCCCTCAGTATCTGTAGCAGACTGTTTCCAGGACCACCACAAATTCCAAAATCCACAGATGCTCAAGGCCCCTATGAAAATCATGTAGTAATTGCATATAATCGATGCACATCCCCCCCCAAATATTTTAAATCATCTCTGGATTACTTATAACACCTAATACAATATAAATGCTATGTAAATAGTTGTTCTACTGCATTTTTATTTGTATTTTTACTGCTGTTATTTATTTATTAAAATATTTTTGATCCTCGGTTGGCTGGATCTGCAGATGTAGAGGGCCCAAATGTACTATAATTCAAGAATGGCAAATATGTAGTAAACATGCCATTATTCACTTCTCCTGGGCCAGTGCAGATATTTCTAATCAATGTGAGTATAATATCCTGCTGATCTCCAGGGTTACCTCAGAGTCCTTCTCAATGTTTGCAATCAGCATCCAAGATGAAATTTATTTACCACTGATGATCCAAATGAAGACATTGGATAGCTATTAAAGAAAACAACTGACATACAGTATAAGGTGTACCTTTAATGGATGATAGAAATGAACTGCCATAGAATGGCAAAGGAAGAATCAGCCACTAAGGATGGAAAAAGTAATTTTTCCAAAGGATTTAGGACCTCTGCCATGTGGCTTCAAAACACAAATTGAATTTAGCTAGAGAAAATGAAGGAGAACAGTTCAGATAAGAAGAATGGCAACAAAGACACAGAGGCAATAATGAGCAAAACAAGCTTAGGAGATAGTTGAGAGCAGGTCAGCTTGACTAGAGCAAATATTTATGTGGAGAATAGCAGTAAATACAATTAGAAAGGAAGTTTGGGAGTCAATTGCAAAGGTCCCCAAATGCCATGCTTGGGTGCTTGAGCTTTTTATCTACTTATTCAATCCTAACTTGAATTGACTAGGATCCAAAATAGCTATAATTGGGTTGATAGCTCAAGATACCCAAAATAGAGTTTGAGGTAGTTGTTCTCCATTGATCCCTCAGCTCCAATTTCAGCCCTTCTCTACTTTGTTCTGTGTCACAGAATGCTAAGGTCTTTGGAATGTATCCTAGGCTCTTTCTCACTCTTCAGCTTGTAAATGGTTTCAGTAAAGACACCAAGAGAAGATCAGAAGGCAGGATGAGACTGCAGGTGTTTATTAAAACCCCCACACCCGGCCGGGCGCGGTGGCTCAAGTCTGTAATCCCAGCACTTTGGGAGGCCGAGACGGGCAGATCACAAGGTCAGAAGATCAAGACCATCCTGGCTAACCCGGTGAAACCCCGTCTCTACTAAAAAATACAAAAAACTAGCTGGGCAAGGTGGTGAGCGCCTGTAGTCCCAGCTACTCGGGAGGCTGAGACAGGAGAATGGTGTAAACCCGGCAGGCGGAGCTTGCAGTGAGCTGAGATCCGGCCATTGCACTCCAGGCTGGGTGACAGAGCAAGACTCCATCTCAAAAAAAACAAAAACAAAAACAAAAAAAAAACCCCACACCCTCTCTGCTAGGCTGTGATTTTGGCAGCGGCTTGGTTCCTCTATATAAGGTGGCCTCTCATCCACCACTGTATTAGTTTGTTCTCATGCTGCTATGAAGAAATATCCAAGATTGGGTAATGAAAAAAGGAAAGAAGTTTAATTGACTCACAGTTCCTCAGGACTAGAGAAGCTTCAGGAAACTTATAATCATAGTGGAAGAAGAAGCAATTACGTCCTTCGTCATGTGGCGGGAGGAAGGAGAAGTGCCCAGCAGAGGGGGGAAAGCCCTTTATAAAACCATCAGATCTTGTGATAACTCACTCACTATCACAAGAACAGCATGAGGGTAACTGCCCCCATGATTCAATTACCTCCCACCAGGTTCTCCCATGGCATGGGGGGATTATGGGAACAATAATTCAAAATGAGATTTGGGTGAGAACATAGCCAAACCATATTATTCCGCCCGGCACCTCCCAAATCTCATATCCTTAGATTTCAAAACATAATCATGCCTTTCCAACAGTCCCTGAAAGTCTTAGCTCATTCCAGCATTTACCCAAAAGTCCAAGTCCAAAGTTTCACCTGAGACAAGGCAAGTTCCTTCCACCTACTAGCCTGTAAAATCAAAAGCAAGGTAGTTACTTCCTACATACATTGGGGATACAGGCACTGGATAAATACACCCATTCCAAATGGGAGAAATCAGCCAAAACAAAGGGGCTATAGGCCAAATGAAAGTCCAGTATCCAACAGGGCAATTAGTAAACCTTAAAGTTTCAAAATAATATCCTTTGACTTCATGTCTCACATCCAGGTCACACTGATCTAAGAGGTGGGCCCCCACAGGCTTGAGCAGCTCCACTCCTGTGGCTTTGCATGGTACAGCCCCCATCCCGGCTGCTTTCACAGGTTGGTGTTGAGTGTCTAAAGCTTTTCCAGGCCCACTGTGCAAGTTGTCCGTGAATGTACCATTCTGGGGTCTGGAGGAAGGTGGCGTTCTTCTCACAGCTCAACTAGGCAGTTCCCCAGTAGAGACTCTGTGTGGATGCTTCAACTGATACTTCCCTTCCACACTGCCCCAACAGAGGTTATCCATTAAGATTCCACCACTGCAGCAAACTTCTGCCTGGACGTCCAAATGTTTCCATACATCCTCTGAAATCCAGGCAGAGGTTCCCAAACCTCAATTCTTGACTTTGGTGCACCTGCAGGCCCAATACCATGCAAAAGCTGCCAAGGCTTGGAATTTGCACCACCTGAAGCAACAGCCTGAGCAATATGATGGCCCATTTTAGCCACGGCTGGAGCTGAAACAACAGGGATGCAGGGCACCAGGTCCTGAGGCTGCATAGAGCATTGGAGCCCCCAGCCTAGGAAACCATTTTTCTCTCCTAGGCTCTGGACATGATGGGAGACGCTGCTGTGAAGGTATCTGACATATCTGACATACCCTGGAGACATTTTCCCCATGGTCTTGGGACTTAGCATTAGGCTCCTTGCTACTTATGCAAATTTCTGCAGCCAGCTTGAAATTCTCCCCAGAAAATGGGTTTTTCTTTTCTATCACATTGTCAGGCTACAAATTTTCCAAAGTTTTATGCTCTGCTTCTTCTTGAACACTGTGCCACTAAGAAATTTCTTCCACCAGATACCCTAAATCATCTCTGTCAAGTTCAATGTACCACAAATCTCTAGTACAGTGGTAAAATGCCACCAGTCTGTTTGTTAAAGCATAGCAAGAATCACCTTTATTCCAATTCCCAAGAAGTTCCTCATCTCCATCTGAGATCACCTTAGCTG
This sequence comes from Colobus angolensis palliatus, assembly GCF_000951035.1. Classification (NCBI taxonomy): domain Eukaryota; kingdom Metazoa; phylum Chordata; class Mammalia; order Primates; family Cercopithecidae; genus Colobus; species Colobus angolensis. Next base: position 3,722,206 of record NW_012113030.1, read on the forward strand.
GACTTCATTGTCCATATCATTATCAGCAATTTGGTGGAAGCCATTCAACAAGTCTCTAGGAAGTTCCAAACTTTCCCACATTTTCCTGTCTTCTTCTGAGCTCTCCAGACTGTTCCAACCTCTGCCTGTTACCTAGCTCTAAAGTTGCTTCCACATTTTTGGGTATCCTTATAGCAGCACCCCACTATCTCCCAGTACCAATTTACTATAGTAGTCTGTTCTCATGCGGCATGAAGAAATACCTGAGACTGGGTAATTTATAAAGGAAAGAGGCTTAATTACCTTGCAGTACCGCAGGACTGGGGAGGCCTTAGGAAACTTATAATCATGGTGGAAGGGGAAGCAAACACATCCTTCTTCACCTAGCACGAGGAAAGATAGTGCTGAGCGAAGGGGGAAAGCCCTTTATAAAACATCAGATCTCGTGATAACTTACTCAATATCATGAGAACAGCATGGGGGTAACCACCCCTGTGATTCAATTACCTCCCACAAGGTCCCGTTCACCACATGTGGGGATTATGGGAACTACAATTCAAGATAAGATATGGGTGAGGACACACCCAAACGATATCAGCCACTAGATCTCTCACCAAGTTGCAGTAACTCTACTCCCTCTCCTTGCCCTTTTAGGCATAGAACTGGTAACAGCACCTTGTTGCTAATTGCTAGGTACTGAGGACTAAACTCTGATTTTCTATCTTGCCCAAATTCTTACATAGGGGGTCTAGGGAGTCATACCCTACAAACCATAAATTCTCATCAGATGGTTTTATTTGACCCTATATATTGTGACTTACTTTTCAGTCTGACTCTGGCATAACATTATGAGACAAGGAAAAAATATTTAACCCAGAATATATTTCCTTGCCATACCTTAAAATTTTCCTGAAAAGTCTCTTGTGGGGAAAATCCACATCTTTAGAGAATCCCCTTTCTTCTTTGTTTTCTTTCCTTCTTTCCAGATTCAGGAGAAAATCAACTAAAAGCCAGGCACCCTTTTAGGTCCAATAAGAAACATTTTACAATCTGCTCCATCTCTGCAGTCTTCTATCTGAGAGATTCCTCTGCACAATAAAACTTCATCTCCACAATCCTCTGTCTTAACCTGAGCATTCCTTTCCATAGTCCCAGGTCTTCACATAAACTCAAACAATTGTTAACCAGAAAATATCTAAATGTACATACAGCCTGGAAGCTCCCACTTTGAGTTGTCTCACCTTTCTGAACAAAACCACTTTCTAAATGTATTTGATTGATGTCTCATGCCTCCCTAAAATATATAAAACCAGGCTGTATCCTGACCACCTTGGGCACATGTTCTCAGGATCTGTGATATTGCCTGTCACTGGCCAACATCACTCATATTTGGCTCAGAATAAATCTCTTCAAATATTTTACAGAGTTTGACTCTTTTGTCAACACTACTTTACCACCTTTTTTAAGTTAGCTTTCTTAACCTGCCACACCTCCATAAATTGTCCCTTTTTAAAGACAGGATCTCTCCCCATCACTCAGGCTGGAGTGCAATGGTGCAATCATGGTTCACTGAAACTTTGACCTCCTGGGCTCAAGTGATCCTCCTGCCTCAGCCTCCCAAATAGCTGGGACTACAGGGCCATGCCACCATGCCTGGCTAAATTTTTTTAATGTCTTTATAGATACAGAGTCTCACTGTGTTGCCCAGGCAGGTCTTGAACTCCTGGCCTCAAGCAGTTCTCCCACCTTGGCCTCTCAAAGTGCTGGGATTACAGGCATGAGCCACCATGTCATGGATTAGATCTTAAATAGGATTCTGACTGTTACAAAACTCAACTCTTTGTTAAAGCATCATCAGCCATATAATTGTAATGTCAGTTTTACTCCAACTTGAACTATTAAGGATTGAATAGCTCTGTACCAAATGATTCACTCCTTTGGGAAGTTCTCCATCCCTTCCCTCATACATGTGTAGCCTGTGAACATCGTAAGACAAAATGGGAACTAGGTTCATTCCATTTGACAATGCTAGTAGGTTGGTAACAGAAGCCTATGAAACCACATCAGCTTCATCAGGATACATTTTCACAATTGATGAATGATATATGCTTTGGGAACAGTGGGTCTTTTTTGCTTATCTATTTGCCTCACACACCCAAAATATTTTTTGTATCTGTATGTTTTTTATTGTCAAAGCTCTAGTAAAAATATTAGAAATGTCAGAATCAAGATCCAAGTATGTTAATGAGCTCTGTGTGAGTTTCACACTGAAGATCAGCTAATTGGCTGTCACTTTTGGATCACCTGGAAGATCCTAAACTTTGATGAGCATTTTCTGGCCCCTGACTGTGACTGACACATGCTTCTTAAGCCCAAAATCTTCTGTAGCCTCTTTCTTTATTAGGGCTTTCCTACATACATCTTTCAAGGCAAATGATTCCATGTAGGGTCATGGTCAATACAAGTGAGGATATACCAGGGGAAAACTGCCTGACTAGCAACCCAGGTCTTACCAATTCCAAAGTTTTTCCCATGTGTCTGTTGCTTAACACTTTACTTTCTATGTGAAAAAAAGCTATTTTTTTACTTTCTATGTATTTTTATATAACTTGCCCCATCACTGCATTACTGTTCAATGTCCACGCCTCTAATGCTGCATTGTCTCAGTCAATTTAGGGACCCCACTGGGAAGACAGTCCAGCCAAATCTTTAAAGGTACTAATCTAAGAGAACCTAATAGAATATAGCCCTGACTTGTTTGTTGTGATTCATAATGTGTCATTTTTCAGACTCTAAGTTTCACTGGGTTCTAACTAGAACAATTTTGAAAAGTTTCTGTTGTCAGAAGTTAAATTAGTTTATTTGTTGTTTTTTAAGTTGATTAAATTGACTACCACTTGACATTTTTTGGAAAAGAACTCAGAACTTTTCATCAACATTCAAGTCTGATATGTTCTACCCTATCTTAGAAAATAGATTTAGTACCATCTGGTTTGTTATAGAAAAATGTTGCAGCAGCATTTGACTCCAAGGAAATAGACTCAGAAATCAGAAATGTGAAAAACGCTTTCATAGTTTCCATTTCCTTCGATGTAATGAAATCCTAGTGCACAGTTTTGTAAATTCAGGTCTAAGACATATGGGTCTATCAAAATGCTACCAGGAAGGAATAGGTTTAGTATATTATTGAAGTATCCAAACATTGAGCACTCAGTAGATACCAAAGAGGCTTTAAACAAAATAATTTACAAAGACAAGTCTTACATCACTTGGATTGCTGATGCCTGGATGGGATATATTTTTTATATACCCTTGGTTCTCAGTTCTTCTAATCAGCCATAATAATTGAGCTTGATGTCATAAATAAAAAACTAAGAGTACTTTATGGCATTCACAGGAAGCCCTAACCAAAAAAAAAATAGCGTCATGCTTAATTCATTTCCTAATTTTCTGATTGATTCTTTATAGAGCCACTTATGGAGACTAATTCCTATTACTTCAAGAGTTTAGGGGAAATGTTTCAACTTTAGTATTTTCCATGTTCTAACCATTTTGTCGGCATGACTCACAATGAACAGATTCAGTTACTGTAGGAAATTGTGGCTAGCACTTTTGACACCACTAATGCAATAAGTTAACAAACTACACATGGCGTATATCTTTACTGCCTGATCACCAACTACGACAGCTTTTTAAGTCATCCTTATCCTTATTTATCCATCCAGCACACTCATCTTCCAGTAGTTGTACATTATTTTATCCAGCACAGGAACAATGCACCTAGAAGAATTTTTTGACAAAGAGTTTGAGGTCTTCTCAGACTGTATCATTCCCCTGAGAACCTTTTATACCTTCTAACTCTGGTGTCACATTAATGAGAACAGGTGGTGTTGGGCTTATCACTTTTAGTATAAACAAGCCTTCCAAGCCTAGCATCGTGCATACCATTTATCTAGAGATCTTCTAGCAACTTGACACTTTTAGCACACCTTTGAGCCAAAAACCCATAAATGCTGGAAAATATTCATCTATATGTATCATTCTTTCTCAAAGATGGCACTACTGGGAATGTCTTCAGTACAATGGAAGTAAAAAAGATCAAGCAAAGTATCCTGTGCAGTCTCTTCTTACTTGTAAATCTTCTAAGTGCCAAATTTTGTCTTAAGAGAGCGATTCTCAAAACTGTGAAATGAAGGAGCAGAATGACCTATGCAGAGTGGATGTTTAACAAATGTTTGCTGGTTAAGTGATGCGATGATATAAGTAAGAGACAAATAAATTGTATTAGTTTCCTAGGGATGCCCTTACTAAGTATCCCAAACTGAATAGCTTAAAACATAAGAAATTTATTCTCTCACAGTTCTGGAGGCCAAAAATCCAAAATCATGCTGTAATCATGTCCATGGTTGCTCTGAGACTCTGCGTAGAATCTCTCCTTGCCTATTCCCAGTCTCCAGTGATAAACATCAAATCTTTCTATACCTTGGCTTGCAACTGCATCACTCCAATCTCTTCCCCTGTCATCCTACGGTGCTCTCCCTGTATGTTTTCATCTTAACATGGCATTTTTCCTTTTCCTAGAATGACATAGTCATATTGGAGTAGAGTCCACCTAATGACCTCTTCTTTACTTGATTACATCTGCAAAGACTTATTTCTAAATAAGGTCACATTCATAGGTACTGGATGTTAGGACTGCAGTTTTTTTGTTTTTTTTTTTTTTTTTTTGGAGAGGTAGACACAATTCAACCCCTAACACAAGGGCACAGGGATGCACATAGAATAGAAACATTCCTTAGAGCATTTCTGAAAATAACTCTTAATACTGGTATTTTAAATGCTATAATACGTTCTAAGCCCACATATTTGAGTTGGGTCTCTGAAGTGTTACTTTTGTTATCCTTATTTCCTAAATTTCTACTTTTTATTTCATTTTTCATACTTTCTTCTGATAATGTTTTCAAACCATCAATATCAATTTAGTTTCCAACCACTCAATTTTCTGCAACTTACTGATCTTCTGATGACCCATAAGCAACTACCTATTTTCATGTTGTCTGTAACAAAGGGGTAACGAGTTACTTAGGTACAAAATAAAAGACCACACTTGTATTTTTGCCTCCATTAAAAATCATCTTAGATATTATATATAATAAATATTTTCTACTAATCCCAATCCTGATGCTAATGTTAAATGCAAATGCTATGTAAAAATCGGTAACCCAAATCCTTTATATTGTCCTCACTCTTGAATTTGGTATACACTATTGCAACCACCTGGATGATCCAATTACTCCTTGAATAAACATTAATTGAAATTCTCGGCCCAGCATGGTGGCACATGCCTGTAATCCTAGCTGCTTGGGAGGCTGAGGCAGGAGAATTGCTTGAACTCACGAGGTGGAGGTTGCCCTGAACTGATATCACACCACTGCACTCCAGCCTGGCCAACAAAGCTAGGCTCTATCTCAAAAGAAAAAAGAAAGAAATTCTAGCCTGCCCAAAGTCAGAAAGTCAGACTCGCTAACTGTACTTCAAAATTCCTTGCTGTTTTCCCAGGTTGCCAAATTCATTAGACACACTCATTTTTTTTTTCTATATAAAGCAAACCAGAAGATTTGAAGCCATTTTAGACTATTTTGTCCTCAACATTCAATTAGTCTCAAGCACACAATGCAGTACCCCTCATACACACACAAACACAAAATAGTAACTATGGATGATGACAGATATGTTAAGTTTATTTTCATAATCATTATACAATGTATATGCATATCAAATCATCATGGTGTCCACCTTGGAGATACATAATTTTTATTTGTCAGTTGCACCTCAATTCTGCTACATTACCATAAGCTTTTTGGTAACATAAATCATACTGTAATCACCCATGGGTCATAGATCAGGATCTTGCACATAGATTATTAAATCAACTGAGGAGTACATCATGAAGGAAAAACAGAAACAAGATACTATAAACTGTAAGTTATAATTTTTAATAACACAATTATATAATATTTAATACCGCAATATTATAAGAATAATATTGTGCTACTTAGCTCTCTTTCTCCCTGACTACTATCCCTATAGTCTTTTGAATATAATAATTCTGCTCACAGTCTTTCCTTTGCTTTCCTGAGGTCCTTCATGATCACTGAAAAAGTGTCAGCTGGGAAATCTTGAAAGGTTGAACAGTCCTATGACTGTTACTCTGGCCATTCAGCAATGAAAGTAGCTGCTGAAATTCACTATTTGGCTAGCCAATTATTGTTCTACTAACCAGAGCACTATTGTCTTTATAAAGATAGTTTAGTACAGTAGCCTTGAGAAAACTCACAAATAGCATCAACAATGTCTGAATCTTTAACAAACTTCGAAAATGACCCACTGCAAAGGCTCAACCTTAATGTATCACAGAGGCAGCCAGAAATGGGTAATTTGCAGTAGAGCATTGTCCCATATTTTTAAAATTTATTTTACCTTGTGCCTGTATCTTTTCAGTTGTTCTTGATTTGTGCTTCTGGATATCTGACCATATTCCACACTTTAAATATTAATTGGGAATGCCTGACAAGTGTTTCAGAGATTCTGTCTCTTAGATCTATTTTACAACCTCTTTCTTACCAAGCAATCCAGTTGAAAAGGAAACCTAGATGATGTATTTTGCCGTCCATTTGCTAACAGACAAGTACCCTAGTCAGACAAATAGAAGAATAAAATATTTTCATGAAGCATGCTGCCAATAACAGCCTCTGCTGGCTTGCTTTTCTTACCATTTTAATTGTCTCCTAATCTGTTCCACTATATAAGAGGCACAGTAATGTATTACTTAGCTCAGTTCAATAATTACATTTGAATGGCAATTTAAAGCTATTAAAGAATTTTTGCATTTTTATTTTATTCCTTTGTCAAAACTATTCTATCACTCAAGATTAAATCGTGATATCAGAGCTACTACAAATATTGCAGAAATAAGAGGGTTTGTATAGAAATTAACATTTAGAAAAATGTGGTAGGAATGGGGCAAATGAAAGTCTACAAAAATAATCATTAGCCATGTCAGCCTGAAATGCTAACTCAAGTAGATAGGAGGAACTTGAGGGAAATTCAGCAACCATGCAGATTCTATGGACTGAATACATCTTCTAGGAAGCTTCTACTCTGGGAAAGTTGCTGCCTCTGGAAATCATCACCTTTGTGGGCCTGGGACCAAACACCTGGGGCCTAGGACCACAGTTGATCAGCTGGGCCAGCAGTCAGGAAAATGAGCTGAGTACAAGCAGGAAAAGAAGGATGATATGCTGAGACCCACCAGACACCTCTGTCCTTCCACCACTGTGTTTGTTTCCCTCAAACTTCCAAGGTAGTTCTGCTTCACTTCCACCTTCCAGATCTCATGTGAGTTCTTCTTTTGGCTTATAGTAACTTGGAACCATACAGGAAAGGTGATTCAAGTGAAGGTAGTTCCCAATCTTGGACAGAAGTAGCAATGCTAAGTAGACACTGCTGTGCTAAGAGGTCAAAGTGAGATGCTATTCAGCCCATTCTAAAAGTGAGGAAATTAAGATACGGCTTACTTAAAGTTACTTGGCTAAGAAGCAGTAGATTCACGCAAACGATTTGAAAAGATAACTCATGAAGAGAAGAAATCCTAATGGCTAATGCATACATTTTGTCTCAATGAAATGTAAGAATCAGATATCACTATATACCCTAAGTAGAAAAAGCTAAAAATTCTGACCATACCAAGTGTTGCTAAGGATGTAGAGAAAGGAAGCTGTCAGTAACTAATGTCAGGAATTTAAATAGGCACAACCACTTTGGGAAACAGTTTGGCATTATCTAGAAAAACCAAACATGGCCCGGCATGGTGGCTCATGTCTGTAATTCCAGCACTTCAGGAGGAAGAGGCAGGCGGATCACTTGAGCTCAGGAGTTCAAGATCAGCCTGGGCAACATGGCGAAATCTCATCTCTACCAAAGAAAAGAAAAAATACAAAAAAAAATAGCCAGGTATTGATGTCTCGTGCCTGTATCCTGTAGTCCCAACTACACTGGAGGCTGAAGCTGACGAATTACTTGAGCCCAGGAAGTGGAGGTTGCATTGAGCCAAGATCGTGTCACTGCATTCTAACCTGGATGACAGAGTGAGATCCTATCTAAAAAAAAGAAGAAAAACCAAACATACCCCATAATATGACTCAACAGCCTCTGTCATATAAGTAATATACCTAGAAAAATGTGCACACCATAATATGTGTGTGTATAAAATGATATGACATATGTGTCATATGTATGGTATATGTATAAGAGAATGTTCACAATGGTATTATTTGTATCATTTTAAAACTGAAAACAACCCAAAAGTCCATGTACAAAAGAATAAATTCTGACATATTCATTCAATGGAATACTGCACAGCAAGGAAAATGAGTGAACTAGAACTACATAGAAAGAACATAGATTAATGTTATAAATATAACAAAACAACATATGCAAATCGATAAGTATGATTCATCACATAAACAGAACTAAAGATGAAAACCACATGATTATCTCAATAGATATAAAAAGCTTTTTGATAAAATTCAATATGCTAAAAACTCTCAATAAACTAGGTATTAAAGGAACATACCTCAAACTAGTAAGAGCCTTTCATGACAAACCCACAGCCAATATCATACTGAATGGGCAAAGGTTGGAAGCATTCCCTTTGAAAACCGGAACAAGACAAGGATGCCTTCTCTTATCACTCCTATTCAACACAGTATTGGAAGTTCTGCCCAGGGCAATCAGGCAAAAGAAAGAAATAAACTAAAAAGCTTCTGCACAGCAAAAGAAACTATCAACAGAGTAAACAGACAACCTACAGAATGGGAGAAAACTTTTACTGTGAATCCAACAAAGGTCGAATATCCAGCATCTGTAAGGAACTTAAACAAATTTATGAGGAAAAATAACAAACAACCCCATTAAAAAGTGAGCAACAAACATGAACAGACATTTCTCAAAAGGAGACATACAAGCAGCCAACAATCATATGAAAAAAAGTTCAACATCACTGATCATTAGAGAAATGCAAATCAAAACCACAATGAGACACCATCTCACACCAGTCAGAATGGCCATTATTAATAAGTCAAAAAATAACAGGTGCTGGTGAGGTTGTGGAGAAAAAGAAATGCTTATACACTGTTGGTGGGAGAGTAAATTAGTTCGACCATTGTGGAAGACAGTGTGGTGATTCCTCAAAGACCTAATACAGAAATACTATTCAACCCAGTAATCTCATTACTGGGTATATACCTAAACGAATATGAATTGTTCTGTTATAAAGACCCACGCACATGCATGTTCATTGCAGCACTAATCACAATAGCAAAGACATGGAATCAATCTAAATGCCCATCAATGATGGACTGGATAAAGAAAATGTGGTATATATACACTATGAAATACTATGAAACCATACAAAAGAGTAAGATAATATGTCCTTTGCAGGGACATGGAATGAACTGGAAGCCATTACTCTTAGCAAACTAACTCAGGAAAAAAAAAATTATGGCCTGTTCTTATTTATAAGTGGAACCTAAATTATGAGAACACATTGACACGTAGAGGGAACAACACACACTGGGGCCTATCAGAAAGTGGAAGTTGGGAGGAGGGAGACGATCAGAAAAAATTACTAATGGGTACTGGGCTTAATACCTGAGTGATGAAATATTCTGTACCACAAGCCCCCATGACACATGTTTACTTATGTAACAAACCTGCACATCCTGCATACGTACCCCTAAATTTAAGAGTTAAATATATATAACTTTATATTATATATTATATATAATAAAACAGTAATTATACATGTAATGGATTAGATTCTCTATTAAAAGTCGGAGATCCTTCCCACATTAGTCTTTAAAAAGTACTAGAAATACAACATCTGTAAAAGACATACCCCAAAATGAGAAAGTATGACAATGATACACTAGGCAAAAAGCGGAATTTTTAAAAAGAGTAGAAAACATGAAACATGACAAAATTCAAGGCAAATATCTTAAAGGAGTAAGAGATAAAGTAAACACTTGTAAAAGGAGCAAGAGCTGATATAACAATCATTAACATATATTTACTTAAAAATGTAGCCCTAGAATATGTAAAACAAAACTGACAAACCCTCAGAAAGAAAATAGATCGACGGCTTTAGGTGGAGATATTCACACTTTCTTTTTTTTTTTTTTTTTGAGACGGAGTCTCGCTCTGCCGCCCGGGCTGGAGTGCAGTGGCCAGATCTCAGCTCACTGCAAGCTCCGCCTCCCAGGTTCCCGCCATTCTCCTGCCTCAGCCTCCCGAGTAGCTGGGACTACAGACGCCCGCCACCTCGCCCGGCTAGTTTTTTGTATTTTTTTAGTAGAGACGGGGTTTCACCGTGTTCGCCAGGATGGTCTCGATCTCCTGACCTCGTGATCCGCCCGTCTCGGCCTCCCAAAGTGCTGGGATTACAGGCTTGAGCCACCGCGCCCGGCCCACACTTTCTTTAAAAATAAACAAGCCAAAAAAATTGGACAAAGACATAGAAAGTCTAAATAATATTAACAACTGCTCTAAATTCCATATTATCTTCCTTCATCTAATTGAAGATAATTTGCTTCCCAATTTTTTAAAGTCAAAAGTGCAATTACCATTAATTTCAATGAGGAAAAAAACATTCTTCTTGGACACCCAATTTGATATCCATTTTTGTTAAAAACAACATCAAGTCACATTAAAATGGGCATAATGACTTTAATAGTTAACATCATTTACAGTAACCAAAGTAACAAGTCATTTTCCCTACAATAGTTACCCTAGAATATGTATTAGTCTAATTGGTCTACTTTCCTTGGGTTTTTTTGGTTTTTTGGTTTTTTTTTTAGAGCTTATGTGTTTTCCTCTCAGACTATGTTCAGTAATAACGTACACATAATATTCAACGTTCGTGCAATTCAAAATCTCATGTGAAAAACCCAGGACAAAAGGCATCCTTGAATCAATACATTTTTATAATGAACAAAATTATCACTAACCTCACAGACCTGCACAATGAAACCTTACACAGCTCAGCTATATACAAAGCAGGTAAAGTCCCTTTTGCCCTTATGCATCCAATAAAATGCCTAGTAAACTAAAGTAGACAATATTAAAAGAAATTCTTTGTAAAACTGATATTCTCAGATCCCAAATGACTGTATTATAAGTGTCACTATAAGTCACTGCAATAGAGTGTACAAATTCTTTTCAGACATATAGTAAACATCCACAAGAACTGACTCTGCCTTTGGTATACCACCTAGATCCCCTTTACTGCATTAGTATACCCATCCCCACCTGCTGTAGATTTGGGCTGCTAACGGCCCATATCTGCACCCTTGTCAGCAAGGTTGTTCTTAGCCAGCAAGAGTCACCTTGCCTAAATATGCTCGGGAGGTCATACTCTCCCACCCCATCCAAAGGGTCGGGATAGCTGTCTGATGTAAGGATGTAACACCCACCACCCTGCTTTTGGGAAGGACAACTTCTAGGACCAAACTAACATTCTGAAGGTCCCTGTGAGATCAGGCTAAGGCTAAACTCCTAAAACACATCTGTCCTTGTCTGCTTCTTCTGATCTGGTCTACTTCTATCACTCCCTTACAGGCTTCTCTGGAGAACATTCCCTTTGTAAATAACTTGCACAAGAATCTCATGCATCTAGGAACCTTATCTAAGACAGGTGATACCAGGAGTAGACCTACTGCTGATGCAGAACATAAAGCTGGATACGGGAGAATTTTTCAATAGTAAGACCTGTCTCCTTGATTCAAGATTTAATACCATGCGAAGGAACTCTGGAGTTGGTTTGAATACACTAATGAGATGGCTCTTAGATGCTTGAAAAAATGATGACCTACATTAAATGCATGCCAGAACTGCTGTGATAGATTGCAGAGGAAGAAATCAACAGATTAAAAGTGGGTGTGCTGATAGAATTGATCTATCATAGGTAATAAGGAATACTCTGGTTAGGGGTCACTAGCATCATCAAGAAACTCAGAAATTGCCATTCTCTGGAGACCAGTACTGATAGAAACACTATTGGAGAACTTGGGTCCCCACTAGCAATAAGGAAGATAGGAGCCCAAAACAGGAAAAGCCACAAGGCAGCACATAACCATCATAGACAAAGAGGACATAATTATTAAAATGGACAAGTTAAAATGGCAGCCAAGAGCACCTGACTCACAGGGATCTATGGATATGACTCTTGGACATTTGTTATGTATTTCTAGAGGCAAGATAGTAGGATAGATAACATGATATTGCATAATATAAATAACCAAAAAAGATCCAAAAGGATGAATAGAAGGCTGAGGTCACCCTTGCATGAAAAGTCACAATTCCTTGTCTTATTTCCAGATATCAGCCATTTCTCTGACCCAGAACCCATCTACTGAAAGAGAACCTATTCCCCTTGAGGAAAGGCCAGAAATACCACAGCAAATCTACAAAGTAGTGATTCCTCCAGTCTTCCCACCAAAAGGAACTATGGCCATTTACTTGGTTGAGCATACACTGGAGAAAGGGAAACTTTAGCTCTTTCACATTATCTGTTTAACCCCATATCAATTTATTGTGAAACCCTACCATTAACCTGTAACTTCACTGGTGAATTCTACCAAACATTTAAAGAATAATATCAATTCTACACAATTTTTTCAGAAAATTTAAAAAGAATACTTCCCAAGTCATTTTACAGAATCAACAAAATTATCTGTCAGATATCAAGGACAGAATTATCCTAATATCAAAAATACACACTAATATCTGGGGGTTCAAGGCTCCATTATGCTCCTCCCCTTAGAGTACTCTATATATAGAGTAAGAGTGTATAGAAGTTGGGTAATAAATATGCCCTAAGGCCATCATACAATAGGTCCACTGACACACCTGATGGTATTTTCTCAGTTTCCAAATGTGCAAACTGGATGTACTTAGATATTTGCACTACCCTAATAAAGATTACTTTGTCTGTGAATAAAACTACTATACTAGTGAATGTGAAGCTGAAGCCCCCAAAATTGCTTCTTCCCACTCTCAACTAAGATAGTAAACCACGCATATATTGTATCCTAGGTAGAACTGCAAACATTAGCCTGCCCTCAAAAATGTCAAGAATGCAGGGGTGATGATTCTCATCAGTCCCATTTAATCCACTAGTCTGTTCCCTGAAAACACCAGTCAGGATACTAGTAGATGACAGTTAACTGCTGCCATTTTAACTAAATGGAAGCCTCAATTGCAGTTGATGCCCCAGACATGATATCATTGCTAAAACAGATTTTTAATGTAGCTTCTATTATGTCCCAGTTGAGTTGGCAGATATGTTCATTTCCAGACCCATCTGTAGGAGAATCATTAACGGTTCTTACTCTCATGGGAAAAACAACACTGTGCATTCATTCTGGGGCTCTGTTTACTCTCCTGCTTTTGATCGCAACATTCTCTTCCCTATCATGAACACACAGGGACTAAAAAGAAAAATAGAATTGTATCTTTCTCTTTCCTTGGGTGACATTATTTTCAGGGTAATTTGTTGGCTAATACAAGAAAGTAACATGAGTAAGACAGGGCACACTAGGATTCCTTGGTCATTTGTATACCTTAGAAAACTTTTGCCTTCTTATTACATTCAGAGCAGGTTCTTATACAAACAGAAAGCAAGGCCACTTGAGGCTGTCAGCACCCCTGCTTATTCAGCTGTAGGTGTGTCATGCTTACCCTGTGCTTGTTTTGAGTCTCACTGAACTCCCACACATCATGGATTCACCAGAACTCTGTGCTCATGGAAAATCAAAACATTATATGCATGTGAACTATCAAAAATAGCGGACCCACATATTTCATTCCTCTTCTCTGGTCTCATACACATCCATTGTCCCATCAAACATCACTTACAAAACTTAAGTTCAACGGTAAAATTTTTAAGAATTCTAAGATGGCAATGGCAGAACATGAAACCAAACAGAAGTTTCTTCTGAGTGTGAAATCTTATGCAACTGCTCAAGTCACACATGCATGAAGCCAGGACTGCCAACATGATATTTTGTGGACACTTTCAATAAATGAATACATGAATGCATTTCATGAAGGAAAATACAAACTGCATATTAGTATAGCAGTGAGATATTTTCATGTGACAAGTTCTCAAACTCACTTTTTTCAATGATAATTCCTGTTGTTGGAGTTATTAGACCTCCCTGGTAGATTGTTTCTACATTTCTGATATAAAAACTCTTAGTGGGGTTCATCTTCTTTAACACAGCAATTATACTTATGAAAATCCAATGTAAGAAAATAGAAGTTGCAAGCACAGATTCATAATGGAACATGTTCATTGCAGCATCATTTTTAAGAAGGAAAAATTGAAAACAACTTTAATGCCTAAGAGTGGGGCACTAACTAGAAAATATTTCATATTTTTATACAATCAAATATTAAGCCATAATACAAAAGCATTTGTGTGAAATATATTTGGTGTCATGAAAAATGCCTCACATCATTTAATAAAATGGTAGAAAATTACATACACATTAGGGTCATGTGTATGTGTATGTATGTACACATATATGACTAAGAGGAATTCATCAAAACATTATTTGTACTGATATTGGCAGTGGGATTATAGGTGATTTGGTTTCTTTATATTTCCCACTTCTTTCTTCTACCACCCTTAATTTCTTTTGAAAATTAAAAATGTATATATATGAAATACCAATCAGAGGAAAGTCTTCAAATTAATTCTAAGCATTTTTAGGACTTTATTAATATTGTAGAATGCATTCATCTGTGTCTGGTACATTTTGCATAATTTGTGTTTCTCTTCAGCCCTTCAATTGCTTTGTGAAATCAACTGCTTTTAGTTCATGCTATTGAGCCCATGAGACAGATATAGAATAGTGTGAAGGTAGTGATGGTTATATTGATGACCAAAAAAAGAGCCAAACACTCTATTGGTTTGTATCTTTGCGGTTTTTTATTTAGGTACAGAACTAAAATTTCAATTGATGCTTGAGGCTTTAGCCCAACACTTCTTATTCTGTCTCTCAGTAAGACGAGATCTGGCACAATTGATTCAGTTAGGTACTTGAAACGCTGCAGAAATGGCCTCAAGGATGCTATTGCTGCTATTGTACACAATTATTGCCTCAGTAATTATCATTATATTTTCATAGAATTTTAAGTAGTAGTTACTCTTGCATATTTTATAGTTTTGCTTATATTACAAGTTTAGCAAGAGAAATACACTCTCACAAATTGATCAATATTTGAATATTCATGACAAAAACACATACATTCCTATTAAGAAAAGTCTAAATAGTCCTTTCTAACTCTGTAATTAATACAGAGAAAAAGCAATGAATCAATTATTTTCATTTATTTGAACTAACATGGGCAACTGTCTACAGAAAAACCATTTATAAATTGTTTTGTAAAGTGCTTTAAGATGTATTTGAACTTTCTAAGAAAGAAAGAATGCATCATTGCCTCTTCCCTAAATAGGTAAATATTTCAAGGGAAGAGATTCACACTGAAAATATTTAGGTCAAAATGACCTGTCCTTTCCTAGTCTGATTCAACTAGCAAAGAGTCTATGTCCTCACCCCGCAGCGTCTTCCTGCATTGGCACTCTGAGCATTGAGCATCGGGAGTTAACATCAACCTAAGATTTTCAAGGTTGGAGGTAGCCTTGAAAAGACATTGAGTCCATTGGTTCTCAAATGAGTCTGCTTATATCATCATTTTAGGGGTTTTCTGTGAAATAAATAAAATAGAGACAAAATAATGTATTTCATAAAGTTTACTGTATTCAGTTTGAAGTCATGTCCTTTAATCTTAGAAAATATCCTTTTAACTTTTTTGGTGTTAAAAATATCCTGTTTTAGGGAAAGGTAATAAAAAATTAGGTGCCTGCCTTTTTTCTTGTTAATGTTCGTACTGAAAAAATTGATGACTCAGGATTGATTTTCTCGGAAAACTGACTGCTCCTGAATATCTAAAGTCTAAGACCAAGTAAACAAAGAGAGTTGTTTTTTGCATAAGCTTGGAGCAGTTGGTGAGAAAGAAGTACTTGTGGGGTATGGTAGACTGTGAGCAGCTTTGAAGCAAATGGATAGTGTAAACCAAATATTCTCTGAGACAGGTCTCAATCAATTTAAAAGTTCATTTTGCCAAAGCTGAGGACATGCCTGTGACACAAACTCAGGAGGTGCCGACAACACGTACCCAAGGTGGTCGGACTACAGCTTGGTTTTTTTCATTTTAAGGAGACATAAGACATCAATCCATATATGAAAGATTATGTTGACTTGTTCCAGATAAGTAGGACAATTCAAAGCAGAGTCTTCCACCAAATCATAGGTGAATTCAAAGATTTTAGTTTATCTGAAGACCTGGAATCCACAGAAAGGAGTATATGGATTAAGATAGGGGTTGTGGAGACCAAGGTTCTTATTACACAGATGAAGCCTCCAGGTAGCAGGTTTCAGAGCAAATAGATTGTAAATGTTTCTTATCAGATTTTAAAAAGTGCCAGACTCTTAGTTAATTCTCTCCTGCTTCGGGGGAAAGACCTTGGAAAGGAATGGGGGTTCTCTACAGAATGTAGATTTTCCCCACAAGACACAATTTTGTAAGGCTCTTTCAAAATATGCCAAAGAAATTTATTTTGGGTAAAATACTTCCATTTCTTTAAGGGCCTGATATCTGTCAAGTGATGCTATACTAGAGTCAGGCTGGAATTTGGTGTCTTATTGCTACAAAAAGTCTATTTCATCAGTCTTAATATCTGTGTTTTGATGTTAATGCTGGTCAGCTGTGCCTGAATTCCAAAGGGAGGAGGGTATAATGAGGCATGTCCAACTCCCACTTCCCATCAGAGTCTTAACTAGTTTTTCAGGTTAACTAAGGAATGCCTTTAACCACGAGGAGGGGTCATTCAGTTAGCTGGGGGGCTTAGAATTCTGTTTTTGGTTTCCAATAGGATTGAAAAAATCTGTGTAATCTTAGAGAAATTATGTAACCTAATTGAGTAATTGATTTCTTTGCTTACACCTGCTGAACTAATGTTACCTTTATCTCAGGTTGTTGTAAAAATTAGACAAAGTAATGTGTGATTAGTTAACTCTTCAATCTCTCAATGCACATGTCACCGTCTCAGAAAAACCTCATTTGTTCCACCCTATCTAATGTGCATTCTCTTTTCAACTCCCTACCCAGCCATTCTCTATTCCATATAAGGGTACTTATCATCACGGATTTATTTTATTTCTTTGTTTACTGTTGTTGTTCATTGTCAGTTTTCCCAACCAGAATATAAGATTCACAAGAGCAGGGACCTTGTCGTCCTGTTCCCACTAAACCCCCTACAAGGAAAATATTGGTGAAAACATCACAGTACCCAAGAAATGTTTATTAAATCTGAATGAATATAAAGTGTTTGACACAAAAAGACTCAATAAATGTCAGTTCCCTTCTTTCTGACTGAGGAAAAAATCTGTCTGCCTAAAATGTTACACAGGTCTTCACCCTCTAAGGCCATCAGTACCCCATCCGCAACACATAAACTGTGTCTTTCTCCAAACATACATTCCCCAGTAAGAAGTAATTCTTTAGGTAACTGTTATTTGATAAGGTCATCTTTATTTCAGAGTTTGCTACAATTAAAAATGATGATGCGATGACAACCTCAAGTTGGGCATTAGATGCAGATTTAGTTTACTGAATAGAAAGAATGCCTAATCTGGGGGATTCACACAGATTGCCAAGGAAATGTCACTTAAAGCCTTCCATTTTATGACTATGTACAGTACCTGGTAATTGCTTGTATTAATTTGCATGTCAATCAGTATTGAAAAAATCTCACTAGGCAGTGGCCTTTAGCTAAATTGTCTTATTCTGTTAAAGCTAATATTAATGGATAAAATGTTTAACTTATCACAAACATGCCAAATGCCAGTATTTAGAAAAGGGAAAGAAGGAGAGACAGAGAGACGGAGAGAAGGAAGAAAGGGAAGGAAGGAAAGAAGGAAGGAAGGAAGGAAGGAAGGAAGGAAGGAAGGAAGGAAGGAAGGAAGGAAGGAAGGAAGGAAGGATGGATACCACTAAGCAAAAAGCAAAATCACAAATAAGAAAAGCAAAGGCTTCAGAGTCAGTCTCTACACATCAACACATCAGAAATGAAGGCCTCAAGGAAGGTTTTTATACACCTGAGATGCCAGAAATGGTCTTTTCTGAGGAGGCTGAGGCACCAGCCCAACAGAGAAGTGTTTTTCATTGTCTTTCTTTCTTTTAAAACTCATTTACTACTCAGACTAAAGAATAGTGTTTTCCAACCATAATACAAACATACATATCTGGGACAAGGATACAAGAGTCTAAGTCAGACAATCCCTGTCTTAGTCTTGATTGTCATCTATCACTCACTCCAAGTACTCACTTAGTGTCTTATATATCAGAGACTGGCAGTCATTAAAACTCAATTTGTCAAAGCTCCAGCTCTTTTCCCTTGACAGGAAGAGTATCTAATGCAGCTGTGGGAAGTGGTGGGAAAATGGACCAGGTAGTGTTGGTGAAAACACAGGCCAAGACTTAGTATGTCTATGCCTCTTTAGCACAGTACTAGATGATATAAAAGATATTTAGGCTTCCAGTTTGGGGTCCAATATGTAAAATGTTTGCAAATGATCATTTCCATCCTTATGACAAGAAAATGATGGGGAAAAAAAACTCAGAAATTCAGTGACTTTTGTTGGACCCATTGGATAACTGAGGTCACAGGAGATCTAGGCAGATCCAGAGAATTGCAAGTGAGATCTGCTCACCTGGACCAGAAGCCACTGGGGCCATAAACTGGTAGGAAAACTTAAATGGTAATTTTGATGTATTTCTAGAGGATGAGTGTGGACTAGCTTGAGAGTAAGAATATCCTGGGGACTGCAAATCTTAAAGGGTCCTTTCATGGGTTTTATCTCTAGGAATGCTACCAGGTTCTCATGGTCAAGAGCCAAGAAAGATCACCTTTTGGCTATAGCAAGGGGAAGGTAAGAGTAACCATTGCAAAATATGCCTACATGTTCTATATAACAAAGACCTACTCTCCAGAGGAAAAGACTTTGCCAAAGCCTTATCTCACCTAGAATAAAGGCATTTTCTCCCACTACAGCACCCTCTGGCATTTATCTCACTTAAGAGGGTGGGTAGTGGGTGAGCTAAGAAACCCTTGAGAAGGTCACAGTCCAGAGATAACTGCCCACTAAAAGACTGAGATTTAATGATAAGATAATGGCAAACTTCCTCTCCCCCATAATTTACCACCATAATGATAGGCTCCAGTAAAGCAGAGGATTCGGCTGAAAGAGCTGCAAGAATCAGACTCTTTTTATGGGGTAACTTTTAGAAAAAACAAAAGACAACAGGGGAGACAAAAACAAGGATGCTAGAAAGTTGAAGCCTCTGGTACCTGCAGCTACAACAAATATTAACACAGTTCAATTACTAGCCAAACTGGCAAAAAACTCATACTAAACGTTCATTTTCCTTAGTTCCTATTACCCAATATATCATGGTCAAATTTCAACAACCACATTACAAGGTGTGCTAAAACACATACACACAAAAACATGGTGTGAAGAAACAAAGCAAACATCAGAATCGGATTCAAATGTGAAACAAATGTTGGTATTAACAGGCCAGAAATTTTAAATAATTATGATTAATATGCTTAGATATCTAATAGTAAAAGTAGACAACATGCAAGAACAGGAGGGTTATATAAGCAGAGAGATGAAAATATTAAGACAAATAAAAAGGAAACACTAGGAATTGAAAACACTGGAACAAAAGTTAAAGAATGCCTTTTAATGGACTCGTCAGCAAATTGGACATGGCTGAAACAATCAGTGAGATTAAAGACGCATCAACAGAAACTTCCAAAACTGCAAAGAGAAAGGAAAATTTAAAAAGAAAATAGAACACAACACTCAAGAACTATTGGATAGTTTTAAAAGGTATAACTTACACATAATTGAAACACCAGAAGGAAAAGAAGGAGAAAACAGAGCAGGAGAAATATTTGGAGTAATAATGGCTGAGAACTGTCCAAAATCAATGACACCAAACCACAGGTCCAGGAAGAGAACCCCAAGCAGGGAACACCAAGCAGAATACCAAGAAATATATTATTTGGTATATTAGACATAAACTGTTGAAAACCAAGGACACAGGGAAAATCGTGAAAAAAGCCATAGGGGTAAAAGAAAAGTACCTTACCTATGGAGGAAGAAGGGTGAGAATTACAATGGACTTCTCAGTGGACACAATGCAAGCTAGGAGAGTGGCATGAAATATTGAAGGTTGAAAGGAAAAAATCCACTAATCTAGAACTTTGTATCCAGCAAAGATATCTTCCATAAGTAAGGGTGAAATAACAACCAAGAAGAACGAGCATAAGGTATTGTTCCTGCTATTGTAGTGGCTTTTAGCTCCACTCACCCTCAAAAGACAAAACCAAGGGACTATAATCTGGTTCCAATAAGCTGATCATCCTTACTGGAAACATGAGGAAGAGGGAGTGACAGAGATCTGGACTGCATTAGGGCAGACAGTCCCTAAAATTGAAATGTCAAAATAATGGGATTGTTGGTGGAGTAGGGAGTTAATGCAAGGATAGACACAAAGTGTGCTGAATAGTGAGTTGTCAATATGCAACTGGTTGCTTTTATTACTAAACCTCTTATCTTTTGTGCCCTCATGGTGTTTCTCCCTAAAATAGCCAATCACATGCTAAGCACCAATTGTACCTAAACCCTCTCTCCTCAAGGAATGTAAAATCTATAGACATTCAGAGAAATACATGAATAATAGTAAAATATCATATAGCAGCAGAAACAAAAGCTAAATTGTGAGCTACAGGCAAAAATCTTTCAGTCAAGTCTAATCAAGAAATATTTATTGAGCTTGTTATGGACTTAATGTTGTGTTTCCCAAAAATTCATATGTTGAAGTGCTAACCCCCAATGTGATGATATTTGGAGATGAGAATTTTGGGAGATGATTAGAGTGATATAAAGTCATAAGAGTGGGTTCTAATATGAGATTAATGTCCTCATAATAAGAGGAAGAAAAAGATCCCCATCTCTTCCCCCTGAGCACCTGCACTGAGGAAAAGTCTTTTGTGAACAGGTGATAAAGCAGCTTTCTTCAAGTCAAGGAAAGAGGCCTCCTCAGGAACCAAATGGTCCGACAGCTTCATCTTGGACTTCCCAGCCTTAAGAACTGTGAGAAAATAAATTTATGTTAAACCACCCAGTTTGTGCTATTTTATTATGGCAGCTGAAACAGACTAAGACAGAGCTTTCACTCTGTGTCAGACACTCTTGTAATCTCCAGAAATTTGCATTTAAGGAATGGAAACAAAAATATGATAAAGATATAAGAAAGTTTTATATATATACTTGTGCAAGTTGTACATAGAATTAAAATTGAATAATGTGATTGATGATAGATAATAGACAAATAGACAGATAGATAAGGTTTCCAGGGAAGATCTGTCCTGATAGAAAATATATAAGTTGAGATCTAAATAACAAGAATGAACCAGCTGTGAAAAGATCAGAGATAACATTCCAAAAAGGGAACAATTAGGAAAAGTGTGAAGTAGGCAATTGGGTGTATAAGCCTGAATTTTAGGGCAAAGGCCAGGAATGAATGTATATTTGTGTGGCTTATTGATTGTATTTAAAGCCACAGGCTTGGCAAGATTACTTATGAAAAGGATGTAGGCAGGGCACAGGACTGAACCCTTGGACATTCCAAACATTCACGGTTAGGCAGCAGAGGCACCAGCAAAGATGTATGAGAAGGAATAGCTAATGAGACAGGAGGAAAACCCATTTCAATTCTACTCAATAGAAGACTAAAGAAAACGCGTTTGCAAAATAACAAAATGGTTAGTGCTGCTGAGAGATGAGGAAGATAAGACCATAGAAGGAGCTCTTGAATTTGGCAATTTGAAGGTCATAAGGGACCTTGACTAGCCTCTGTGGTGTGATGAGGGTAAGAGCCTGAATGGTCTGTTATGGAAGCAAGTGAGGTGAGGAGCAGAGATAGTGACTCAAGAAGTTTTGTCATGAAAAGGAATAGAGAGATGGGCAGTCTCTGAGGGGCATCTAGAGTAGACACAAAACCCCATTTAGGTTTAGGAAACCTAATGGAAATGGTAGTGCCTAAGCCACATCAGGTGAGAAGAACTGTGTGAGGAAAGACAAGACCCAGTTGAATGCACCTGGGCTCTCTCCTGCTCCGCCTCCATTGCCTTGGGCTGATGCTTCTTTTCTCTGAAGATCTGAGTGGTTCTACTTATGGAAGAAGAAGATGCAGGCCATCACATTTGTTTCTTTATCTACATTATGGAGATAATGACATCCCTCTCCTAAACACTAAGACATCTAGACAAGTGCAATGTAAAATTAGTACTAACAACCAAAGTTCCATTTGATTAAGAAATTACTCAGTACTCACACCAATAAATGGCTCCATCATCTAGGTCCAATTCAATTTGGGGAAATTAAAGGAAACGTGAGATTCCATGAGCAGCAGATTAAGAATCTAGAGGATGCTTCATTCACTCTTTAGTAGAAGCTTCTTTCCTTAGCCAAAGAAACAGCACAGGCCTGCATCTCCAGTGTAATGCCTTGACCAAACACGGAAATGGCAATGATTCGGAATCAGTGCCTACCATGTCTTGAGGTCTCAGACTTAGCAGAAAGTCTATTATGCCTCTATAGGCTGTGTCTCTCATAAAATCTGTATTGGTCAAGGTTCTCCAGGGAAACAGAACCAACAGGATGTAGGGAGAGAGGATGTGTGATTTATTTTAAATAATTGTCGTATAAAATTGTGGTGTCACATGTTCTCACTCATAGGTGGGAATTGAAAAATGAGATCACTTGGACACAGGAAGGGGAACATCACACACTGGGGCCTATTGTGGGGAGGGAGGAGGGGGGAGGGAGGGAGCATTAGGAGATACACCTAATATAAATGACGAGTTAATGGGTACAGCACACCAACATCGCACATGTATACATATGTAACAAACCTACATGTTGTGCACATGTACCTAAAACTTAAAGTATGATAATAAAAACAAAATTGTGGTGTCTGGCAAGTTCAAAATCTGCATGACAGACCAGTAGCCTGGACATGCAGGGATGAGTCAATGTTGCAATTCAAGTCTTGAAGGCAATATGCTGGCAGAATGTCCTCTTCCACAGTCTCAGGTTTTTTTTCTTTCTTTTTTTTTTTTTTTTGATTAAGGTCTTCAAATGATTGAGTGAGGCCTAGTTACATTATGAAGGGTAATCTGCTTTTCTCAAAGTCTATTGATATAAATGTCAGTCTCATCTTTAAAAAAAAAAAAAAAAAGGCTTTATGGAAACATCTAGAAGAATGTTTGACCAACCATCTGTTTTCCATGCCTAGCCAAGTTGACACAAAAAATTATTAACCATCACAAGTCTACCCCTCGTCAACATGGCACCCTTACATATCTTCTTAAACCATACTAATCTCCAAACAAAGATAATAGCAAGGTAATACCTCCACATGACACGATAAAATTATCCCACGTTTTCCAGAAAGGCACTATCCCTATCTGCAGAGGAGGCTGCGAAGTCCTTGGATGACATGCTCATTCTGCTAACAGATTCCAGTTCTCAGAATAGTGCCCAGGGAAGATCTTCACTATAAAGAAGATCATGGCTTCCCATAGAATGTCAATTTTATGGCTGCTATTTTAAGAGGTCCTTTAATTACTTGTTTTCTGGGGCAGTAGGTTTGCCACATAAAACCATTTTCTTTTATCTGTTGAATGTTCAGACTTAGCTCTAACGTCTGACTCTGATACAAATACTACATATGTGACAGAAAAAAAGAAAACTTCATGAATTAAATTCAGAATGTCTCTTGCATTTCCTTTCTCTCACCATGTGATTTTTTAGCCCTTTGGGAGAAGGGACAGAAATTTGCATAGAACAGAGTAGTTTGTGCAAGTAGCATGAACAGTAAGTATAGACAACTGATTTGAGGCTTAAGGAAAAGCTAAACAGTAAATTGTTACAAATAAATTTTCTACTTTAAAGACTGTGGTTTAACTGATAAATTTAAGAGCCAGATTCTTGGAAGGAACTTACCAATGGAAAAGGTATAGTGTTAGTAACATTGTAAACTATTGACTTCAATCTTTCCTTCTGCACTGGTTCACAAATGCTTTGCTATATAGGATTTTTAATGATATCCAGATCTCTTGCCTGGTAAACATAAGATTGAATCTTGCTTTACAAAGAGTATTTAGATATGCTCTATCCTTGCAGATAACATGTGCTGATCATATTTGTGGAATGAATATAAGAAATAAAGAAATTAAAAATGTCCCTAAGGGGAACATCACACACCAGAGCCTGGTGGGGGGTGGGGGCTTAGGGAAGGGATAGCATTAGGAGAAATACCTAACGTAGATGATGGGTTGATGGGTGCAGCAAACCACCATGGCACGTGTATACCTATGTAACGAACCTGCATATTCTGCACATGTATCCCATAACTTAAAGTATAACAACAACAACAACAACAAAGTAGATTAAAGAAAAAAAAGTTTCCCTAAACTCTTGTTATTAACAAACAAATCTTATACCAAAAGTAAAGCTAGAGACTAGAAGAGAAACTAAAAGCTGCTTAATCTCAAAGCTGGGGTAACATAAGTAAAGTGCATTCAAGTCAAAGCCTGGAGGAGAGATGACCTGAAGCTTGGTAAGTTCTTCAAACCTGTAGCAGCAATAATATCATCTCATGCTTTCATCTTGTGCCCGTCCAATGGGTACAATGAACTGTAATGGTGTAATACTCCTGAGATGGCAGCCTTCAGAAGAGACTTTGATACATAAAGCTCGTTGATTCTGATGCTTCTTTGTAAGTGTTCTTTAGTAAATGTCTGTACTGGGACGAAGAGTGTCCCCTCAAAAATCACATCCACCCAGAAGCTCATAATGTGACCTTTGGAAATAGTGTCTTTGTATATGTAACTAGTTATGTTATAGTAAAGTCATACTGAATTAGGGTAGACCCTAAATCCAATGACAGATGTCTCTTTAAGAAGACTATGTAAAGACACAGAGAAGAAACCATATGAAGACCAAGGCAGAAACTGGATTGATGCATCACAAGCTAAGGAATGCCAAGGATTGCCATCAACCACCAGAGGCTAGAAGCAGAGGAGGATTCTTTCCTAGGGCGTAGGAAAGTAAGGGAGGGAGTAAGGCTCTACTGAATCTTCTTTTCAAACTTTCAGCCTCGAGAACTGTGAAAGAATAAATTGCTGTCTTTTTAAACCATTCAGTTTGCAGTAATTTTTTATTTATTTATTTATTTATTTATTTATTTATTTATTTATTTATTTATTTATTTATGTATGTATGTATGTATGTTGAGACAGAGTCTCACTCTGTAGCCCAGGTTGGAGTGAAGTGGTGTGATCTCAGCTCACTGCAAACTCCGCCTCTTGGGTTCAAGCAATTCTCATGCCTCAGCCTCCCAAGTAGCTGGGATTACAGGCATACACTACTACACCTGGCTAAATTTTATGTTTTTAGTAGAGATGGGGTTTTGTCACGTTGGCCAGGCTGGTCTTAAACTCCTGATTTCAAGTGATCCACCCACCTCGGCCTCCCAAAGTACTGGGATTACAGGCATGAGCCACCGTGCCTGGCCCCAGTTCATAGTAATTTGTTACAGCAGCCATAAGAAACTAATACTGTGTTTTTAAGTTAATAATAATTTGCAACTGAAATCTATAGTCTCATGGTTTAAAAAATTATTTATTGGGTTTTTAAGTTACAACAGCAATACAGATTTAATCTAACAAATTAAAATGTAGAAATTGATAAAGCCAAAAGTAAAAGCCATACCTTTATAACACAGATTTTACCCTGAATATTTATATTTTTGACTTTTTCTATGAATATAAACACTTTTTTTTTTTTTTTTACAAAACTAGAATCATCCTGTGCATAACGTTTTTCATCTTGTTTTTCATTAACTATGTTAAAAAAATACATGGACACCTTTATATGTCAATATATAGAAATCAATATCCTCCTTTCAATAGGCTGTGTAATATTCCATCATAGCTACCATCTCATAATTCACAACATTTTATAAAATGCATATTTATTATCTGCTATGTGCTAGGAATAGAGTATTTTTTTTCAAGGAGGAAGAGAGATAAATAAGTAAAAAGGAAGTTACATGGCAGAGTGAAAAATGCTTCAGTGGCCACCAGTACAGGGAACTATGGGGAGGGTAGGCAGGATATGCCAAGCACAGGGAACAGATTATGCAAATGACCCAAAATAAGAAAAATTAGGGTCAAACAAGCAGAATCTCATCATTCTCACAAGTGACTGCAAAGAAAAATAATTCACATGAGAACTCTGGATGCTAAAACCGGATCAATTTTCCCAGATTTAAATAGACTCATTTTCAAGAAGGGTATGTAAAGTTATTTAATGATCAGTTGGCTCAACACAATGTACTATGTGGCAGGAGTACTTTATCAGTTTAAACAAGTTTGACTTGCTCTACTGGTGCTTTACAACATGCATACTTCGTTATGTTATGGGTCCTGGCCATTGGCACATGGACTCTAATGAATCATAGTTTAGATTTTGAGGATGCTTTTTCAAGGATGCAGCACTGAGGCGGGGCTCCTAACAGGTATTATCCCAGCAAACGAGGCCAAAGAGCACAGCTAAAGTGATCTTAACCATGTTGAAGAATTCTGAAGGTAAAATTCCAAGCTCAATCTAAATGAGCCCCATAGAAGGATGATTTATTGCCAAAGGACAGAGGAAAATGATTAGCCTTAATGAAGCGCTTTGTAGTTTATGCAAATTGGATCTGATTCACCACTGATATTGGACTTAAAATTCCTAATAACTTCTAGCTAATCCACTTAATCACAGAAATGCCTAATGGGCTTTTTGTCTGAGGCCTTGATGTACTGTCTGGCTTTATTATGAGGTGATGGGGTGGGAGGGTACATGTCAACCATTTGCAATGGAGTGAGATAGTCTAGACGCCAAGTCACTTCCCTTTGGGAATACCTGAAACCTTCTCTCCACCTCATCTTTCTCAGTTCCAGTTATCAGGAGGAGAAACAGGTCTAAGATCCCACCTCCAATAATGAAAAAGG
This sequence comes from Colobus angolensis palliatus, assembly GCF_000951035.1. Classification (NCBI taxonomy): domain Eukaryota; kingdom Metazoa; phylum Chordata; class Mammalia; order Primates; family Cercopithecidae; genus Colobus; species Colobus angolensis. The sequence continues at coordinate 3,749,510 of NW_012113030.1, forward strand.
ACCCAATTATAGCAGAAAAAATTAAGACAGATGCCCCCAAATCAGTTCATCTAAAAGTTTTTGATAATCAAGGCATTAAGGAAAATGTTCAATTGTTCATTGTGTGAACAATGAACTTTGGAATAGACCTGATAGATTAGAGGTTTAGGCTGGTATAGCTGCAGTGCAATAAGGAAATGAAAGAGATGAACACAGAAAATCATTTTCAGATAATTTAATTGACTTTTTTTTTAAGTCTGAAATAAATATGTAATGGAAGTTGTACTGTGTTATTAAGGATAAATTATCATTGAATTATTCTCTAATAGCTGATGCCTCAGGAACTATTTGGCAAATTCTTGTACCACGGGTGCATGCATGAGTCCTGGCTGAATGCTATCCGCTCACCCACATGGCTATCTCTCTGAGTGTCTGTGGTGATGGAGCCTGACTAAGACCAATATTTTATCCAGTTACAAAGCAGTTTATCAGCTGCCGGCATGGAGAAACTTCCTCAGCTAGTTAAGCCTTGCCTTATAATCATAATTTCTCATTCCTAGTCCTGGAACATTTTCCACTTAGCAGATCTTGCTTCCTGGCTTTATTGCTGAATCAGCCAATAATAACTAATTTTATGCCTTCTTTGAATCCTGCCAATCTGGCTTATTTGGGGAGAGAGAAAGTAGGAGAGTCAATCAAAGTAGTCACATTTCACAGTCTCTCTGACAGCTTTTCAGAAGGAACTCATCTAAATTGCATACCATTCACTCACTCTGATGGATGTTTACTCAGAGGGTGCAGCAGCCAGTGGAGGGGCTCTGTTAAGCACACGCCAAGGGCCTCCCACACCACACAGATAATCCTGGCCTTAGCCGTTTCTCCACCTGGATGTCTCAGGCCTCGGTCTTTTGAATTCCAAGAACTAATAACATTTTCAAAGAATGTTGGTAGCCAATCCATATTTACCAGATTTTAGCAAATCTAGTTAGCAAACTGTCATCATTTCAGGAAAAGAATATTTTTAAACAACAACAACAACAAAAAAAAATAAAACCAGGAAGTTATTAACTAAGAACTTTTTTAAAAAACTTTAGCATAAAAGGAACATTATAAAAAATTCATTGCATTGTCCTTCTTTTTCCATTTTTCTTCAAATTGGTGAAAACTTTCTTGCAGAAGTGTGCCCTAGAAGGCATAAACAATTGTTTTCCTCTTTATTTGAGGAAGATGAATAAGGAGAGAAGCGCAACAAATGAGAGAGTGTGTGACTTTCCCAGCAAATGTACCCAGGCATAATTTGAGGCCTTTTTTATGCTCTATGACCACGAATCCCCTCCACAACTATTACCTCAGGAACCCTCCTGAACCTCCTAGAATCTCACATTGGACACCATCTTTTTAATATGTATCATATGTATGCTATTCAAAATTAAAAGTAAATTTTGAAGAAAAAAATACCCTACTTATGAGCCAATGTAATGGAAGAAAAAAAATCACATTTTTTCTACTTCAATAAATGTACACTCTAATAAAATACCAGTATTCTCTCACAACATAAAGTTTTTTCTAAGGAAGCTTTTATTTTTCTAGTGCTGATGTTCATCACAGACAACTCTGTCATCACAAAACCACCTGATGTGTGTCCTGTACTAGGCACTATGAGATTGGGGAAGCTTATTAATCAGGGTTCTCCAGAGGGACAGAACTATAGGTTGGTGCAAAAGTAATTGCTGTTTTTGCCATTAAAAGTAATGGCACAATAAAAGGATAGACATATATATGAAGGGTAGTTTATTAAGGAGCAGTGACTCACACGATCACAAGGTGAAGTCCCACAATAGGCCTTCTGCAAGCTGAGGAGCAGGGAAGCCAGTCCAAGTCCCAAAACCCCAAAAGTTGGGAAGCTGACAGTGCAGCCTTCAGTCTGTGGCTGAAGGCCCAAGAGCCCCTGGCAAACCACTGGTGTATAGCCCAAGAGTCTCAAAGCTGAAGAACTTGTAGTCCAACATTCGAAGGCAGGAAACATCCAGCACAGGAGAAAGATGAGGAATGAAAGACTCAGCAAGTCAAGTCCTTTCACGTTCTTCGGCCTGCTTTTATCCTAGCTGCACTGGCAACTGATTAGACTGTGCACACCCAGATTGAGGATAGCTCTGCCTCCCCCAGTCCACTGACTCAAATGTTAATCTCCTTTGGCACCACCCTCACAGACACACACCCAGGAACAATACTTTGCATCCTTCAATCCAATCGAGTTGACAATCAATATTAACCATCACAGGAAGTAAACAAGGAGACATGAGCCCTCTGTGTTAGTCCTGTGGACAAGTTACTACACCTCTCTGAGACTCTCTTGTAGTGTGGAGATAGGAATCTTTTTCAGCTCAGAGCATTATTGCAAAGACCAGCTTTAGCATGTAGAAATACCTTGTAAACTATAAAATTATCTACATGTATGAGATATCATAGTTATTGATTTTAATAGAAAGTGATAAAAAAGTAATCATTTTTCAAAAATAAATTCCAGAGTAATAATGACAATGATGATAATGATGATGATGGCAGCAAAATGTAAAAATAAAATAAACATTTCTTTAGGGCTTTCTTTGTGCCAAGGCATTTGCACTAAGCACTTCATGTCATTTTTCATGTAATCCCCACAACAATCCCATGAAGCAGACACTACTATTATCACAGTTTAACAAATAAGAAAAACAAATTGTAAAGAAATTGATAAACTTGCCTACTTCGCACAGTAAGCATAAGGCAGAGCTGCGATTCAAGCCCTGGTTCTATCTGATTCACACACCTTGCAAGTGAAGCTTAGCAAAAAAAAATCAGAAAGCCACCAAAAAGACTTTTCTTGTTTGTTAAAGCTAAGTTTAGAGCAAAGAGAAAAAAATAAGTAGAGCTTGGCCTAAATCTTAAAAAGATATAACACTTAACTGATGACAGAAATGAAATAGAAATATTCAACTATTTTGCTTCCCTTTATAGCATCACAAAGAATAATTGTCACACGGGAAAGAATAGACTAAATACAGTTAAAGGAAAATCAAACACTGAAGTAGAATTTTGATATTGGAAGGAGCCTCAAAAAATCATACAGTTTTATGTTTTTTTTTTTATGACAGATAAGGAACCAATATTTTAGGTGCCTTGCTCAAAGTCATAAGTAAGTCCTTGAAAATATTTGGACAGAACTCTGGCATCTTGACTCCTGGCTTAAAGCTCTTTCCACCTATTATGTTTAAGAGATAATAATGAAGCTCAAGTTCCTGGGTTCCAATGAGTCAAATTACACAGGATGGGGAATATCTGACGGTAATTTCTGAAATCACAGAAAATGAGAAATAAAGTGGAAGATAAGAGTTATCCTTACACTGCACAGCAAATGGAATAAGTATTATTAATTTGATTAGAGGTACTACTTACCTGGTTTGCTTACTCTGCACCAGAATTTATCTTATGCATCAAGGATAGTTCACAACTTATCCAGCTATATATCAATAACTGGAGAGTTCCCTTTACATTTTAGATGCTATAAAAGTTAATGGAACATGGGTAGACTTTTACTAAAAAATAAGAATTGTATGCATCTCATCACATATACACTAGCTATATTACCTGCCATGATTAAAGAATCATTAACCACTTTTAAATAAAGTTTAAAACAAATAATTAAAAAATAATGTTGGCATTTCAGTAATTTCTTCTAATTGTAATAATTAATGTAGGGTTTAAATATTTCTCAATTTTGTAATAAAGTGTTTTGGTCACTACATTTGTCATTCTACGTCCAGAGTGCAAATGCATAAACCCATGCTACTTTACCCTGGACTCACTATATAGAGCTGCCCCTGTAAAAGGTCATTCGGTGGTACTGTCTGCCTTTTTGACTTCCTGATTTTCAGAGTAAAATAAATTTTCTTTAGGACCTGCAAATATTAGGTTGGTATAAAAGTAATTGTGGTTTTTCCCATTTCTTTAATGGCAAAAGCAATTACTTTTGTACCAACCTAATACTTTAAAGAAAAGAGGTTCAGTAGGATTGATATTCTCCAAAGCCAAGCTATTACCAGAACTCATTGAAAGACAAAGGACTAGAATGTTGAGTCTTTTTAATTGTCTGAGTTCAAGCTGTTACATCCTTAATAATGATTTATTTGATCTGTTATTGTCTCAATGTAATTTTACCATTGAAAGTATATACATTTAGGTCTAGCTTTACATTTTGAACCTCATTAATAGGGGAAAACATCCAGAAACAGAACCACATAATCAATAGAGGGCTCACTGTTTGTTTTCTTTGTCAATAACTTTAGTAGATGCAGTGTGTCTGTCTCAAGTGGCAGCAAAACATCCCTTTAGATAGACTGTATTATACCTGTCTGTGAAAAAGAAAATAATAATGTCTCTTCTCCTTGTTAGTTACAGCCTCTGAAACCCCTGAACTCTCTATATCTTCCACCCTGCCCCTGCCAATTTTTCCAAAAGTTAATTCTGGCACACTGTTCAGTCTCTCATTTAAGTCAAACAATTGCAATTTTTTTAATGTTTATTGTATGGTTTTCCTTCATATTTGGCAAAAACTCATCCAGCTTTTTTTTTTTTTTTTTCTTTTTTCTTTTTGTTGAGACAGAGTCTCACTCTGTCACCCAGGCTGGAGTGCAGTGATACAATCTTGGTTCACTGCAACCTTTGCCTCCTGGGTTCAAGCAATTCTCCTGCCTCAGCCTCCCGAGTAGCTAGGATTACAGGCACATGTACCACACCCAGCTAATGTTTTGTATTTTTAGTTGAACAGGGTTTCACCATGTTGGCCAGGCTGGTCTCGAGCTCCTGGCCTCAAGTGATCCTCCCTCCTCGTCCTCGCAAAGTGCTGGGATTACAGAGGTGAGCCACCATGCCCGGCCGCTCTTTTAGTATTATGTGGAGACAACAAACAAGTAGTGATAACTTTAGGAATCTGACTTTTCTGGACTCATCTGGATTCTTTTTTATTGAACACATTCTAGAGATTTTCTTCCATGTGTCCTATGCTGCCCATTTTAAAGCCATCTGTCCTGGGATATTACTTTTTTAGTTTAGTGTAACTATTGATTTTCAGAGAAACTTAGCAATTTCAGTTTATAAACTTGTCTAAGTCACTGTTTTACCAACTAATTTCTATCAACTGATTTCAGAATATTTCTGCAACATAAGGAAAACCCTTTAATGTGAAACATGTTTTGGATCTAGGAAATCTCTGCTCATAGGAGGGAAATAATTGAAAATACCTAAACCATACATTCTGCTTGTTCTGTGTTTCTTTTTTGTGTTTTTAAAAATTTATAAGGTATATGTGCAATTTTGTTATATGCATATAACAAAACTGTATAGTGGCCAAGTCAGAGCTTCTAGGGTATCCGTCACCAAAATAATGTATACTACACCTGCATTTAGATTCAGCAAAATCAATTCATAGGTATAAAAGGAAGTCCCTTTGTCATAATTTACATTAAAAAATCAGGCTGTTTTACTTGACTAAAAGCTCAATATCAGTCAATAAGTTACGCTTCCTATTAAAAAATTTACTTTGTATGTGTATCCAGACCAAGGAAAACAGCACTGCACTTTTCAGTGGTCACACCATCTCTAGAGGGTTGAGTTATATTCTGACACTTCATTTTAGGACAGACCTTGGCCATTTGGAATGTGTTCAGAGAAGCATGGTAAGACAATAAAGAAATTTCATTATAGGTGTGATGGTTACATAAAGTATATCATGTGTGGTTGCATTAATCTGTTTTCATACTACTAGAAAGAATTGCCCAAGACTGAGTGATTTATAAAGAAAGAGGTTTATTTGACTCACAGTTCCGCATGGCTGGGGAGGCCTCAGGAAACTTAAATTATGGCCAAGGCAAAGGGGAAGCAAGGCACCTTCTTCACAAGGCGGCAGGAAGGAGAACGGCCAAGTGAAGGAGGAAGAGGACTTTATAAAACCATCAGATCTTGTGAGAACTCAGCAATATCACAAGAACAGCATGGGGCAAACGAACCCCATGATTCAGTTACCTCCACCTGGTCTCTTCCTTGACACGTGGGGATTCTGGGATTACAATTCAAGATGAGATTTGTGTGGGAACACAAAGCCTAACTGTATCAGTGGTGACCAAGTGCTTTGGGATGGGTAGATAGGAAAGGTAGCTATCATAAACAGAATGTAAGTGTTTGTTGATTGCAAGGTAGTCTTATGAAAGAGAGGTTATCATGCATTGTTCCAAAGACAAACAAGGATCAATAAGCCAAATTTACAGAAAGCAAACTTTCAGCATAATATTCAAAGAAGAAATTTCTCATCAGTACACTTATCTAAAAATTAAATGGATTATAAGTAAAGGGTAAAATAAATCTATATACATTAGATACACACACTGGAATATATATGAGTTAAATGAGCTGTTGTGTAGGATTTGCTTTAAAATAATACAGCAAAGAAAATTTGCATGGGAGTTCACAAATACAACAATAGCAAAACATTGATACCTGCTTAAGTTAGATGGTGAGTACTCAAGATTCCATATACAATACTGTCTATGTTTGTATGCACCTGAAAGTTTTACTTTTTAAACAAAAAGAACACATTGCTTCTGGGGGTAGTGAGGTCCCTGCTTTAGATATGTTCACACAAAGACTAGATGTCCACCTGAAAAGAATATTATTACATAGTATACACAATGTTGGATCTTTCTAAGATTCTGACTCTGGAAAGCAAGTTAGAAAAACAATGTAAAGTAATTCAGAGGAGATGACCTTTACCCAGCCTTTCATTCCTGACAGCTTTTTGCTGCCTGCTCCTCATGTCTCCTGCTTGCTACCCTCTTTTGCTCTGTGGATCACCTGTCACTTCCCTGGTGATTTGGCTGCTTTCAAGGTCAATTATTGCACAACAGAAACTTACATAGTAATCCCTGTAGCTAAGAAACTAAAGCTGTCAAACAGCCTTCAACTGACAACTCTCTCAAACTGGAAACATTCACACATAAAAAATAGATCATTCTTTGAACACAGAATCAAAATATTTCACTTTCCTTAAACATACTTTATGAAATCTACCACCAGTTAATCATGAGATGTCTCAAATGGAGTGCAAGTACTATCAAATGTGAATACTTGAGAGAATTTTCCTGAGGAAGCTGGGTTGAGTACCACGTTAGCCCATCTGTGAGTGACAACCTGAATGTATAAATAGATTAAAGTGATGGTGATTCACCAGGCCAGGCACCACGGCTCATGTTTGTAATCCCAGCAGTTTGGGGGGTCAAGTTGGGGGATCACTTGAGGCCAAGAGTTCAAGACCAGCCTGGCCAACATGGCAAAACCTCATCTCTACTAAAAATACAAAAATTAGCTGGGTGTGGTGGCACACATGTGTAGTCCCAGCTACTCAGGAGGCTGAGGCACAAGAATGGTTTGAACCCGGGAGGCGGAGGTACAGTGAGCTGAGATTGTGCCACTGCGCTCCAGCCTAGGCACTCACCAGATATTTCAGTTTATTAGGCACATGGTAGTATTGTACTTCCTGGTCCTCATGTAACCACATTAGGTTATGGGTATGGTCCCATAATTCTGGCTAATGGATTGTGAGTAAAACATTTAATTGACAAGGCAAAACCCTCTCTCTAGATGTCTCTTTTCCTGCTGGACTGGCCATTAGGCGTGTTGAAAGGGCAAGTGTTCTATCTGTATAGGACCCTGTATGACAACAATAAGCAAAGCCCCTTTTAGAATCCATGATGGATGAGTAGCTAGGGTGAAAAATAAGCATTCATTGTCTTAAAACACTGACATTTTGTAGGAGGCACTTGTCACTACGTGTGGTAGGCAGAGTTTCCAAATGGACTCCAGGACCCCTTTTCTGGAGCATAGGCAAGACCTGGGAACATGGTGGGATAGCAGTCCCATGATATGGCAAAAGAAATTTTGCAGATATGATTAAGATTCTTTATCAGGTGGCTTTGAGTTAAACAAAAGGCAGATTGTCCTAGGTGGGCTTGACCTAATCAAGCGAGCCCTTAAAAGAGACACCAAGCAGAAGCTGACACTCTTGCTGGCCTAAAAGGAGCAAGGAGTCACATGATTAATTATCTGTGGAGAAAAGCAGCTTCTAGGAGCTCAGAGCGGTCCCCCACCGACAACTATCAAGAAAACAGGGACCTCAGTCATAAAGCTGCAAGGCAATAATCTCTTCTAACAACCAGTGAGCTTGGAAGAAAATCTGAAGCCTTAGATGAAAGTGCAGGTCATGCTGACACCTTGCTTTTCAGCTTGATGAAACCCTGAGCAGAGGACTCAGTAACCTATACCCAGAATTCTGACCCACAGAAATGGAGAGATAATAAATTTGTTTTGTGTTAAGCTGCTAAGTTTGTGGCAATCTGTCGTCACAATAGAAAACTATTACCACAGTATAACCAACTCTATCCTAACTGACAAAATGGGCAAATTAATTATGATGTTATGATTATTACAATTCTAGAAATTCTCTGGGAGGCAGAAAACTCAGATTAATGAATAACACATCTGTACGCTGGAATACCAGATAGCTATTAAAACAAATGAGGCATTCACAAAACTAAAAATAGAATTCCCATATGATCCAGCAATCCCACCTCTGAGTATGTATCCAAAGGAACTGAAATCTGTGTCTCAAAGAAATATCTACACTCTCAGGTTTACTGCAGCACTATTCCCAATAACCAAGATATAGAATCAACCTAAGTGTCTGTCAACAGAAGAAGGAATAAAGAAAATGTGGTTTAATACTGGTACACACACACACACACACACACACACAAGAATATTATTCATCCTTAAAAAAAGAAAATCCTGCCATTTGCAACAATATGGATGATCCAGAGGACGTTATGTTGTGCTGAGTGAAATAAGCCAGACACAAAAAGACAACTACTTAGATATTTCCACTTACATATGGAATCTAAAGTTGAACTCTTTAGAATCAACTAAATCTGGGGTAGTGGCTGGGATGAGGAAGGAAATGGGGGGATTTTGGTCTGAGGACACAAAATTTCTTAAGTTTCATACCTTATAAGATAATTAAGTTCTGGAGATCTAATGTACAGCATGGTAACTATATGTAATAATAATGTATCTTATACTTGAAATTTGCTAAAAAAGTAGATCTTAGGTGTTTTCACCAAACATACAAAAAATGTTAACTATATGACATGATAGATATGTTAATTAGCTTAATTGTGGTAATTACCTCACAATGTATACATATATCAAAACATCAATTGTACACCTTAAATATATATAATTTTTATTTATAAATTATACCTCAAAAAATTGGAGGAAAATAAAGTGAAATGAATGAGGTAGATATGTATATGCTATTATTAAACAATCTTCAATATACTTGCTCAGTGAAAAAGTACAGATCATGTATACATGATCCAATTTACATTTTAATGGATATATAAATATGCTTACATATCCACAGACAACTTCTGGAACAATAAATAACTATTAACAATAAGCCAGGCACAGTGGCTCACACCTGTAGTGCCAGCTACTCAGGAGGCTGAGGTGGGAGGATTGCTTGAGACCAGGAGTTAGTTCAAGGCTGCAGTGAGCTATGGATCAGGCCACTGCACTCCAGCTTGAGTGACAGAGGGAGATTTTTGTCTCAAAAAAAAAAAAAAAAAAAAAGGCTATATTAAGAAAGAGAGACTGGAAGTCAAGGTTAAAAAAAATAATAATAACTTTTCTGGCTGGGTGCAGTGGCTCACGCCTATAATCCCAGCATTTTGAGAGGCCAAGGTGGGTGGATCACCTGAGGTCAGGAGTTCGAGACAGCCTGACCAACATGGAGAAACCCCATCTATACTAAAAACACAAAACTAGCCAGGCATGGTGGCGCATGCCTGTAATCCCATCTACTCAGGGGGCTGAGGCAGGAGAATCGCTTGAACCTGGGAGGCAGAGGTTGCAATGAGCCGAGATCGCTCCACTGCATTCCAGCCTGGGCAATAAGAGCAAAATTTCTGCAAAAAAAAAGAATCAAAAAAAAAATCTTTTTATTGTATAAACTTTTGTATTGCTTGAATTTTTATCATGTGCACATATTGCTTTTTTAATTAAAAATGGATAGAAATGAAAAACAAAATAATTAACCTACATTTATTGAATATACATCGAATGCAAATCACTTTACTAGGTACACATTTGCACAGAAAATCATGGAATAGCTGCTTGTTTGGTAATTCATTGGATGAGGCAAGTTTGAAAAAACTGATGACAAAACAAAGAATTATAACTTCTGCATTAAACTGAAAAAAAAATGGTCTGGAATTAATGAAGCCTCAAGAGGGTTTCATAAGAAAGAGTATACAGCTATTGCAAGTATGGTAAAAGTTAGGCTTTGAAGATGAGCACCAGCTCTGACTTTGTAGAGTCAATGTCACCATATAAATTGCTTTGTCCTCCTTCTAACCAAGCCTGGAGAGGGTGAGGTCGGTGTTTAGGGAGGCAAACTGGGTTTGTAGCAGCTGTTGCCAGTGCCTTGAGCCCCAACTCTTTGACCCACCTCTGATTTTAATGGTCTCTGTGCCAGACAGTTCCATGTACCTTGACATCATCACCCACAAAACCTTTGCTTTTCTGCCTAGGAGTCTTTGTCACATCTGTGGGAAATAAGCCCTTGGAAATGCTTGGAAGTTAACATCTCTAAGGGCAACTCTCATTCAACGGCGATCGGAGCCAGTGGATAAATACTGTAGCCTCTCTCATGCTTAAGAGAGAAAATTCCAGGAGGCATTTGTGAGTTGATCCCCCATTGCCTACAGTAGTAGAGAACTTTCATAATGCAGTCTTTATTAGCCTTTCCTTCTCCCTTACCTCACTCTCCTCCTTCCCTTCCTCCTACTTCCTGAGGTCACTTCCTAAATAAATTATATCCACTCAGATCCTTATTTCCAGCTCTGGTTTTGTGGGTACACAAACCAAGACAGCGTTTGTTAAAGAAAAAAAAAAAAAAAAGCAAGCAGTTTTATACTGTTGAATATGCAAAACAATAGAGAATTGCTTTTTGCAACACGATTCCTAGGGGCAGCCTAAATTAATCCTAAATCTCCAATAAAAGTGCTCATGGTGCCTCTCCAGAAGAAAGGATTCTATAGTGTAATGGATGGCATTCAATCACAGAGAAAGCCCATTTTGTTAAATGAGGCCTGTTCTAAGAAGGCTAACCTGGAGTTGCTAATGGCAGGAGACATTCAAATACTCACTAAAATCTCCTTAGTTTCATTTTACCTCGTTATGCTTCATTATGCCCCAAGTAACACAGCAAATAATTCCCTTTGGCCCTTGCTCTTTATTGCCTTCCAAATGTGGAACAAAATGCTTAGCATTTTCTTCCTCACTGTCTAGTCAAACTTACTCATCACTCCTCCTAATCTCATCTCATTCAGCCATTCTAATTACCCTTCTGTGAATTCCTCCCGGCTGTCTACATGTACCAAGACTTCCGAACAGAGTCTCATCAGAGAAGCAGGGTATCTAAGACATGCTTTGTAGAGGCTACAATTTGAATAATAGGAACAAAGAAGAAATAATTCCTTTGTCCACCTTCAAAATTGTTGATACATTGCAAGAGCTAGTAATTTGTAAACCATTTAATCTCATAGAGGAAACCTAGGATTCTCGGATTCCTCTCCATCAGGGCAACTATTTACAGCAGACTTTCTTCAGATATACTTGTTCACTTTGTGCTACTCCCTTTGATGTAGGTATAATTAAGCTGATTGCAGCCCCAGTTGGCCACTATGTTCAAAGAAAAACGCCAGTAGCAATTCAAAATGATTGCTCTAGCCTTGCACTTTTCTCTATTCCTCGGTACCTTGAGGATGGTTGTATGGCCCCAAGGCACTTGCTTTAATATTAGGGAAGGTTTTATTCTTTTGTAAATCTCCATCAGCCCCTTCCTCTCTCTTCATAATGGCTTTTTCTAGGACCCAGTCAGTTTCTTTTGACAGTCATCTTTCTTTCCTGAAGTTGCTTAGGATGCAGAAAAGCCTGCCTGCCATCATTCCCCACATCTGTTCCTGTAACTACATTCTCTTCCACATGTGCTTCTTCTCTGAGGCAGTTGAGTTTCTGAAGCTCAGTGAGCTGAGGTGGATTCTAAATTATGTCCAGACCTATGAGTCAACTAAATAAAGGGAATGTAAGGGGAAAAAAGTAAATATTCGATTCTTCTTAGTAATTTTTAACTTCAGAGAAATAAAAGAACACATTGTGATAAGTTTGACATCCCTAGATGAAAAAAGGACATGTGATATATGTTTTCTGAGTATGTGCGATCAGGCTAATGCTTCATGTTAAATATTTCAATCTATATTTGGAAATTTTATGACACTCACTGTGATAAATTCTGAGAACTCATTTGGGGCCAATCTGCACAGCACATGCAAAGGGGTAAGAAATAGAAGTAACATTTGTGAAGTTGCTTCTCCACACCAGATACATGTCAGACACGTTAACTCATTTGATCCTCACAATAATCTCCTCCCTGTAGATGACCAACCTAAGTATAAGTGACCTGCTCAACTTACTAATTACAACAGGCGAAAGAAAGTCTACCCACTTTCCACTTCATCACACCACTTCTTGGTAACTGTTCTTTGTGGTCACAACCATTATCACAATCAGCATATGTAATCCAGATAGAAGTAGCTACTTCTTCCTAGTTTGTCAATATTAGGAATATGGATTGTTGAATAAGCAAAAAATAAAAAATAACCAGACCTTAAATACTTACCTTCTTTAGAGGAAGGATGGGATCTCATCTTTTGTTTCTTGTTAACTTCCCTGTCATTTTGGGAAACATTTTTCACAAATTCTACTAGAAAGTTGTGGCAGACACTACTCACTGGTTGGTGACCTCAACTGTGACTTTCAATCCATTATCCCTAACTGCTGTCATGAGTAGGCACAAAAATCCCTTGTGGCCAAGATACATGCCAAAGTTGGCTAACAGATTTCTGAGAAAGCTTTCGCTTTTCTGCTACAAATGCCACACATTTCCTTCCTTTTCCTTCTTACCTTAAATATGGGTATAATGGTTGGCATCAAAGCAGCTATCTTTCACTCTGAGAGAAAGACCAAGAAAATCAGAGACATGGACCCTGACACTGTTCCTGAGCCTACGGTAGGAATAATAAACCCTTTTTTCTTTAAGCCACTATAGTTGGCTTTTTGTTATTTATAGCTAAATACATCACTCACGGATACAAGCGCAAAATATTTTACAGTACAAGTTTGATTCCTTCAAATGAGATAATGTGTTAGCAATAGGTGTCTGCCTGAAAAATAATCTAGATTAGTGCTGTCCAATAGGGTTTCTGTGATTTTGGAAATGCTCTGTCTCTGCACTGTCTAATACAGTGACCACACATGACCACTGAGTACTTGAAATATGGCTAGTGCAGCTGAGAAACTAGATTCCTATTCTCTTTAATTTTAATTAATTCAACTTTAAATTTAAATAGCCATATGTAGCTAATGGCTATCATATTGGACAGCACAATCTAGACTTTGGGGTTTTTTGTGTGTCATGACACACATGTCATGTCTGTGTTTGGAATGAGACTAAAAACTTGCACAGATCTACTTGAGGCAAATGAATTATCTTTTATTCAACCAGAACACAGAAAACATATACAGCAACCACCCAACAATCCCAGTACTTACAAAAAGTAGCCAAATATTTTAGTAGTTTTTAGACTTCTTTATGCCAGTGACAAATCAGCTAAAAGGTTTCTTGTGATCCTAAACTAAAAGATGGTTAAATCATATGTCTTTTGGATGAAGGAAAATAGTGAATTCTGGGATAAAACAGCATATTGCCTCATTTTACCAAAAGGGCCTCTCTGAAGTATTGACACGGCAATAATTACTCTTGAGATACATCAGTAAGATAAGTTCATCACGTTTCATCCAAGTCATCAGCTCTACAAGGACAGTCCTGGACAAGGCCTACTTTCAGCAAAGAGTGTTTTCTGATTGTCCTAAACCACTGAATTAGCAATGGGTCATTCCATATTTAATACCCTTTCCCCCAATTATACCCACTCCCCACTTTGGTGGTCTATTCTATAACTTTATTCCCTCATTCCCAGAGAATGTTTTAAGGGACTTTTTAAAAGCAGTATGTTATAGGCTGAATTGTGTACCCCCAAAATTCCTGTGTTGAAGCCCTAAGCACTGGTACCGCAAAATGTGACTGTATTTGGAGATAGAGCCTCTAAGGAAGTAATTAAGGCCAAAGGAGGTCATATGGGCAGGCCTTAATCCACTATGACTGGTCTCCTTACAAGAAGAGATTAGGACACAAACAACACACAGACTGGAGGGTGGGCCATGTGAGGATACAGTGAGAAGTCAGCTTTCTGCAAGCCAAAGGGAGAGTCTTCAGAAGAAACCAAACCTGCCAACACCTTAGTCAGATTTCTAGCCTCCAGAGCCGTAAGGAAATAAATTTCTGTTGTTTAAGCCACCCATTCTATGGTATGGCAGCCCTAGAAAACGAATACACAATATCTACCAACTTTCTCTTGAGCCCTAAAAAGAGGCTCTATTTTGGGAAAATCTAGAGAAAGTTAGATAAGAAAGGAGCGCAGTAGCAAGTTCATAGGAGAAATGTGTTTGGTAGTTGGGGTTCTGAGGTCTGCACAATCCAAATGTACAAATTTACCTCCTTGGTTAGTGAGTTGCATATAGTTGCAGAGGTGTAAGTAGAGAGGGGATGGTGGAAGGGAATTAATCACTTAGAAAGTTCAAGCACTTAGGTAGTTGAACAGCAATTATTTCATAAAATGTTGGGTCTGAAAGAGGCACTAGGAATTATTTGGTTCAACATTCTCTTTGTATAATGTTCAAACTGAGACTCTGAAATAGCAAATAGCAACTTGTCTAAAATCAGCCAGTCAGTGGTAAAACTAAGACTGGGACTAGGTCTCTCAGCCAGTGTTCTATTCTTTACTCCATCCTATTTTGAGGAAACTACATATTCTGTTTTTCTTATTTTTTATTAGAAATACATTGCAAAATGTTTATAAATCATAAATTCTATTCAAAAAGTTAGCTCCGTGTCTCAGTTCTCAGTTTTAAATCCACCATATATCATTTTACATCCTCAGGCAATCTCTTACCCTGCTGGAGACTCATTTTGTTCATCTATAAAATAACAGTGATAACGGCTGCCCTTTCTATTGTATTGTCTCCATAATCAAAAAAAGACAATCCATGAAAATGTGCTTTGAATATCACAATGCTTTAACACTTTAAGGTAATAGTATTATAGTTTATTGTAGCTGAAGGTTAAAGTCCATTTTTTTATTACCCATGATAACTTTACTCTTGAACCAAGTTCACTATATTGAGAGAAATTTACAAAAAAAAAAAAAAAAAAAAAAAACACCTTCTTTTAAACCAAACTGAACATCAGAACTAGTCATCTCATGGAAAATATCCATGAACTTCTGAAGAGGTTTAGATGGAATGGTTCACTGTATCTGTGTTTATGTTGCTAGCATAAGGTTACTGCCTCTGGCAAAAGAAATCAAAACCTGTAGTTCTTTACCCCCTTGATTACAAGACAACAGATAAAAGTTTTTCTGTCATCTGTCTTTTGGGGCTTCAAATAAACACATATTGTAAATTCAAGCAAAACCCCAAGAAGGCACTTACAAAGTCTAAGAAATCGCCTCCTGGACCCAGTGAAGCCTCAGTAAACCTGTTCTTTCTTACTGAGGAATCTGCCATAGGGGTAAAATGATTTTGGTTCTTCACTAATTTGTAGAAGAATTTTAGTGGAATGTATACCCAGCAATGAACAGATAAGTCACATGGATGTGCTCTATAGAGCAGCCATCTGCTGTATTAATATTTTACTACTACATTTATTCATAGATATACATTATGCCCTTTACTTATTAAAATCACGAAGAACAATGAAACCTTTTTGTTAGTCACAAAGAGTAGAAATCAGGATAGCAGTAACAGTATTTTAACAGCTTCAGCTTCCAGTTTATTGGTGCATTTTGTTTAACTTCATGATTTTTTTAAAAAATCACAATTAACATAGAGTGTGAATTCACACACATGAATAGTATAGACTATATGAGTTTGAATTACAATATCATGATAGTCAAATGCTTCCCGAGTATATTTTACTGGGCAGGGTCCTTTTCTAGCTAATGGGGTGCTAAACTCATAGGGTAGGGTCTAACACATAAATCTCAAAAAGCAAGAATTTATTTACTTATTAAACTAATCCATTGGTTGAAAGAATATTAGTAGGAAATTATCTTTTTGAAATGATGTTCTACTAATATCTGAAAATTTATGTTCTTTCTTGTAAATAAATTAGACAGAAAGCAGCAACAATTAACTGTGTCAGTTATTAAGTTATTGTCTCAGTTTCAAACCCATCCTTCTAAATTCTGTTTTGTTATGCTGGGCTGGGACTCTGCAAACCACATTTCTGCATTGCAGGTTGAATGAACATTAGGCTCTTCTAATTATGAGCACTAGAGAAAGAATGCAAGTCTAGGGGAGGAGAAAGAGATCTGCTGGCTTGTGGTTCCTGTGAGCATCACCCCCACCATGCTTCTTCAACCCAGCAGTGGGAGTTCCTTCCGATAGCAGCAGCTGAATCACCTGGCAGTTTTTCCAGCACTTACAAAACCAGTCTCATTATTTCTTACCCCCCCCCCCCCACCGCAGAGAGATCAGCACCATCAAGAGAATGCTCCCTCTTCAGAGATCTGGATCCCAGGCCCACAGAGAATCTCCCCTAAATTCAGATCCCAACACCACCAAAGAGCAAAATCTCCTCCTCTGAATTTCTATATTTTGTCCATTCCAAATTCTTCCCTTTGCTTAGGTAGATTTAGGGGTAGTCCCTGTTCCTCAAGCTTTATTATGCCCTCAGAATCACCCAGAGAGGTTATGAGTTGCAAATCCTTGGACCCCACTCTAACAGATTCTGATTTAGTGTGTCTTGGGCAGGGCTTGATTTTTTACTCCCTATCAAGTTCCCAAACAATGTGGAGACTGCTGGTCTTGGATTTGGTTTGAATCATGTGTTTAGACTTGAGTGTAGTAGTACTGAGTTCCCAGGCAAGAGGAAATAAGATGTAAATTATCCATGGCATGCATTTAATCAGGAGATCACTTCTGGATGGTTGTGATGAAGTTCCTTGAAGCCCCAGGTGGCTGCTGCACTTGACCATCATAGCAATAGAGATAATTGTAAGGAACAGTAGTGTGGGGTGAATTCTTCTGAGTGCACTAACTTGCTTAAGGAAAATTAGTATCTTAACTCTGTATACTCATTTCAAGTCATGACAGAGAACTAAAAAGCTTCTGTGGCGGTCCTAAAGGAATCTCACTCCTTCTAGCCATAAGACCAATACCATTATAAGGCAAATGTTAAGTATAATTTTGTGATTTGAAGGATTCATGGCCACTAGAAGTGTCCTTAAAAGTTATGATGCTGGAGGAATGAGGACATCTAGTTGGACTAGGATGAAACTGAGAATTTTGAATACCCATCACTCTGAGTCTCTTTTGTCAGTGGAAGAAGATGACTTTCCTATGTCGAAGGAGAGTAGCCTTCCTTTGCTTAAAAACAATGTAATAGTCTCACCTAGGTTAGTTTGCCAAGGCAGGATGTCCATTATTCCCATAATCCTTTCTTGCCACTATACCCATAACTACAGTTAGATATCTGCAAAGGTATTACCTTACATTTCAAAATAAATTTTGCAGATGTGAGTAAGTTAAAGATACTGAGATTTGGAGATTATCCTGGATTATCTAAGTGGGCTCAATGTAATCACAAGAATCCTTATAAGAGGGAGGTAGGAGGGTCAGAGTCACAGAGACAGACAAGGAGATGTGATGATGGAATCAGAAGTCAGGATGAGAGGCTGAAAGAGAGAGAGAGAAAGAGACTTGAAGACACTATTCTATTGGCTTTGAAGGTGGAGGAAAAAGGCCACCAGTTCACGAATGCAAGTAGCCTAGAAAAGCTGGAAAAAACCAAGAAAGTATGTTTCCCTCTAAGGCTTCCAGAAAAACCATACTCCTGTCAACATCTTTGACTTTAGGACTTCTGACCTCTAAAACTAAGAGAATCGATTTGTATTGTTTTAAGGCACTAAATTTGTGGTAATTTGTTACAGCAGCAATAGAAAAGGAATATACTAGTTCATTACATTGATGATATTATGCTGAATGGGTCCTATGAGAAAAAAGTAACAAGTATACTACATACCTTAATGAAACATATGTGAATCAAAGGTTGGGAAATAAATCCCATAAAAGTTCAGGACCCATCACCTGGGTAAAGTTTTACCTAACCTAAACCCTGAGGGATACCAGCTACCTCCATAGTAATTGTTGTACTTATTTGTTATCTATTGGGTATAGAACAATATATTCTATGATTTTGAACTGTTTTGAAGTAATTTCCTTTCTATAGTCTCCTTAATAAAAAATGTATTTACCCTCTTGTTAAACACAAGTTGACATTTTATTGTCAGCAGAATTTTATTATTAAGATTATCAGGTTTGAACACAGATTCAAGATGTCTTTAAATTTTGAGCTTGGAAACTGTTACCCAAAACATCAATTAATTGGGGTTTTTATAATGCTATAGTTTATTTAAAACATAAATTAACTTTGGGAGGCCGAGGTGGGCGGATCACAAGGTCAGGAGATCAAGACCATCCTGGCTAACACAGTGAAACCCCGTCTCTACTAAAAATACAAAAAATTAGCCAGCCGTGGTGGCAGGCACCTGTAGTCCCGGCTACTCAGGAGGCTGAGGCAGGAGAATGGTGTGAACCCAGGAGGTGGAGCTTGCAGTGAGCTGAGATCGTACCACAGCACTCCAGCCTGGGTGACAGAGCGAGACTCCCTCTCAAAAAAAAAAAAAAAAACCATAAATTAATACTGTAGACATTATTTCTATAGATGTTATATTGTTGACATATTTTCAAACTAAGAAATAAAAGACATGGACATAATGATGGCAACAATAGAAACTGGTATAAACTATAAACTATTTCTATAAACTGCTTATTTTGCCATGGGCATCTGCTTCTTTTGTTTCTTGAGCTAAACTTTTAACCACTGTAATATACATTTTATAAAGAAAGAAAGTACAAATAGTGAGAAACACTGACTCAAAGTCAGGACTGTAGGTCTAGATCCAGCTGGACTATATGATTTCTAAGCTCCTTCAGCTCTAAAATTCTATGGCAATGTAAAAGCTTTACTAGTCCAGGATAAAAACAGTTAAGCAGAACAATATTCTTCCAGCCCTACTCCCGATGCTGTATGTAGGTTAACTTCTTTCTCAAAATTAAAATCACTGGCTCTTTTACGACAACTTGATCTACATATCTGACTCATTTTCTTGTAGAGGAAGAAATGGGAAGAAACACAAAGAACATAGTTCTGAGTCCATATGGCCCCATCTGTATGCAAATCACCAAACAGAATGCAAAACACTTAACAACAATAATGGCAGAGTTATTAAAGCAAGTAATTTCCTTTTCCTGACACCATTTTCATAAACCTTGTCAAAACACCCTCTTGCAAGTTACTTAAGGTCTAAGAGGCTTTAACAAAGAAAGAGCTTCCTATGTTAATACAAATCCCTTCAAATTTTGAGCCTAGAAGACCTCAGCAGGAGAATCTCTGGGTGGAAATTATGACCATACAAGTGATCTTTACTCACTTCTGAAACTTCACCACCTCCTGAGAACCTTCTCACTGTTGTATCTACAACAGTTACCATGCCAAGAACCCAAGGATGCTTCACTCCCCTTCTTAAATTCTGGCCCACATTTCAATTCAAACAAAATTTCTTTTGTATTTTTTAGGACACAATAAATGCTATTTTGGGGTTTTTGTTTTGTTTTGTTTTTTGAAACAGAGTCTAGCTCTATTGCCCAGGCTGGAGTGCAGTGGCATGATCTCGGCTCACTGCAACCTCCACCTCCTGGATTCAAGCAATTCTCCTGCTTCAGCCTTCTGAGTAGCTGGGTGGCACCTGCCACCATGCCCGACTAATTTTTGTATTTTTAGTAGAGATGTGGCTTCACTCTGTTGGCCAGGCTGGTCTCTAACTTCTGACCTCAAGTAATCTGCCTGCCTCAGCCTCCCAAAGTGCTGGGATTACAGGCGCGAGCCACCGTGCCCAGCCCTAAGCACTAGCTTGAAAAGAACTTTTTGTAACAAAAGAATTTAAAAAGAGAAAAAAGGCACTGTCTACTTTACCAAGTGTACATTTTCTCTTCCAAAAAAGCTAATTCATTCATGTAGTTATCCTGTGCCTCCTATTCTATTCTATACCTGTTTGAAGCACAAAATTACACTTTTAACTCAATTTCAGCTCTTCTCTCTATTCCCCTCTTTGTCACCTTTCCTCCTAAATCACAGTGTAGGGTAGAAGTGTTAGCCACCTAGAATTTGTGAGGGAATAAGTGATTAACACATATAATATGCAGTGCAATCTTCATATTCTACTAAGAGCTCATCACCATGAATGAAGAAACAGGCACTTAAGTTTCTTCTCCTATTTTTTCCCAAGATGGCAAATGTATTAGGTCATTCTCACATTGCTATAAAGAAATACTTGACATCCTTTCCAGCATCTGTTGTTTCCTGACTTTTAAATGATTGCCATTCTAACTGGCGTGAGATGGTGTCTCATTGTGGTTTTGATTTGCATTTCTCTGATGACCAGTTATGATGAGCATTTTTTCATGTGTCTGTTGGCTGCATAGATGTCTTCTTTTGAGAAGTGTCTGCTCATATCCTTTGCCCACTTTTTGATGGGGTTGTTTTTTTCCTGTAAATTTATTTGAGTTCTTTGTCGATTCTGGATGTGCAGAAACAGAAACACTTTTACACTGTTGATGGGACTGTAAATTAGTTCAACCATTGTGGAAGACAGTGTGGTAAACTCTCAAGGATCTAGAACTAGAAATGCCGTTTGACCCAGCAATCCCATACTGAGTATATACCCAAAGGATTATAAATCATGCTAGTATAAAGACACATGTACACGTATGTTTATTGCAGCACTATTCACAATAGCAAAGACTTGCAACCAACCCAAATGTCCATCAGTGATAGACTGGATTAAGAAAATGTGGCACATATACACCATGGAATACTATGCAGCCATAAAAAAGGATGAGTTCATGTCCTTTGCAGGGACATGGATGAAGCTGGAAACCATCATTCTCAGCAAACTATCACAAGGACAGTAAACCAAACACCACATGTTCTCACTCATAGGTAGGAATTGAACAATGAGATCACTTGGACACAGGGCGGGGAACATCACACACTGGGGCCTGCCAGGGTGTGGGGAGCTGGGGGAGAGATAGCATTAGGAGAAATACCTAATGTAAATGATGAGTTGATGGGTGCAGCAAACCAACATGGCACATATGTACCTATATATCGAACCTGCACGTTGTGCACATGTACCCTAGAACTTAAAGTATAAAAAATAGAAATACTTGAGACTAGGCAGTTTATAAAGAAAAGAGGTTTAACTGGCTCACAGTTCTGCAGGCTGTACAGAAAATATGATGGTGGCATCTGCTTGGCTTCTGGGGAGGCCTCAGGAAACTTACAATCATGGTAGAAGGCAAAGGGAGAACAGGCATATCACATGACCAGAACAGGAGCAAGAAAGTGAAGAAGAGGTGATACACACTTTTAAATGATCAGACCTCACAAGAACTCACTATTGTGAGGACAGTACTATCAAGGATAGAGTTGGGCCATTCATGAGAAATCCACCCCCATGATCCAATCAGCTCCCAACAGGTCCTACCTCCAACACTGAAGATTAGATTTCACTATGAGATTTGGGCAGGGACACACATCCAAACTATATCATTCTACCCCTAGCCCCACCCAAATTTCATGTCTTTCTCACATTGCAACATACAATCCTGCCTTCCCAACAGTCTTCCAAAGTCTTAACTCATTACACCATTAACTCAAAAGTCCAAAGTCTCATCTGAGACAAGGCAAGTCAGTCCAAAGTCTCATCTGAGACAAGGCAAGTCCCTTCCACCTATAAGCCTGTGAAAACAAAAACAAGTTAGTTACTCCTAAGATACAATGGGATTATAGGCATTGGGTAAATACTTCCATTTTTACAATTAAAAATAAATAAAAAAATCAACCAAAAGAAAAAAGCTACAGGCCCCATGAAAGTTTAAAACCAGCGGGGCAATCATTAAAACTTAAAGCTCCAAGACTATCTCTTTGACTCCAGGTCCCAAATCCAGGCACATTGATGCAAGGGAGTGGGCTCCCAAGGCCTTGAGTGGCTCCACACCTGTGGTTTTGCAGGGTTCAGCCCTCAAGGCTACTCTCATGGGATGGTCTTGGGTGCCTGTGGCTTTTCCAGGCACAGAGTACAAGCTGTCAGTGGATCTACTATTCTGAGGTCTGGAGGATGGTGGCTATTTTCTCACAGCTCCACTAGGCATTGCAGCATTGCCCCAGTGGGGACTCTGTGTGGGGTTCCAACTCCACATTTCCCCATCCACACTGCCCTAGTAGAGGTTCTCCATGAGGACTCCACCCCTGCAGCAGGCATCTGCCTGGACACCCAAGCTTTTCCATACAGTCTCTAAAGTCTAGGTGGAGGCTCCCAAGCCTCAACTCTTGCATTCCATGAACTTAAAGGCTGAACACCACATTGCAAGCTGCCAAGGCTTACAGCTTGCATCCTCTGAAGCAGCAGCTTGAGCTGTACCTTGACCTGCTTGAGCCACAGCTGAACCTAGAATGGCCAGGATACAGTGAGCAATGTCTGAGGCTGTGTAGGGCAATGGGACCCTGGACCTGGCTCACATAACCGTTCTGTCCTCCTAGGCCTCTGGGTCTGTGATGGGAGGGGCTGCCTCTTAGAACTCTGAAATTCCTTTGGGGCCTTTTCCCCATTGTCTTGGGTATCAGCACTTGCCTTCTTTTTAGTTATGCAGA
Source organism: Colobus angolensis palliatus (assembly GCF_000951035.1). Lineage (NCBI taxonomy): Eukaryota > Metazoa > Chordata > Mammalia > Primates > Cercopithecidae > Colobus > Colobus angolensis. The sequence continues at coordinate 3,772,590 of NW_012113030.1, forward strand.
TTTCTCTAGCAAGTGGTTTAGAAACAGCAAGGGCTGGTTTTCAGCAGTCCACTTGAATTCTTCTACTAAAAATAAGCTTTTTTCCTACCACATGGCCAGGCTGCAAACTTCCCGACCTTTAAATATAAATTTCAACTTTAAGTCATTTCTTCCTCTTGCACCTGAGTAGGATGTTAAAGCAGGCACACCACTTGCTGAACACTTTCCTTCTAAGACATAATATGTGTGAACTTTGCTCCAGTTCTTAATAAGTTCCTCATTTCCATAAGAGACTCCAGAAGCCTGAACTTTATTGTCCATATGACTATCAGCATATCACTATCAGCATTTTGGTCACAACTATTTAACCAGTCTCTAGGAAGTTTCAAACCTTTCCCACCATCATGTCTTCCGAGGTCTCCAAACTCTTCCAACTTCTGCCCATCCCCCAGTTCCAAAGTTGTGTTCACATTTTCGGGTATTTATAGCAATGTCCCACTCCTCAATACCAATTTTTTATATTAGGTCATTTTTGCATTGCTACAAAGAAATACCTGAGACTGGGTAATTTCTAAAGAAAAGAGGTTTAATTAGCTCACAGTTCTGCAGGTTGTACAGGAAACATGATGCTGACATCTATGTGGCTTCTGGGGATGCCTCAGGAAATTTACAATCATGGTTGAAGGCAAAGGAGGAGCAGACATGTCACATGGCCAGAGCAGGAGCAAAAGAGTGAGGGGGAAATGCTATACACTTTTAAACTACCAGATCTCATGAGAATTCACCATCACAAGGACAGTGTCACAAGGGGTGGTGCTAAACCATTCATGAGAAATTTATCCCCATCATCCAATCACCTCCCACCAGGCCCCACTTTCAACACTGGGGACTACATTTCAATATAAGATTTGAGGAGGAATACACATTCAAACTATATTAGCCAACTAAAGTTTATTCCAGCATGCATCATCCACTTAGAAGAAGCAAATAGTGTGTAGAGATTCACGTTTTGAACTTTTATCCAAGAAGGAACATGGGAGTTCAATGGAAAAGCCTAAGAAAATGTCAGGCCCTGGGAAAGAGAAGGTCAGTGGTCAGACTGTATGGCCAGGTCTGGCTGAAAACCATGAGTGAATCTCCAGTACAAGAAAGGGTGAGTGAGTGTCTTTGAAGTCCACTTCCCCACTTGGGAATCATGCAATCCAGCCTATAGGAGAGCACCTTGATTCTTCCAAACCCTGGATCTAACTTGAGAAGAGGCCAGGAGCAATAGGAGGTGTGGCTCAGGGAAGTATCCTACACACATTCCAAGACCTGGGCACCTATAGAAGGATGTCATTCTTGATCCTATTTTAGAGCAAACTGTCTGCAATCCTGGGAGCTAAAAGCAGTGGCAGCCATTGGCATCAGAGAGACATAGGCTATAGATTGGAGATCTGGGACTAGAGAAGAAAAGGGTCTCCTGCAGCCAGACCTGAGACACAAATGTGGTGTGAGCTCCAGCTGCTGGTGTAGGAATTGGGCATCCCCCCATCACAGTGTTAGAGCAGAGAGAGAGTTGCTGGGGATGCATGGTTTTGACCCAGGCAGCAAGGTTTACAGCTTGGGACAGTTTTGTGGACTGGAAGCAAACTGCAGCAATAAACTAACTGTCCTGACTGGCTGCCACAGTCAAAACAAGGGAATGAACTCTGCCAGTTATGGGAGTCAGAGGAAAGCAGTACCCACTCCTGCTTGCTAGGCTGTAGTGCTAGGACTGCCCCTCCTTCCCCATGCTAACAGCTTGGTACAGCAGCAGTTGCTCTGCTCCTTGTACAGGCATTTCTCTAGCAGTCTGAGGAGTGCTCCCTATCTCTGTCAGGGCCAGCACTTGTGCCTGCCACTGGGGGACCCAAGTGCAGACTTGACCAGTCTGGCTCTTCCTACCTTCACCCCCTACTCCAAGACAGAACATGAAGAAAGACCACTGAGCATTTCATGGCCCATCCATCAAGAAAGACCACTGAGCATTTCATGGCCCATTCCATCACCAGGGACACCTGAACACTTCTACAGGTTAACAGAGGTCAGACATAAATCCTACTGCTACCATCACAGCTGACTCTTACCTGCAAGTGTCATCTACTGATCTGTAGGTCAGCCTGCACAGTCTATTAAAACATCTGCTGACACAGTATGCAGTGCTTGGGAAAAAGATAAGCTTCTTGTGGCCTCTGCTACCACCATCACTCAGGCCAGGAGATCATGAGCTCTCTTATTCGCTTGGTACACCATAGTATAACCAGCACTTGAGAAAGCCACCACACTAAAGCTATATAGAACCAAGAAAATCATACAGGATCTTTGCAACTGAATGCACCAAGAAGCAAAGCCAAATGGCCCTGCTCAAAATACATCATAGTCCCATCCTCAAGAAAAAAAGGTCCTTCCCCAGTGAAAGTAAATTTAAAATAAGAAGCAGCAACAGTTTTTCCAGATGCACAGAAATCTAAATAAAGATACACAAAGCATGGCATGTATTATGACAGCCACAAAGGAACAAAGTCATTCTCTAGCAATGAATCCTAACCAAAAAGAAATCCTCAAAATGCCATATAAGGAATTCAGAATATTGATTTTAGGGCAGGGTGTAGTGGCTCACACCTGTAATCCTAGCATTTTGGGAGGCCAAGGCAGGAGGATGAGGCCAAAAGTTCAAGACCAGGCACAGTAACAGAGAGAGACCGTGTCTTTCCAAAAAAAAAAATAATTAATTAGCCAGTCATGATGGTGCATGATGGTAGGCCTAGCTCCTCAGGAGGCTGAAGTGGGAATAATACTTGAGCCCAGGTGTTTGATATTGCAGTGAGCTATAATCATGCCAATGCACTCTAGCCTTGGCAACAGAGTGAGACTCTGTCTCCAAAAACCAATACAGAGAAACTTTTTAAAAAAATGAATTCAGAATATGAATGAGAAATTTACAAAGGAGATAGATATCTTTCCATGTAAAGACAGAACATATAAAAATGAAAAATCAGTTGAAGGAATTACAAAATGTATTGAAAGCTTCAACAAAAGATTAGACCAAGCAAAAGAAAAAAATCTTATAACTTGAAAATAGGTCATTTGAGTTAATCCTGTCAGACAAAAATAAAGAAAATATAATTTTAAAAGAATAAACAAGGCTTTCAAGATGTATAGGAATACATAAAGGGGCCAACTTTAGTAACCTAAACAGTATTCCTGAGGAGGAGGAAAAAGAAAAAAGTTCAGAAAATATATTTAAAAAAATAATCGGCTGGGTACAGTGGCTCACGCCTGTAATCCCAGGACTTTGGGAGGCTGAGATGGGTGAATCACGAGGTCAGGAAATCAAGACCATCCTGGCTAACACGGTGAAATATCATCTCTTCTAAAAATACAAAAAAGTAGCCGGGTGTAGTGGCAGGTGCTTATAGTCCCAGCTACTCAGGAGGCTGAAGCAGGAGAATGGCCTGAACCCAGGAGGCGGAGTTTGCAGTGAGCCGAGATCACACCACTGCACTCCAGCCTAGGCAACAGAGCAAGACTCCATCTCAAAAAAAAAAAAAAAGAATAAAAGAAAATAATCAACAAAAACTTTCCTAGCCTAGGAAGAAATTTAGATATTCAAATAGAGGAGGCTCAGCAATCCCCAGAAAATAATTGACTTCACCATGCCATATGGTCATTAGACTATCTAAAGACAATATGAATGAAAGCATTCTAAAGTCAGTAGGAGAAAAGCATTCAGCCGCCTATAAAGGAAACCCCAACAGAAGACTTCTCAGCAGAAACTTCATAAGTCAGAAAAGAATGGGGTGGGATTTTCAAAGTACTGAAAAAAAAACAACAAAAGTACCTGTAAATCAAGAATTTTATGTTCATCTAGATTAAGCTTTACAAATGAAGGATAAATAAAATCTTTCCCAGACAAGCAAACATTGAGATAATTCATCACCAGTAGTCCAGTCCTATAAGAAATGCTCAAAGGAGTCCTAAACAGGGAAAAGAAAGGTTGACATTTGCTACAATAAAAACACACAAAAATATAAAACTCACAGGTCATGCAAAACAATCATACAAAGGAGGAAGACAGAGGAATCAACTGGCAACATGAAAAAATTTTACCAAGCCACAAAGACAAACAGAGAAAGAATTTATAAAACAATTAGATAACAAGAATATAACAGCAAAACAACCTCACATATCAATATTAAATTTGAATGTAAATGGATTACATGCTCCATTTAAAAGATATATATTGACAGAATGAATTTTAAAAACATAAGCCAATGACATGCCACTTACAAGAAACTCACCTTATCTCTACAGAGACATTTAGACTAAAAATAAAAAGACATTCTATGCAAACAGAAACCACAAGCAAGCAGCAGAGGTATACTTATGTCAGATAAAACAGAGTTTAGCTCACAAACAGTAAAAAAAATGATAAAGAAGGTTATTATATACTGATAAATGGATCAATTCAACAAGTAGATATAATAATACTAAATATATATGCACCCAACAATTGGAGCATCCAGATTCATAAAACAAATATTACTAGACCTAATGAAAGTTATAGCTAGCAATACAATAATAGTAAGGAACATCAACACCCCACTCACTGCACTAGACACATTACTGAGACAGAAAATCAACAAAGAAACGCTGGACTTAAGTTGGACTTTTGACCAAATAGACCTGAGAGTCACTTACAGAACATGCTACCCAGCAACTGCAGAATATACATTATTTTCATCAGCCCATAGAATATTCTCCAAGATAGAAAATACCTTAGGCCATAAAATAAGTCTCAAGAAATTTCTAAATATCGAAATCATATCAAGTCTCAAGAAATATCTAAATATTGAAATCATATTCTAAATATCGAATCATATCAGTCTATAGTGGAATAGAAGTATCAATACCAACAGGAACTCCATAAACTATATACATATATAGAAACAAACCAGTATGCTCTTAAATAATCATTAGGTCAATAAATACATTAAGATGAAAATTTAAAAATTTTTTGAAATAAATGAAAACAGAAACACAATATACCAAAACCTTTGAGATGCAGCAGAAGTAGTGCTAAGGGCAAGTTTATAGTGTTAAATGTCTACATAAAAAAATAGAAGGTAGAATCTTCATTCTGAAGGCTACAGTGTATATACATTATATAAATTTGTATGCCTTTTATTCTATTAAACAATCTGCCTCATGTCAGTGATTTTCAGTGAACCTTCAGAAGACCAAAAGGAACACTCTCTGTTGGCTCCCACAGTTATGGCACAGCAAGAAGGGTACCTCCAAAGCCATTCTGATCTTCCAAAGGCCACAGTGAAGAGATCCCAGGAGTTTAACAAGCCAGCAAAAGTTATGAACTTATAAATCAGGCTCCCAGATTTTCTCTGTGAAATCTGGTTGAATGGATGGTAAAAAAAAAACAAAACAAAACAAAAAAAAAACACTGTTTTGTCTCAAGGTTTTGATTAATGGGAAAAAAGGATTTTTGTGACCAGTTTTGGGGTGCAGTGACTCTAGTGTGTTTTTGGTACTTTGTGGTATAAATATTCATATTGTTTGATTCTTTTCACCTGAGAAATAGCCTTTTTGTTGCTGTTTTCCTTTGTCTTTCTGTGGTGTTCTGCATAAAGAGGGGTACCACAGGGTAACACCCAGTCCTGGAATTCCTATAAGCCCACTGTTTGAGCTAGCCCTGTAGACTATTCAGTTTTGGTATTCTGACTACACCAGTGTCTGTTAACACAAACATTACTGTGGATCCCTAAAATAAAAAGCAGGTGGAGGTCTCCTCTCATCATATTTTATGTCCTTGAGAGCTTGACTTGTGACTAATATTCTTTTGCTTTGTCTCTGCCATCCAGAGGACACAACATTTCTGGTAAAATCATGCAGCTAGTCTGAAAAGATTGGGAGTCCAAAACATACTTTTCATTCTGAACATGTCAAGCTCTTAGGAGAGTTATATTCTATAAAGACCCATCCTAATAGGACTTTTGTTTTCTTTGGCTATCTTAAATCTATTTCTAAGGGTGAATTTTGGGGGCATCATGGGGTCTGCCTCCTCTATGCCCCTCCAAAAACACCTTTTGCTTATGTGGTGAAAACTTATTCTAAAACTGAAAAATTACCACCTGTGCTTTCTATGAAGAGGCTTGTCAGATTGAGTCACTATTGGAAGTAAGTACATTGAAAATTCTAATTACAATGGCTAAATGATAGATCCTTTGAGTTAGAATAAAATTCCTAAATTTATTTAAAAAAATATTTTGGACAGCTCTTATTCCAAACAATTGATGGGAGGATCAAATTAAAAGAAGGACACATATTAGTGCTATAGCTGGTCTTAAAATTCTCTTGACTAAATTAAAGAGCAAAAATCTGACCTAAAATGGTTATCCTCAAACTGTCCCGTTTAGATTCCATGCAGGATTAAAAAGGGAGACTGCTCCATTTTGTAGTCTGGTAGTTAAAATTTCTACTGTGGCACGGATTCCCTTTCTAATCAGGAATAAACTCCTTTTGGTTTGCTATTTGTTGGACTTTGGAAATATCAGCTGCTTGTCCCTGCTAAAATATGGTAATAAGAGACTAGAAAGGATTTTTAAGAGCTCTTTTGTTAGAAGCCAGCTTAATTAAAAGCTGATATCTAAGCGCCATATATACACACACATATATATATATACACACACACACACACACATATATATATATATATTTTTTTTTTTTTTTCTTTTTAAGGCCTCTCTGCTTTTTCTCTTTGGATACTATTTTTGGAATTTTTTTAGTAAAATAAATTTTTCCAAAAAACAGCACACTTTCTTGGGACTTCTGTTCACTTTCTTTTTAAATACTGTTATCCTATTTACTTTTACTCCTGTTTTCTCCTCCTTCCATGTAAAAAGATCCTGATATCCAATAACTCAGATCTCTTAAGGGACTTGGGAAAAAAAGGTATCTGTCACCCTTTTTGGAAGCAGGGCATGTTTCTTTCACTTTCCTGTGGAGTTTCAAGAGTTGTGAGCAGATTCTTCTCAGGCCTAAAGCTGTGCTCTGATTAGCATTGTTACCTAATCTTTTCAGCTTCCAGGATTACCAAAAATTACTTTGCACTATGAGAAAATTTGACTTTGGTATGTGTAATAGTTAGGTAGGAGGTACAGTTTTAGAGGGACTGAGGTCAATTGTTTACAGCAAATCATTATTACTACAGGTGACTAGTCATTTCTTTACATGTTTGAACGAGAAATGTATGGTTCGCAGCAACTAGAGACAATGGGAATGGTCACCACTGAAGGATAAAATTCTCATGAGAGATGGGCTGATCAAAGAGTGGGCTGACTGGTGTCAGACTGCCCATCAGCCTCAGCAGAACATCTTTGTAGTGAAGTGCACTGTGAAAGCATTGCACAACCAGTCCCCCTGGTATTTCTTTCTTTTGGGAGAACCAGGTTTCAGTGTGAGCTCCACCCTGAGCTCAGTGGTCCATTTGAAAAGAGACTAAATTAAAAGCTAACTATCTAACCCACAGCAGTATTTGTCTTAACAGACACTGGTGTAGTCAGAACTTGGTCTCCTTATAAAATTCTGTAGTAGAATCTTATGATTTCATGTTACCTTGGCATCTATTTTACTCTTCCTGTAACACACCTAAACTTTGAAAAAGCTTAAATTTTCTCTTTCTTCTTCAAGATGCAAAGTCACTACCCATTTTCTCTAATAACTCAGTTGAAGCTTCTCCAGATTAAACTTTTCTATTTACGAAGGCATAGTTTAAATTCAACTGTACTTTTAAATTAGTGAGTTTTATTTGTCTTGTGGCTAAAATTCTTCAAAACATTAAAGTCTTTGTGTGTACATGTATATGTTATATGTCATGTATATATGCACACATATGTCTATCCATGTGTTTATATATTATCTACACATTGTACCAAATTAACTTAAAAATAAATGAGTATTCACTGAGGACTAAACTCTGATCTTTTTTCCCTCTTGACCAAATTCCTACCTAAGGGACCTGGGGAATCATGCCCTATGAACCATAAAATTTCATCAGAAGAGTTTTATCTAACCCTACATAATGTAGCTTACTTTCCAATCTCACTCTGGTATAAAATTACATGACAGAAAAAAAAGGAAATTAAAATATTTTACCCTTAAAATATGTTTCTTGGCTATATCTTGAAATGGTCCTGGTTTTGTAAGAGAAAATTTGTATCTGTAAAAAATCTGTATTTGCCAGGCACAGTGGCTCATGCCTGTAATCCCAGCACATTGGGAGGCCGAGGCAGGTGGATCACATGAGGTCAGGAGTTCAAGACCAGCCTGGACAACATGGTGAAACCCTGTCTCTACTAAAAAATACAAAAATTAGCTAGGCATAATGGCAGGCGCCAGTAATCCCAGCTACTAGGGAGGCTGAGGCAGGATAGTTGATTGAATTTGGGAGGCAGAGGTTTCAGTGGGCTGAGATCACACTACTGCAATCCAGCCTGAGCAACAGAGTGAGATACCACCTCAAGAAAAAAAAAGAATCTGTATTAATGTAACTAGAGCTTTCCTATTCCAGTCCCTCCCAATCCTGAATATGTTAACAGAGAGTGTAGCACATTATAAAGGTCTGAATAAAAATCATTTGCCGTCTATTGTCTCTAAAATGATGGCCACATAATAGACTTCATGTACATAATAAAAACCTTGGTTTCTATAACCCATTATCTTAACCTAGACAATCCTTTCTGTTGATTCCAGGCTTTTAGATAACTTAACTCTTTCAACCAATTTCCAACTATAAAATCTTTGAATAAACCTATGACCTGTAAGCTGCTGCTTCAAGTTGTCCTACCTTTCCATACTGAATCAGCATATATCTCATATGTATTGATTGATGTCTTATGTCTTCCTAAAACATATAAAACCAAGCTGTAACCCAATTATCTTAGGTACATGTTCTCAGGACCTTTTGAGACTGTGCCTCAGGCTATGGTCACTTAAATATGGCTCAGAATAAATCTCTCCAAAAATTGTACAGAGTTTGGCTTTTTCATCCACATTGTAAACTAAATAACTAGCCCCAATACTTTTCAAGTTCATGAGACTTTAATAATCTTGGTAAATAAAACTAGTTTCAAAATTCTCTGTAGCAATTTAAAATATTAAGATCATGTTATGTTAAACTAAGTAATCCTAGGTTTTTCTCTGAAAATTAGGTGTTACTAAGAGTTAAAATAGTTGTATATATAATTAAAACTACTAAATATAAGATAATCAATTGATACACAATATATATAAGTAATATGTGTTTTTTGTCAAAAAGCAAAATTATAAAAAGTATTGGAATATGTGTTTGGTGAAAAGGAAACTCACCACTCCTATTCAACATAGTACTAGAAGTGCTAGCCAGAGCAATCAAGCAGGAGAAAGAAACATAAGGCATCTAAATAGGAAAAGAGGAAAAATTATCTTTGTTTGCTGATGACATGGTCATACACTTAAAAAACCCAAAAGATTCCTTCAGAAGACTTCTAGACCTGAAAAATGACTTCAGTAAAGTTTCAGGATACAAAATTAATGCACAAAAATTAGTTGCATTTCTAAACAACGCTCAAACTGAGAACGAAATCAAGAATTCAATCCCATTTATAATTGCCACACACACAAAATATTTAGCAGTAAATTTAACCAAGGCAGTGAAAGACCTCTAAAAGGAGCACTATAAAACACCAATGAAAGAAATTATAGATGATACAAACAAATTTAAAAATATCCCATTCTCCTGGATTAGAAGAATTAATATCATTCAAATAACTATACTGCCCAAAGCAAGCTACATATTCAATGTAATTCTTATCAAATTACCAATAATGGTTTTCAAAGAATTAGAAAAAACAATTCTAAAATTCATATGGAACCAAAAAAAAAAAAAAGCCTGAATAGCCAAAGAAATCTAAAACAAAGAAGAAAAAAGCTGGAAGTGTCACAGTATCAAACTTCAAACTATACCACACGGTTATAGTAGCCAAAGCAGCAATATACTGGTACAGAAATAGACCCGTAAACCAATGAAACAGAATAGAGGACCCAGAAATACAGCCACACACCTACAACCAACTGATCTTCAACAAAGTCAACAAAAATAAACAATAAGGAAAAGATATCCTAGTCAATAAATGGTGCTAGGAAAACTAGCTAGCCATATGCAGAAAAATGGAATTGGACCTACCTCTCACCATATATAAAAATTAACTCAAGATGGATTAAAGACTCAATCCATGTATGACCTCAAACTATAAAAATCCTAGAAGAAAACCTAGGAAAATCTCTTCTGGACATTGGCCTAGGCAAAGAATTTATGACTAAGACCTCAAAAGCAAATGCAACAAAAACAAAAATAGACAAATGGGACTTAATTAAACTAAAGAGTTCCTACACAACAAAAGAAATGATTAATGGAGTAAACAGACAACCTATGCAATGGGAGAAAATATTTGCAAACTATGTATCTGACAAAGGACTAATATCCAGAATCTATAAACACTTAAATAAATCAACAAGATAAAAACCAATAATCCCATTAAAAAGTGAGCAAAGGACATGAACAGACACTTTTCAAAAGAAGGCATATAAGCAGCCAAGGAACATTTTTAAAAATGCTAAATATCACTATCAACAGAGAGATGCAAATTAAAACTATAATGAGATGCCATCTTCCACCAGTCAGAACGGCTTCCTGCTTTCTGAGTCCTCCCTGTTACACTGCACAGATGTAGCCAAAGGTGCCAGTTTCTCTTAAATTTGGACTCAAACACTCATCATAGTTACAAATCTTTCCTCCAATTTGGTGCTGGGAATGACATACACCATCAATCTCTCCTCTTCTTTCTAGGACTTGCCAAAGATTTAAAAAAAAAAACAAAAACAAAAAACTTTTAACTGTAAATCACTCTCAGTGTTAATACATTCTGAAACTGTCTGTGTGCATCAGGAAAGAAGGAAAGCTCAGTTGCTTCTAAGAAAAAAAAAAAAAAATGTGTGTTTTTCATGCTCAGGGCCTTACTCCTGAAAATCAAATTGGAAAACACCATTTCAAAAGGCACATTCAAAGACAGGAACAATCTGTGAAAGGAAAAATAGCTACTAGAAGCAAGTAAACAATTCTATGCTTTGGATCTTTGAAAACAAGATAAAAGCACTTTTCAAAGCAACAAAATCTGAGGAACTGAGAAATAATTAAAGTCAGTTATGATTCTTATTTGTCAACACTCTTCTTATAAGAGGAAGCTGGAGTTAATTTTTTAAATATTGCCTTTGCCCATTATATAAGAAGAAGGGTTTGAGTTTTTTCTTCCATAGTGTACCTATAGAAGCTATATTGCAAGCAAGATCCCATTGCCTATAAAGACCAAAATCCTTAGTACAGTTTACAAAGCTCTTCGTGATCTGGCCATTGCCCAGCTTTCTGGCCATATCTACCTCCATGACCCCATATGCATCTTTTGCTCCAGCTATACTGAATATTAGCAATTTTTCACATTTTCCATATTCAGGTCTCTGCCCATATGTTTCTTGCTGTTTTTGGAATGCTCACCTCTCCCACTCCACTGTCTAGCTAACATCATTTTTCCTCCAAAACTCACTGTAAGTGTCATCTACTAGAAATCTCCCCTGAATCCTATAGGGTGAAGCAAGTCCACCTCTCTTCTTAATGTTTTCTCTACTGTCTATGTTAATGCATACACTCAGTGAACTTAAAGCCAGAAAGTCACCTAATGGCACAGTGATTTTAATCTGTTATACCTGAATGTACTGAATAGGCTGAGTTTACACAAGGATTTTTTTAAAACTAACTACAGCAGGTGTTTGGCAAATATGAATATCCAAGAATACTTTTATAAAGAACATATAATATCAAGAACATTAAAAATTAATTATTATATATTTTAAATTATACTAAGGTTTATATTCTTCCATATGTCTTTGAAGCAATTCATTTTGTTTATTTATAATCATTGATTTATAAGTGCACAGCAACTTCATACCCTTGAAAATACTATTTTCTACTTTAAACTTTTATAGCTTACAGAAAATATAACCCAACATTTAAATGCACCTAGTAGTGAATCAAATTTATTAAAGCAATCATAATCTTATATATGCTTGTACACTGTACTTTCTTAAATAAGGCGTCTCTTGAACAATCAATTACATGTGGATAGATATAATCACAAAAAGCTGCTGGAATGGTGGGAATTCATTAAAATGAACAAAATTCCTCTCTGAAATGTGTTTTAAGCAGGGGTTTAGAAGATAGACGGAATATGCTTTTCTTATGGACAGGAGTGATAAACACTGCAAAATAGTGTATCAGTATGATTATTTGCAAGTAAACATTGGTGAATTGCATATGGCAGTGAATTCTGCTTTGCATATGGCAGTGAATTCTGCTTTGCTGAAGAAATATCAATAATTTTGTTTATAAATATCTAGAAATATAAATAATTTCTACTATATCATTTCCATTACATAGTAGAAATTATAAACCAGTAGGTAGTAGGAGAGGAATACAAATTTAGGATTGGAGGGAATAGTATGTGAGCTTGGAGTAGAAGTTGGGGATGAGACAGAGATCCTAGGTGACAATTGAAGAAGGTTTGGGAATCAGAGTAAAACTCTATTTGATTGAATTAAGCAATTGGAAGTCACCTCAGCTTCTAAGAAAAAAAATGATACTATCAAAAGAAAGATAATTATTATAACTATGAGAAGCATGAAGGATAAGGAGGTAGGTTGGCAAGAGATCCTTTGGGAACAAAGTTTTAATGGAGGCGGAGGGGAAGAAGAAAGAGAAGATCTGTGAAATATTTCCACAGGAAATATTCCATGGAATAATCTTTGATTATTCCAGGAGACTCATCATATTCAGGAGGCTCAGAATTCTTGTGACCAGCAACAATAAAAATAGGTTAAAGGTTCAGAGAGGACCCAAGATGTAGCGCAGATTCAACGTTGAAACATGTCGATCTTTCTTAGAATATAATATAAATTTATTTTAGATCGAATAAAATCCCAAAGGAAATTTGAAAAGAGGGTGTGGGGGAGCAGAGTTGATAGGACAAAGTGGTTCTAATGGTCAGCTGGAATAATAAATTGACAAAATTATCAACAACACAACTTTAAGGAATAATGAGAGGAAAGTTTCTTTTCTAACTATTAGAGGTTTTTATCATGTTAAAACAATAAGTTAAAAAAGTAGCGTGATATCTGTTACAAGAATTGGTATATACAATTATATAAAAGAATAGAAAGCCTAGAAGAATCCACTGTATATGTAAAAATACAGTGTTCTATTAAGTGGCATTTCAAATAAATAGAGCGAAATAAAGTATTCAGTAACTAGGGCTAGAATAATTGGTTGACTATTTTAAAATAAAAAGATTTCTCCCTCATATCATATGCCAAAATAAATATGTTAGATTAAAAGGCTAAATGTAAAACACACACACACACACACAAACAAAAGAAAATATAGGTAAAATTATTTTTGTTTTAAAAAGAGAAACAATAAAACTGACAAACTTCTAGCTAAACTGACCAAAAAGAGAGGATTCAAATTACAAAAATTAGAACAGAAAGAGGGAACATTATTACCAACCTATAAAAATAAAAAGGATTATAAAAGAATTATATGAACAATTGTATGCCAATAAATTAGATTAAATGATCAATTTTCTAGAAAGACACAAATTAAACTGACTCAAGAAAAAAATAGACAATCAGAATAGACCTATAATAAATAAAAAGATGGAATTTATAATCAAATTGTCACCTACAAATAAAAACCCAGACCCAGATTGCTTTACTGATGAATTCTAAGAAGCATTTAAAGAAGAATAAATACAAATTCTCACAAACTCTCCCACCCAAAAATGAAAAAGGGAGACTACTTCCTAACACATTCTATAAGGCCAGTCACCCTGATGTCAAAGTCAGACAAACACATCACAAGACAGGAAAACTACAGACTAATATTTTTGTGAATATGAATGCAAGAAGTCTTAATAAAACACTAGAAAACTGAATCAAAGAATATAGAAAAAGAATTATACGTCAAAATCAAGTAGAATTTATCCCAAGTATGCAAAGTTACTTTAACACCCCAAAATCAATTAATGTAATACCTCCTCCTATCAACAGAACAAAAATTAAAAAGTGATATGGTCATCTAATAGAAGTAGAAAAAGCATTTGATAAAATCCAACACTCTTCTAATGATAGAAACATTTAACAAGCTATAAATAGAAGGAAACTTCTGCAACCTGATAAAGGGTATATTAGAAAATCCACAATTAACATGATACTTAAAGGCTGATTGCATTCCCCTTAAGATTAAGAACAAAATAAGGATGCTTGTTCTCACTACTTGTATTTAACATTATGCTAGGGGTTCCAGACATGGCAATTAGGCAAGAAAAAGAAATAGATGTTATCCAGGTTGGAAAGGAACAAGTAAAACTGTATTCATAGGTGATTTAATCTGGCATGTAGAAAATCCTAAGGAATCTACGAAAAAAAAAAAAAAGAAAGATAAAAACTGTATATTAGAACTAATGAGTTCAGCAAGGTGGCAAGATATAAGATCAATATGCAAAAATCAATCATATTTCTATATACTTGGAATGAGTAACCTAACAATGAAGAAAATAACCCCATGACACAAAAAGAATAAAATTCTTAGAAATAAATTTAACAAAAGACGTGCCAAATTTATACTATAAAATCTCCAAAATATTGTTGAAAGAAATTAACGAAGATCTAAATTAATAGAAAATCATCTCATGTTCATAAATCAGAAATTTAATACTTTTAAGATGAAAGTGCTCCCCAAATTGATCTACGGATTCAATGAATCTCTATTAAATTGATTCAACTGACTTCTTTGTAGAAATTGACAAGTTCATTCTAATATTCATATGGAATTTTAAGGGATCCAAAATAGCCAGAACAATCTTGGAAAAGAAAAACAAAGTAGGAGGACTCACATTTCCCAATTTCAAAACTTAGTAAAAAGTTACAATAACCATAAATAAGAGTGTGGTACTGACATAAGGATAGACATATAGATCAATTAAATCAAATTCAAAGTCCAAAAATAAACTCAAGTGTCTATGGTCAATTGATTTTCCGCTAAGGTGCCGTGATCATTCAACGGGGAAAGAATGGTCTTTTAAACTAATGGTGCTGGGACAAGTGGACAGATACCTATATGCGAAAGAATGAAGTTGAATCCTCATCTCACACCTCTTACACCAATTAACTAAAAATGCATCAAAGAAACAAAATGTAAGACTTAAAACTATAAACCATTTTTAATCATTTTATTATTTTTAAGAGCTTTGATTAGTTTACATTAAGTACAATGTTTGTATTAAGCTTTTTGGAAAATATTCTTTTTTGGTTTTTAAATTTTTTATTTTTTATTTCAATAGGTTTTTGGGGACCCGGTGGTGTTTGGCTACATGAACAAGTTCCTTAGTGGTGGTTTCTGAGATTTGGGTGCACCCATCACCCAGGCAGTGTTCGCTGTACCCAATGTGTAGCCTTTTATCCCTCACCACCCTCCACCCTTTCCCCTGAGTCCCCAAAGTTTAACGTGTCATTCTTATGCCTTTGTGTCTCATAGCTTGGCTCCCACATATGAGTGGAAACATACAATGTTTGGGTTTCCATTCCTGAGTTACTTCACTTAGAATAATTGTCTCCAATTCCATCCAGGTTGCTGCAAATGCCATTATTTCATTCCTTTTTATGGCTGAGTAGTATTCCACGGTATATATATACACCACATTTTCTTTACTCGTTGATTGATGAACATTTGGGCTGGTTGCATATTTTGCAGTTACAAATTGTGCTGTTATAAACATGCATGTGCAAGTATCTTTTTACTATAATAACTTATTTTCTTCTGGGTAAATACCTAGTAGTGAAATTGATAGATCAAACAGTAGATCTCCTTCTAGATATTTAACATAGTGGTTGTACTAGTTTATATTCCCACCAACAGTGTAGAAGTGTTCCCTTTTTACTGCATCCATGCCAACATCTATTATTTTCTGATTTCTTTATTATGGCCATTTTGCAGGAGCGAGGTGGTATCATTGCATTGTAGTTTTGATTTGCATTTCCCTGATAGTGATGTTGAGCATTTTTTCATATGCTTGTTGGCCATTTGTATATCTTCTTTTGAGAATTGTCTACTTATGTACTTAGCCCACTTTTTGACTGGATTTTTTTTTTTCTTGATTTGTTTGAGTTATTTGTAGATTCTGGATGTTAGTCCTTTGCCAGATATATAAATTTTGAAGATTTTCTCCCACTTTGTGAATTATCTGTTAACTCTGCCGATTATTTCTTTTGCTGTACAGAAGGTTTTTAGTTTAATTAAGACCGACCTATTTATCTTTGTTTTTGTTGCCTTTGCTTTTGGGTTCTTGGTCATGAAGTCTTTGCCTAAGTTAAGGTCTAGAAGGGTTTTCCAATGTTATCTTCTATAATCTTTATGGTTTCAGGTCTTAGATTTAAGTCTTTGATCCATCTTGAGTTAATTTTTATGTAAAATGAGAGATGAGAATTGTTTCATTCCTCTACATGTGGCTAGCCAATTATCCCAGCACCATTTGTTGAATAGAGTGCCCTTTCTCCACTTTATGTTTTTGTTTGTTTTGTCAAAGATCAGTTGGCTGTAAGTATTTGGCTTTATTTCTGGGTTCTCTATTCTGTTCCATTGGTCTATGTGTCTATTTCTAAACTAGCACCGTGCTGTTTTGGTGACTATAGCCTTATAGTTTAGTTTGAAGCCTGGTAATGTAATGCCTTCAGGTTTGTTCTTTTTGCTTAGTCTTGCTTTGGTTATATGGGCTCTTTGATGGTTCCATATGTTTTTTCTAGTTCTGTGAAGAATGGTGGTGGTATTTTTATGGGAATTGCATTGAATTTGTAGATTGCTTTTGGCAGTATGGTCATTTTAACAATATTAATTCTACCTATCCATGAGCATGGGATGTGTTTCCATTTGTTGGTGTCATCTGTAATTTCTTTCAGCAGTGTTCTATAGTTTTCCTTGTAGAAGTCTTCCACATTCTTGGGTTTTTTTTGTTTTTTGTTTTTTGTTTTTTTTCAGCTACTATGAAAGGGGTTGAGTTATTGATTTTATTCTCAGCTTGGTCGGTATTGGTGTATAACAGAGCTACTGATTTGTCTACATTTATTTTGTATCCTGAAACTTTGCTGAATTCATTTACTAGTTCTAGGAGCTTTCTGGGTGAGTCTTTAGGGTTTTTTAGGTATACTATCATATCATCAGGAAACAGCAACAGTTTGACTTTTTTGGCTACCCTTTATTTCTTACTCTTGTCTGATTGTTCTGGCTAGGACTTCCAGTACTATGTTGAATAGAAGTGGTGAAAGTGGGAATCCTTGTCTTGTTCCAGTTCTCAGGGGAAATGCTTTCAACCTTTCCTCATTCAGTTGGCTGTGGGTTTGACATAGATGGCTATAACTATCTTAAGGTATGTCCCTTCTATGCCAGTTTTGCTAAGGGTTTTAATCATAAAGGAATGCTGGGTTTTGCCAAATGCTTTTTCTGCATCTATGGAGATGATCATGTGATTTTTGTTTTTGATTCTCTCTATGTGGTGTATCACATTTATTGACTTACATAGGTTAAACCATCCCTGCATCCCTGATATGAAACCCACTTGATCACGGTGTATTGCCTTTTTGAAATGTTGTTGGATTTGGTTCGCTAGTATTTTGTTGAGGACTGTCACATCTATTGGTCTGTAATTTTTTTGTTATGTCTTTCCCTGGTTTTGGTATTAAAGTGATACTGGCTTCATGGAATAATTTAAAGAGTCCCTCTTTCTCTATCTTTGGAATAGTGTCAGTAGAATTAGTCTTTGAATGTCTGATAGAATTTAGCTGTGAATCCATCTGGTCCTGGATTTTTTTTTGTTGTTGGCATTTTTTTAATTACCATTTCAATCTTGCTGCTTGTTATTGGTCAGTTAGGACATTATATCTTCCTGGGAGGGTTGTATATCTCCGGGAATTTATTCATCTCCTCTAGGTCTTCTAGTTTATGCACGTAAAGGTGTTCATAGTAGCTTTGAATAACTTCTTATATTTCTGGGGCATCAGTTGTAATATCTCCCATTTTGTTTCTAATTAAGCTTATTTGGAACTTTTCCTTTCTTGGTTTATCTCACTAAAGGTCTATCAATTTTATTTATCTTTTCAAATAATCAGCTTTTTGTTTCATTTATCCTTTGAATTTTTTTGTTGTTTCAATTTCATTTAGGTCTACTCTGATCTTCGATATTTCTTCTCTTCTGTTGGGATTGGGTTTGGATTGTGTAGTTTCTCCAGTTCCATGGACTGTGACATTAGAATGTCTACTTGTTCTCTTTCAAACTTTTTGATGTAGGCATTTAATGCTATGAACTTTCCTCTTAGCACCACTTTTGCTGTATCCTAGAGGTTTTGATAGGTTATGTCACTGTTATCTTTCAGTTCAAAGAATTTTCTAATTTCCATCTTGATTTCATTGTTGACTCAAAAATGATTCAGGAGCAAGTTATTTAATTTCCATGTATTTGCATGGCTTTGAGGGCTCCTTCTGGAGTTGATTTCCAATTTTATTCCACTGTGGTCTGAGAGAGTACTTGATATAACTTCGATTTTCTTTAATTTACTGAGACTTCTTTTGTGGTCTATCATATGGTCTATTTTGGAGAATGTTCCATGTGCTGTTGAATAAAATGTATATTCTGAAGTTATTGGGGAGAATGTTCTGTAAATATCTGGTAAGTACACTTCTTGTAGGGTATATTTTAAGCCCATTGTTTCTTTGTTTAATTTCTGTCTTAGTTACCTGTCTAGTGCTGTCAGTAGAGTATCGAAGTTCCCCACTATTGTTGCATTGCTGTCTATCTCATTTCTTAGGACTAACTAGTAGTAATTGGTTTACAAATTTGTGAGCTCCAGTGTTAGCTGCATATATATATTTAGAATTTTGATATATTCCTGTTGGACTAGTACTTTTATTATTATATAAGGCCGTTTTTTGTCTTTTTTAACTGCTGTTGCTTTAAAGTTTGTTTTGTCTGATAGAAGAATAGCTACTTCTGCTCACTTTTGGTGTCTATTTGCATGGAATATCTTTTCCCACACCTTTAACTTAAGTTCATGTGAGTCGCTATGTGTTACGTGTGAGGTGAGTCTCCTGAAGACAGCAGAAACTTGATTGGTGAATTCTGTTTACTTTTTTTTTTGAGATGGAGTTTTGCTCTTGTTGCCCAGGCTTGAGTGTGATGGTGTGATTTTGGCTCACTGCAACCTCCACTTCCCAGGTTCAAGCAATTCTCCTGCTTCAGCCTCCCAAGTTGCTGTGATTACAGGCATGATCCACCATGCTTGGACAATTTTGTATTTTTAGTAAAGACAGGTTTTCATCATGTTGGCCAGGCTGCTTTCGAACCCCCGACCTTAGGTGATCCGCCAGCCTCAGCCTCCGAAACTGTTGGGATTACAGGCGTGAGCCACCACGCCCCGCCAATTAGTGAATTCTTATCCATTCTGCCATTCTGTATCTTTTAAGGGGAGCATTTAGGCCATTTACATTCGAGGTTAGTATTGAGATGCTAAGTACTCTTCTATTCATCATGTTATTTGTTGCCTGAATACCTTGTTGTTGTTGTTTTTATTGTATTATTGTTATACAGGTCCTGTGAGATTTCTGCTTTAAGGGGGCTCTATTTTGGTGTATTTTGGGGATTTGTTTCAAGATTCAGAGCTCCTTTTAGCAGTTCTTGTAGTGCTGACTTAGTAGTGGTGAATTCTGCCCGCATTTATTTGTCTGGAAACGACTGTATCTTTCCTTCATTTATGAAGCTTTGTTTCACTGGATACAAAATTCTAGGCTGATAATTGTTTTGTTTAAGGAGGCTAAAAATAGGATCCCAATCCCCTCTAGCTTATAGAGTTTCTGCTGAAAAATCTGCTGTTGATCTGATAGGTTTTCATTTGTAAATTAACTAGTGCTTTTGCCTCTTAAGATTCTTTCCTTCAGATTGACTTTAGATAACCTAATGACTATGCACCTAGGCAATGATCTTTTTGCGATGAATTTTCCAGGTGTTCTTTGAGCTTCTTGTATTTGAATGTCTAGATCTCTATCAAAGCCAGGGAAGTTTTCCTCAATTATTCTCTAAAATATGTTTTCCAAACTTTTTGATTTCTTTTTTCCTCAGGAACACCTATTATTCTTAGGTTTGAATGTTTAACATAATCTCAAACTTCTTGGAGGCTTTGTTCATTTTTTAAAATTCTCTTTGTCTTTGATGGATTGAGTTAATTCAAAAGCCTTGCTTTGAACTCTGAGATTCTTTCTTCTACGTGTTCAATTCTATTGCTGAGACTTTCCATTGCATTTTGCATTTCTGCATTTCCCTAAGTGTGTTCTTGATTCCCAAAAGTTGTGATTTTTTAATTAATGCTGTATATTTCACTGAAGAATTTTCCTTTCATATCCTGTATCATGTTTTTTCTTTCTTTAAGTTGGACTTTACCTTTCTCTGATGCCTCCTTGATTAGCTTAATAATCTACCTTCTGAATTCTTTTTCTGGCAATTCAGAGATTTTTGTCTTGGTTTAGATTCATTACTGGTGAACTGATATGATATCTTGGGGGTGTTAAATAACTTTGCCTTGTCATGTAACCAAAATTGTTTTTCTGGTTCACTGTCATTTGGATAGACTATGTCAGAGGAAAGATCTCAAGGGCTGCTGTTCAGATTCTTTTGTCCCAAGGGGTGGTCCCTTGATTTAGTGTTCTCTCCATTCCCCTATGAATGGGGCTTCCTGGGAGGCAAATTGTAGTAACTATTTTTGCTCTTCTGGGTCTAGCGACCCAGCAGAGCTACCAGGCTCCAGACTGGTCCTGGGGAGTGTCTACAAAGTGTCCTATGATGTGATCTATCTTCAGGTATTGCAGCCATGGATACCAGCACCTGCTCCAGTGAAGGCAGCAGGGGAGTGAAGTAAACTCTGAGGGTCTTTGATTTTGTTTTTGTTTAGGATGCTGGTTTTGTGTTGGTTGGCCTCCAGCCAGGAGGTGGCACTTTCAAGAGTGCTTCAGCTGTGGCCCTATAGGGAGGATACAAACTTGACCTAGGGAGGCTGGCTAATTTTTGTATTTCTAGTAGAGATGGGGTTTCACTATGTTGGCCAGGATGGTAACAAACTCCTGGCCTCAAGTGATCCACCCTTCTCAGCCTCACAATATTCTGGGATTACAGGCGTGAGCCACCACACCCAGTCTTATCAAATGTTTTCACCACATCTGTTGATACATATGCTTTTAAGATTATTACACTACCTCTAAGAACAGCACTAATCTACAAATTTGACATGTCCTATTCTCTTTACTTTTTTTTGTGATCTCCAACTTTAAGTTCAGCGGCACATATGCATATAAAACTATTAAAAGAAAATACATAAGTAAATCTTCATGGCTTTGGATTTGGCAATGCTTTCTTCAATGTGACACCAAAAGCACAAGGAACGAAAGAAAAATAAATTGAACTTTATCAAAATTAAAATAATTAATGCGTCTATCTCTATATAAAAAGTGAAAAACCCCAAAGAATGGAAGAAAATTTTTGCAAATCACATATAACAAGGGTTTAGTACACAAAAAGTATAACAAGTTCTTTAACTCAACAACAAAATATCCTGTTAAAAATGGGCAAAGAACTTGAGTAGGCATTTTTCCAAAGAAGCTATACAAATGACCAACAAGCACATGAAAAAATGTTCAATATTACTTGTCAATAGGGAAAAAACAAAGGCACAGTGAGTTATCACTTCACACCCACTAGGGTTGCTATAATTTTTTTTAAAGCCATTGAACTGTATACTTTAAATGGGTGAATTGTATGGTATATTAATTATATTTTAATAAAATTATTTTTTAAAAAGACAGGAAGTAGTGGGAGAGATCACTTGAAATTCTGATATAATAAAGTTCATATTTCCTATTTCATACCACACATTTTTTTCTGTGTTTTTCCTAAATGAGAAATAATTTTTTGCTGCAGGACTATTTTTATACTCCATGATTCTTTTGATGTTTCCAACCTTATGAACAAAATGTTCTCAGTGAATACATGGACTATATATGTTATTACAGCTCTTCCTGCAGCTCATTCTAAGTTTTCATTTGTTTTGTAAGTACATCAAAATGTTTAACAACAGTGAGATTGTGAGTGAGAAAATTTAGTTTCCAACTGGCCAGTGGCTCACATTAAGATGTCATGTGAACTGAAAAAAAAAAGCATTAAAAATAACTCCAGTTCTGGTCAAAACAGGAGTAAAGGAGACAAAATTTACCCTCCTTCCTGCAGTTACAAAAAAAAAAAAAGATAAAAGAATTAAAAAAAAAGGTTTTCAAGATACTGGACATCAGACAGCAAAGGACAATGATCTTTGAGAGACAGAAACCCAACAAGGTAAGTGAAAATGTGCCTCAGCTTACTATTTTAAATTTCCAAGCCGAGCTGCAGGGAGAAGAAAAGCAGGAAGTGCCCAGCAGATTTCCTGAGCTGAGGAAACCAAGGTTGCTAGAATTCTCAGTACAGCATACCAGAGAGGAGACAACTGTATAGATAGAATAGGAGTGCCTGAGACCTGCAGAGTTCTCCTCAGGTTTTCAGTTGATTACTGATCAACATATATTCTTTAAGAAGTTACCTAAGTCTGAGGAAAGATCCACTCAAAAGAATTAGAGCTAGTGATACTTGGTTTTCCCAGGAGTCCAGGGATAGTGCCTGTTTCCACCAGCCAGACTGGGAAACCTTAGGATTCACAGGGCTTGGATAGAAAACACATAAGGGTCTTGCTTCAGTACTGGGGGATAATTAGCCCTAAACTGAGCACTGCCCTGGTCTCACCCACCAAAACTTAAAAGTAAGAATATCCACAATAAACAAACAACTCAGAACTCAGTAAGAAACAAACAACTCAATTAAAAATGGGGAAAAAAATGAACACATTTCAATAAAAATTATGCAAAGGACAAATAAACATAGGAAAAGATATTCAACATCATATGTCATTAAAAAAACATAAATAATTAAAACTCTAATGAGATACTACTTTACACCCACTAGGATGACCAAAATTTAAAAGACTGGCCATACCAGTTGTTGCTAAGGATGTGGAAGAACTGGAACTCTCATGCACTACTGGTTGGAATGTAAAACGGTATGATGACTTTGGAAAACAACGTTATTGTTGCTTAAAAGTTAAACAGACATCTACCACATAATCCAGATATCTACCAATTTCCCGTAGAGTATTTCCTCGCGTATTTACCTAAGATAAAGAACATGCCCAAACAAAGACTTTTGTAGGAATATTTACAGCAGCTTTGTATATACAAAAACTGGAAGCATGCAAATGTATAAGTGGTATATTCTATAATAGAATAATGAAAATATAAACAAGTAACTATTGACACATGCAAAAACACAGATGAATCTCATAATAATATGCCTAGTAATAGCAGCCAGATGCCTTCCCCCAAAAGTTCACATACTGTATGATCACATTTATATAAAATTATATAGAATGCTAATTAAACTATAACAACAGAAAGTAATCAGTTGTTACCTGGGCATGGGACAGAAGGAAGACAAGGAGAAGAAGAAGAGAGAGTTTATATGAAGGGCATGAGGAAATGTTAAATAAATGGTTATGTTCATTATTGTAATTTTGGTGATAATTTCATAGATGTATACAAAAGTCAAAACTTTTTCAGTTATATACATTAAATACGTATAGTTTATATATATCACTTATACATTAAGCTATTTGAAAAAGGGGTTACTCCAAGGAAAAGTTCATAATTTTCTGTGATATAATAAAGTTCATATTTCCTATTTCATACCACACATTTTTTTCTGTTTTTTTCCTAAATGAGAAATAATTTTTTACTGCAGGACTCTTTTTATACTCCATGATTCTTTCAATGTTTCCAACCTTATGAACAAAATGTTCTCAGTGAATACACGGACTATATATGTTATTACAGCTACTCCTGCAGCTCATTCTAAGTTTTCATTTGTTTTGTAAGTATATTTGTAAACATATAAATTTTAACTGAATTATATGCACACTGTAACAGTATTATCATAGTGACCTTAAGTTTTGAAATGAAATACCTTTTCTTATATGAATGAGCTTGACAGACCTGACTAGTAATAGGATGAAAAATCATAGACCATATATTTGTATTGGCTACATAATTAGATGTCTACATAGTATGTATATTCAAAATAGAATCTAGGTTTATTCCCAGCTTTGGCCAGGTAAACCAAAAATAATTTGGTGCTAATGATATAAAAGTTTAACAAAATTGCAAATAGTCTTAAAAAGCAAATTGAGGTCTATTGAAATAATCCTTCACTATAGAAATCCAATAGCCAGGATTTTCTTTGGAATGCTAATGCAGCTGTTATTCATTGTAGGAATGTAGGACACACATTCAGGGTGTATTTTTAAATAATAAGCAAGAGGATTTATGTTTCCTGCTGTAATCAGTAAATACTTCAAATCGACATTCTATATTGAACTTTTTACTCCTCATTTCCATCTTCTTTTGTCTCCCCTTTCCCCCAAAAAGCAAAACACAGAAACAAACAAAAGCAAAACAGCATATAATAATCTCTTCATATTTTCTCAATACTCTTGTGGGGGCCAAGGGTCTTGCTAAAGTTGCTGAAAAATCAGACATGAGGACAACTGATTAATAGGAGAAAAGGCATACAAAGTTATTTAACTTGTATCCTCAGGAGTCTTCAGAATGAAGACCCAAATCCCAGTGAACACCATCTTGAGGCTATAGAAAGAATGGGGGCTCAGCAGGGCATGGGGGCTCACGCCTATAATCCTAGTGCTTGGGGAGGCCAAAGCAGGGGGATCACCTGAGTTAAGGAGTTTGAGACCAGCCTGGTCAACATAGTGAAACTCCATCTCTACTAAAAATATAAAAATTATCCAGGCATGGTGGTTGGCACCTGTAATCCCAGCTACTCAGAAGGCTGAGATAGGAGAATCGCTTGAACCCAGGAGGCAGAGGTTGCAGTGAGCTGAGATCATGCCACTGCACTCCAGTCTGGGCAACAGAGCGAGACTCCATCTCAAAAAAAGAAGAGGAGAGAGAGGGGAGACGGGCGAAAACAGAGCAGAGAGAGGACAAGCTGTCCACGTTAGGTAGATGAAGCCTCCTAGGCAGTAGCCATCAGAAAGAATAGATGGGAAATGTTTCTTTTCAGACTTTTTAAGGTGTCAGATTCTTAATTAATTTAAACTAGATCCAGGAAAAGCCTAAGAAGGGAAGCCATGGCTGCATTTACGGAGATTCTCTAAGATATAAATTTCCCCCACAGAAGGCAGCTTTTGGGGGCCATTTCAGTGGGCTAGCCCTGTGGCAGCTATTTCATAATATGTCAAAAAATATATTTTGAGGTAAAATATTTTGATTTCCTTCACACTGGTGACAAATATTCTAGCAGGGCAGTAGGAAAAGACTCTGACTTGAATAACTGAAACGTTCTATATTTATGGGCCAGTTTACGGTTTTGTAAACCAAAAATAAAATTCTAAGCCCCACAACTGATTGAATAGATCCCCCTCTTGGCCAATGAGACCCCAAAGAAACCTAAAAAAACTGAATTCCTGGTCTTGACAGACAGATCAGCTATGCCTCACTATACCCCCTCCCTTTTGGAGTTTAGGCACAACTGACTGGCATTAAGGTTAAAACAGATATCTCAAGACTGAATAAACAGACTCTTTGTGGCAATAAGATACCAGATTATAAACAAAACCTAAGGTTATGCAGGCAAAGAGTTAAGTCACATCCTACAAACCATAAAATCTCATTAAACAGAGTTTACTTTTTAATTAAATGTGTATCATGTGGCTTATTTTATGACGTGACTCTGGTATCACATCACATGACAGCAGACTCTGAAGGAAATAAAAATATTTTACTGCAAAGTATATTTTTGACGTATTTTGAAATAGCCCTGCAAAGCCACGTTTTGTGGTGGACATTTGCACCTGTAGAGACTCTTCACTAATGCAGCCAGCCTTCCCTTTCTAGGCCTTTCCTGGATCTAGGAGAGATTAACTGAGGGTCTGACACCTTTAAGGTCTGAACATAGACATTTTCCAATCTAGTCTCTCTGAAGGCAGCTACATAGGAGGCTTTATCCACACAACAAATGCTATGGCCCCTACAACCCTCTTATCTTAACCCAAGCATTTCCTTCTACTGACTTCACGTCTTTAGACAACAGCTTAACTCTATCAACCTATTGTCAACTAAAGAATCACTAAAGCCCACATATGACTTGTAAGGACCCTCTTTAAAATGTCCTGCCTTTTGGGGATAAACCAATATACACCTTCCATGTATAATTCATGTTTTTTCCTGTAATTTCTGTCTCCTTAAAATGCATAAAACCAAACAGTGAACTAATCTCTTTGAGTGTACTTTCTCAGGACCTCTTGAGACTGTGTTCTCTGGGCTATCGTCAGTTATTGTCCAGAACAAACCTCTTCAAAATATTTTACAGAGTTTGGTTTTTCTGTTAACCATGAATTGAAGAGGAAAAATGCTTGATAAACATCTATAAATAGGTATATTGACAATGACTAGGCACTTCAGGATTCTTTCATAAGGATTTCTGACACATTTCCCAAATGTGCTTTGCAAAGTAAACTTTAACAATAGGCCTTTTGCTCTCCCATTAGGTGGAAATTTTCACACATTAAAAGAATTGAGGTTAATGGCATTAAAGCTGTTCAAGTCTGACCTACCAGAGTGCCTTTGCAGCAGTTAGAATTTACAAAATGCACGATAGATTCTTCTACCTCACCTCAGTTCCTACCAACATCTGACTCTATGTAGTTTAATTAGTTTTTATCTATTTTATTTTTTTAAGTTCAAAGGTACATGTGCAGGTTTCTTATACAGATAAACTTGTATCATGGGGTTTGTTGTGTGGATTAGTCACCCAGTTATTAAGCCTAGTACCCATTAGTTATTTTTGCTGATCCTCTCCCTCTTGCCACCCTCCACCCTCTGATAGGCCCCAGTGTGTGTGGTTCCCCTCTATGTGTCCATGTGTTCTCATCATTTAGCTCCCACTCCTAAGTGAGAACATGTGGTATTTGGTTTTCTGTTCCTGGGTTAGTTGGCTAAAAATGATGGCCTCCAGTTCTATCTATGTCCCTGCAAAGCACATGATCTCATTCTTTTTTATGTCTGCATAGTATTCATTTGTATAGCTGTGTCACATTTTCTTTGTCCAGTCTATCATTGAGGGGAATTTAGGTTGATTCCATCACTTCGCTATCGTGAATAGTGCTGCAATGAAGATACATATTCATGTGTCTTTATAATATAATAATTTATATTCTTTTGAGTATATATCCAGTAATGGGATTCCTGGGTAAAATAGTATTTCTGTCTTTAGGTCTTTGAGGAATTGCCACACTGTCTTCCACAATGGCTCAACTAACTTACTCTCCCACCAACAGTGTATAAGCGTTCCTTTTTCTCTGCAACTTCGCCAACATGTGTTATTTTTTGAGTTTCTAACAATACTTTCTCACCCAAGTGAGTTGATTTCACATTGTGGTTTTGATTTACATTGCTCCAGTGATCAGTGATGTTGATCTTTTTTTCGTATGACTGTTGCTGCATGTATGTCTTCTTTTGAGAATTGTTTATTAATGTCCTTTGCCCACTTTTCTTTTTTAATAGGGCTGTTTGTTTTCTTGTAAATTTAAGTTCCTTATAGATGCTAGATATTAGACCTTTGTCAGATGCATAGTTTGCAAAAATTTTCTCCCATTCTGTAGGTTGTCTATTCACTCTGTTGATAGTATCTTTTGATGTGCAGAAACTCTTTAGTTTAGATCCCATTTGTCAATTTTTGCTTCTGTTGCATTTCTTTGCAGCATCTTGGTCATGAAATATTTGCACGTGCCTATGTCCAGAATGGTATTACCTAGGTTGTCTTCCAAGATTTTTATAGTTTTGGGTTTTACATTTAAGTCTTTAATTCATCTTGAGTTGATCTTTGTATATGGTGTAAGGAAGGGGTCCAATTCTAATCTTCTGCATATGGCTAGCCAGTTGTCCCAGCATCATTTATTGAATAGGAAATTCTTTCCCCATTACTTGTTTTTCTCAGGTTTTGCAAAGATCAGATGGATGTAGGTGTGTGTGGCCTTATTTATGGGTTCTCCATTCTCTTTCATTGGTCTATGTGTTTGTTTTTGTAACAGTACCATGTTGTTTTGTTTACTATAGCCCTGTACTATAGTTTGAAGTTAGGTAGTGTGATGCTTCCAGCTTTGTTCTTTTTACTTAGGATTGCCCTGGGTATTCAGGCTTTTTATTACATATGAATTTTATTATAGTTTTTTTCCAATTCCATGAAGAATCTCAACAGTAGTTTAATAGAAATAGCACTGAATCTATAAATTGCTTTCGGCAGTATGGCCATTTTTATGAAATTAATTCTTCCTATTCATGAGCATGAACTGTTTTTCCATTTGTTTGTGTCATCTCTAATTTCTCTGAGCAGTGTTTTGTAGTTCTGTTGTAGAGATCTTTCACCTCCCTAGTTAGCTGTATTCCTAGGCGTTTTATTCTTTTTGTGGCAATTGTGAATGGAATTGCATTTCTGGTTTGGCGCCCAGCTTCACTATTGCCGGTGTATACCAATGTTAGTGATTTTTGCATGTTGATTTTGTATGATGAGACTTTGCTGAAGTTGTTTATCAGTTTAAGGAGTTTTAGGTCTGAGACTCTGTTTTCCATATATAGGATCGTGTTGTTGGCAAACAAGGGTAGTTGGACTTCTTCTCTTCCTATTTGAATGACCTTTCTTTTCTTGCCTGATTGCCCCAGTCAGAACATTCAATACTCTGTTGAATAGAAGTGGTGAGAGATGGCATCCTTGTCTTGTGCCAGTTTTCCACAATTTGCTTCCAGCTTTTGCCCATTCAGCATGATGTTGGCTTTGAGTTTGTCATAGATGGCTCTTATTTTGAGGTGTGTTCCTTCAACACGTAGTTTATCGAGAGTTTTTTACCATGAGGGAGCATTGGATTTTACTGAAAGCCTTTTCTGCATCTATTGAGGTAATCATGTGGTTTTTATCTTTCATTCTGTTAATGTGAGAAATTACATTTATTGATTTGCATATGTTGAACCAACAACCTTGCATCCCAGGAATAAAGAATACTTGATCATGGTGCATAAGCTTTTTGATGTGCTGCTGAAGTGTGTTTGCCAGTATTTTGTTGAGAATTTTTACATTGATGTTCATTAAGGGTATTGGCCTGAGGTTTTCTTTTATGGTGGTGTTGCATCTCTGTCAATCTATGAGGCCAGCATCATCCCGATACCAAAATCACTACAGGTTTTGGTATCAGGATGATGCTGGCCTCATAGAAAGTGTTAGGGAGGTGTCTATCCTCCTCAATATTTTGGAATAGTTTCAGTAGGAATGGTACCAGCTGTTCTTTGTACATCTGGTAAAATTCAGCTATGAATCCATCTGGTCCAGGGCTTAGTTTAGTTAGTAGGCTATTTATTACTGACAATTTCAGAGCTCATTATTCATCTTTTCAGGGATTCAATTTCTTCTTGGTTCAGTCTTAGGAGAGTGTATGTGTCCAGAAATTTATCTATTTCTTCTAGATTTTCTACTTTATGTGCATAGTGGAGTTCATAATATTCTCTGACGGTTCTGTGTATTATTGTGAGGTCCATGAAAATATCTTTCTTGTCACACATGATTGTTTAAATTTTCTCTCTTATTATTCTACCTAGCACTCTATTTTATTTGTTTTTTCAAAAAACTAGCTCCTGGACTGTTGATCTTTTGAATGGTTTTCCATGTCTCAATCTCCCTCAGTTCAGCTCTGATTTTGATTATTTCTTGTTATCTGTTTGCTTTGGTGTTGGTTTGTTCTTGGCTTTCCAGTTCTTTTGTTGTCATGTTAGGTTGTTAACTCGAGATCTTTCTAACTTTTTGATGTGGGCATTTAGTGCTATACATTTCTCTCTTAACATGGCCTGAGCTGTGTCCCAGAGATTCTGGTATGTTGCACTTTTCTCATTGGTTTGAAAGAACTTCTTGATTTCTGCCTTAATTTCATTATTTACCCAAAAGTCATTCAGGAGCAAGATATTCGATTTCCATGTAATTTTGTGGTTTTGTGAGTCAATTCTTTAGTCTTGATATTTGACTGCATTGCTGTCCAAGAGAGAGTTTGTTATTATTTCTGTTCTTTTGCATCTGCTGAAGAGTGTTTTACTTTCAATTATGTGATGAATTTTATAGTATGTGCCATGCTGTGATGAGAAGAATGTGTATTCTGTTGTTTTTGGGTGGTAGTTCTATACATGTCTATTAGATCCATTTGATCCAGTGCTGAGTTCAGGTCCTGAATATCTTTGTTAATTCTCTGCCTATTGAAGGCAGTCTAATATTAGTGGGGTGTTAAAGTCTCTATTATTGTATGGGAGTCTAAGTCTCTTTGACAGTTTCTAAGAACTTGCTTTATGAATCTGGGTGCTTCTGTGTTGGGTGCATTTATAATTAGGATAGTTGGGTCTTCTTATTGAACTGAATCATTTACTATTATGTAATGTCTTTGTCGTTTTTGATTTTTGTTGGTGTAAGTTTTGTTAGAAACCAGGATTGCAACCCCTGCTTTTTTTCTGTTTTCCATTTGCTTGGTAACTTTTCTTCATTCTTTTATTTTGAGCATCTGAGTGTCATTGCAGGTGAGATGGGCCTCTTGAAGACAGCGTACCAGTGGGTCTTGGTTCTTTGTCCAGCTTTCACTGTGTCTTTTAATTAGGTCATTTAGCCCATTTATATTCAAGGTTAGTATTGATATGTGTGGATTTGATCCTGTCTTCACAGTGTCAGCTATTTTGCAGACTCGTTTATGTGATTGCATTTGTGTACTTCAGTGTGTTTTTGCAGTGGCTGGTCCTTCCTTTCCATATTTGTTGGTTTCTTCAGGAGCTCTTGTAAGGCAGGTCTCATAGCAATAAATTCCCTCAGCATTTGCTTGTCTGAAAAGGATCTTATTTCTCCTTCACTTACAAAGGTTAGTTTGACCAGATATTAATGGGTTGAAATCACTTTTCTTAAGAATGTTGAATACTGGCCCCCAATCTCTTCTGGCTGGTAAGGTTTTTGGTTGGGAGGTCTGCTGTTAGTCTGATGGGCTTCTCTTTGTAGATGACTTGACCTTTCTCTCTAACTGGCTTTAACATTTTTTCTTTTATTTTGTCCTTGGAAAACCTGATGCATCAGGTATGCATCTTGGGGATGATCTTCTCATGAAATATCCTACTGAGGTTTTCTGTATTTCCTGAATTTGAACATTGGCCTCTCTAGCTATGTTAGGGAAGATCTCATGGATGATATCCTGAAATATGTTTTGCAAGCTGGTTCCATTCTCCCCATCTCTTTCAGTTACATCAATGAGTCATAGACTCAGTCTCTCTATATATTCCTATATTTCTCAGATGTTTTGTTCATTTCTTTTTGTTATTTTTTCTCTATTCTTGTCTGATCATTTTATTTCAAAAAAACAGGCTTCAAGCTCTGAGATTCTTTCCTCTGCTTGGTCTACTCTGCTATTAATCTGATAATTGCATTATGGAATTCTTGTAGTGTGTTTTTCAGCTCTATCAGGTTGGTTACTTTCTTTTCTAAACTGGTTATTTTGTCTGTCAGCTCCTGCATTGTTTTATCATTTTTAGCTTCCTTGAGTTGGGTTACAGTGTATTTCTGTAGCTCAGTGATCTTCAATGTTATCCATATTCTGAATTCTATTTCTGTCATTTCAGCTTTCACAGTCCAGTTCAGAATCCTTGCTGGAGAGGTGATCTGGTCATTTGGAGGAAAGATAGCACTCTGGGTTTTTGAGGTTTCAGCATTCTTGCACTGATTCTTACCTTTGTGGACGTATCTACCTTCAATCTTTGAAGTTGCTGACTTTTTGGATTTTTTTCCCCCCGTTATCCTATTTGATGACCTTGAGGGATTGTGGTATGAGGTAAATTCAGCCAACTGGCTTCTTTTCTGGGAGATTTTAAGGTTCTCAGTTGAGAGCCAGTGCTTGGTTCTCAACTCCTGGACTGCATGCTCTAACTCTGAGGGACTTGTATTAGGCACCAACTTTGTTCTCTGGTTTCTCAAAGTCTGAAATCTTCTGCACTTGGGGAGCCAAGGTGTAGCAGCTGTGGCAGAGTGCTAACGGTGCTGGTGTACCTGACTCCCTGCATGTGCTCACCACAGTGATGGAGGAAACACAGCAGGGGGAAGGGGTGAGGCTGGGAAAGTAGGGAGAGGGAGCAGGGGTCCCTGCTGCAAATTGTATGCATGGTGGCACTGGAGGTGGTATTGGTGCAGGGGTGGAGCACTGGTGGGCACAGAACTGTGTGCCTTCCATGTACCCCACAAGCAGGAGTTATTGCTCAGGCTGTGGGAGGATCCCCTGCTCTCCGCACAGTGTTAGCACGAGGGCAAGGTGCTGGTGGGGGTGGGCTTGCTGACTCTGTGCCCACCAAGGCTGTGTTTGTAATTGTAGTCAGCAGGGAAAGGGGAGGCAGACTACACTCTCTAATGCTGGGGGTGAGAAAGGAAAGCAAAAACTGCCTATGCAGACACACACGAGCAAAGCAATGTGGGAGTTTCTGTGAGTCCTGAGGAAAGCTGCAGTATGAGGAGGAAGCAGGCAGGCTGGTACATGGCCATAGGGGCTGCCTCATTGGAGCTCTCCACCAGTCAGGCATAGTTGGATAGCATAGAAGCTACTGTGTGGTCTCCAATTGCACCTGAGACTGCCCTGCAAGCAGGTGTGGCCAGTCTGGGACCCCAAAGAGGGCTCAGGTCATCCCAGCCCTGTCTGCTGGGCAAAGTCACCCTGCAGAGATCAGGTCTGACAGTTCTCCTAGGGCTGAAGTCTCCTATGGGAGCAAGTCAAGCCTAGGGGGATGGCCATTCCCAGCCATGCTTCACTCCAGACATCCCCACACCAAACCCTCTGGACTCCAGTGCTGATTTTTGATTTTTTTTTTTCCCTCCATTATCCTATTTGATGACCTTGAGGGATTGATTGTGGTATGAGGTAAATTCAGCCAACTGGCTTCTTTTAGATTTTCTTCTAAAATCTTGCGATTTTAGGGTTCTCAGTTGAGAGCCAGTGCTTGGTTCTCAACTCCTGGACTGCACGCTCTAACTCTGAAGGACTTGTATTAGGCCCCTACAGCTGGCTTGCTGCCCCTACTACTTCTTTAAGCAGCTCTCCCTGTCAACTCAAGTGTCCATGGTAGTTGTAAGGTCAGCTGAGAGAAAGGAAAAATAGACCCAAAGTCAGGCAAATAAGTTTATTGAACCTGCCGGCTGCTCCACTACAGACAGAGGAGGCAGCCCTGAGTTTACAAAATGAGGGGTTCATATGGGGGAGAGAGACCCTGGGGCTGTTTATTGATTAACTTTGCCACATATCACCTTGTGACATTTACAGTAGCAGCTAGATAAAGGAACTTACAGGAGGGTGTAGGTAGTTTGTTTATGCTTCCCACAACCTTCCCCTGTGTAGTCTGGATGACCTGTAGTTGGGGTTTACTGCAGCAAGGCCTGATAAGTGAAGTCTGCTGGCTCTACCCCAGCACCTGAGTAAGGGCTTAGAAATGTAAAGAGTCTAGGGGGAAGGGTGAATGGCACGGAGAAGAGTTGCAGTGCATTAAGGGGAGGGGTGGGCAGTGTGGAGGGGTTTTGGGGGAGTGTTGGCAGTACCAAGAACCTTTCTGGGGCAGTTTGTCCCTAACAGTGGTCAAGGAGGTTGGCCTGCTGGGATTCCAGAATTCGGTGGTAAGAGCAGGTTGCTCCATGACAGTTCAACTCACCTGTTACCCTGGAGCTGTTGTGGTCTAAAAATGAGTACCAGTGCATGGTAGCCTCATGCAACGTTCTCAGTTTTCTCCCACTTCAGCCCAGCTTCGGTGTCTTCCCTCCATCCATTCTTGGTGCCTTCCCTATGAAGATTCATTAAAAGCATGCCCATTATCTCAGTCCCTTGGTGAGAGCTGTTCCACCTGGCTGGGACTAGTCAGCCATCTTTCCCTCTCTTAGGTTTTAAATTGGTATCTTGACTCAGTTGTGAGGCCCTGGCTAAAGGATAGTCAGTTACCCTTCCTGAATAGGTGATTAAGTCCGCACCTCCAACCACTTCCCCAGGAGCCAGGCCATTACATACAAAGCCTAATTTCCCCAGGGTCAGCCCTTAGGCCCCACAGCTCATTGAAATTATTAATGCTAGCCAACCCTAACCGTGCTAACCCTAACCCTGCTTGCCCTGCCTGCAGAAACCACAATAAAGGCACTTGCCCTCAGTTGCCCTCTCTCGCTCTGCCTCGTGACTGCAGTGCTTCTGCTGAGTGTTCCTGTGTTTCCCCCCAGGCAACTGCGAGGCACAAAACTGTGAAACTCGTTCAGGTTTCACTTAATCTATTCTGAACTCACCATACCTTGCTCAAGGTAATATGGTTAAAGCAGAAGGAAGGGAAAGAAGAAAGGGAAGGAGGGAGGGAAGGAACTACTTTAATTGGTTCCTAAAAGTAGCATGTTTCTTTTGAGTAAAACTCAGCTTAAGCTGACAATATTTGAATGGAGTGTAAGCTCTTTATAAAAGGGTAAAATGTAGCAACAGGTTATAAACATAAGTTATGACTGCTACAAATTGATCACTACATGAGTCAGGCCATGTGCTTATATCCAGTTACCTTATCTTATGTACTCCTGCAAAAGCTCCGTAAACTACTATTATATCTACGTAAAAGACAAGACTCTAAAGCACAAAGACACTTAAAAATTGTCTAAAATCACAGAGCAAGCAAATGGTGGAGTTAGGATTTGAACCCAGGTTTATCTATTTTTATTTGTTTATTTATTATTTTTTAATTTATTTATTTTATTTATGTATTTTATTTTATTTATTATTTTATTTTATTTTATTTTTGAGACAAAGAGTCTTGCTTTGTCACCCAGGCTAGAGTGCAGTGATGCGATCTTGGCTCACTGCAACTTCCACCTCCCAGGTTCAAGCAATTCTCCCCGCCTCAGCCTCCAGAGTAGCTGGGATTACAGGTGTGCACCACCACACCCAACTAATTTTTTTGTATTTTTAGTAGAGATGAGGTTTCACCATATTGGCCAGGCTGGTCTCAAACTCCTGACCTCAGGTGATCCACCCGCCTCAGCCTCCCTATATGCAGGGATTACAGGCATGAGCCACCATGCCTGAATGAACCCAGGTTTATCTAAATGCAGAACCTAACCTCTTAAGCCATACTATCTATCTCTACTACCTCCAAGTAGCTGCTAATCCAATAAATATTTATTGGGCATATGGCAGACATTGTATTATGGGTTAGAGAACAAGATACTAAACAGATACTCAAGATATTCAGTTTCTAATGAAAGATTATTTATCTATAAGTACTAGATTACCTGATAGGCATTAGATGAAATTTTCTCCAGGCACTACAAATATATAGCTATTTATTTGATTAAGCAACATGTTATAGGATACCAATGAAAAATGTTCTACTACTACTATCCGTTGCCACTTCCCTCAATGTACACACACACACATACAGACACACACACACACACACACACACACATATTCTACTAAACTCATTTTTTTTTTTTTTTTTTTGGCTAGTTCTGCCTTTGTCCAAGGTTAGAATCTCAAGAAAATCCCATAAATTTTATATGGCTACTCTCAAATAATAACAAGTTCTCAGGTCACTCTTAGCTGAAGGAAGTTGTTCTTTCAATAATTAAAATGTGTGGTTCAGTGTAATCATCAAACCCTACATATCTTTCAAAGTTAAGACTTCTCCCAGGTCAAGCCCCCTCTAGCCTAGGAAGCCTGAAGTAAGAAAGGCAAAAGTGGTCACCAGCACCTGCTTCAATTCCCTGCCTTGCTCCTCTGCTCCTCTGTTTCCACTTTGTTTTCTGACCCCTTCAGGGAATAGGCCTTAAGCTGTGCTCTAGGCTTGGTGGATGTTTCTAATCACAAGATACCTCTGTATGTTTCTCAGAGATTCAATATCTTCCGCTGGAAATCTCCCATTGCATGTCCCAGAACAGAGGTCATATCTTGCTGGCCTCTTTTAAGCTCTAATTTCAGCCCCAACGTTCTGGGGGCCCACGCCATATAGACTATCATGTTGGAATCCAGTCAATAGCCCACCATGACTGCCCATCACTTTCAGCTCCTTTGAAGGATTGTTCTAAGGATGTTTCTCTCTTCTGCCTGGCCCTCAGAGGAAACGTCATTACCCAGCCATTGGTGCTAAACTACATTGGTGCAGTTTTTCCCCACAACAGCCCAATGGCTTTTCACCCTTAGAGCCCTTAAGTCTAAGGAAGATGTCAATCCAGTAGGTCCCTTAATTTTTTATGTCAAATTCTGCCTCCCACAGGCTTGAGGTAAAGACAAAACATTGGGCTGTCCTCCTCCATGAAAACACTGCAATAGAAGACCAGTTGCTGGGGTTCTGAGCCATTCCAGAACTCCAGCAACTGGTCTTCTCCTATCCCAGTGCTTTCACACACCAGATGACCACATCCTTGGCATGTCTAGTACCTCACTTTGGAATAGGGAGATGCTTGGCAAATTTTGTTTTGTTCTTAACCTTTGAGGCCTTAGCCAAAACCAAGATAGAGTCTCATTTAACATTGTTTCAAAAACATAAAGAAAAATGCTCAGGAGAATAAATGACACATCACAGTAAAACTTGTCTCTATATAATCATTTTCTAATATTTTCCATTAGGGAATAGAGATTGGCCTTCTAATTTTGACTGTCCCCCTAGAAATGTCCTGTCAATATGAGTAAATTGTTAGCCCTTAGAGGCTTCACCTAAAATTATATACATATACATATAATTATTTAAAGATTGTTGCATAGTCTTTCCAGGAAAATATGGCTCTGTCATTTGAGGCTCACATGATGGAGTGGTTATTTCAACATCAGTCGTTTTAGTCAATAACATAAGCAGAAGACATTTTAGCCCTCCAAATTTAAGCCAGGCATACAGACCCTGGTACCTGTTGGCAGACTTCTCCAAAGTAAGCACCTCTTGATTTATGAATAATCTGTACTTTCAGAATCACTATTTTCTCCTGTCTGTAGGGACATACCACCATCTCAGGAGTCCAGTAAAGTTCAAAATGTTTTGACAACATCAGAAATTGTATGAAAAGAATAGTGGCATCTCAAAATTTAAATATTTTGTTCTCTTCAAGTACTGACCAAGAACGGAAGAGCCTTCATGGAAAAGCTACTTGAGAAGTTCTGGAAAACAAATCTTTAGTGCTCAGTCCTTTTTTCTGTGTTGATGCGTCATTTGAGGCACTGCTATTTATGAGCCTACAGCTGAGGACTCTGTAGTGCCAGACAACTTAATCTTCCCTGATGTTATGGCCTGAATATTCGTGTACCCCCTTTCCACCAAAATTCATGTGTTGAAGCCCTAACCCTCGGTGTGGCTGTAACTGGAGTATGAAACTAACTAAGGTTAAATGAGGATAGGGCTCTGATCTGATTAGTGTCCTTACAGGAAAAGACACAGAGAGCTCACTCTCTTTCCTTCTCCATGTGCACACACTGAGGAAAGGCCATGTGAGGACACAGCAAAATCATGGCCATCTGCAAGACAGGAAGAGCATCCTCACCAGAAACTGAATTGGCTGGAAACTTGATCTTGGACTTCTGGCATCCAGAACTGTGAGAAAATAAATTTCTGTTTTTTTAAACTGCCCAGTCTATGGTATCTTGTTATGGCAGCCCAAGCTGACTAATATACCCAATAACCTAGCAACGGAGGAGAGGACAAAAAGACATTTCCTTCCTTTTTCAAAATGAGATCCCATAAATTTCCAAGGATGTGTAAAAATATTAATATCTTGCTTTTACATACTATGTTCATACCCATAGTTCTATTTATTCTTCACGATCTTTCAGTTAGTCAGATATAACATTAATAAATCCAATTTTACAGATGAGATAGAATGAAGCTAAGCCAAGAGCTTTTGACTCCTAACCGGATGCAGATGCCTTAGAGTATTCCTACAGATCTTTCCATTCCTGAATGTGCTTGCAATTAGAGCATTTGGGGGAAGTCCTTTACTGGTTCAAGAATAAAACAGTAGACTACAAAAGTTACTTCTTAACAGATAAGCATAATTGCAAAGAGAACAGTAGCCATAAATAATGTTGAAGAGAAAAAAATTTTTAAAGTTGGAATTGTGCTTATTTTCAATAATTTTCATTATTAATTTAGAGTTATAGTAATTTCCACCTTTCAATGAAAGCTTTTTTATATACATTTCGGCTTTGGATATCTGTGACACAAAGGAATAAATCTTGGTCATTTCTTGTCCTTGACCACATTATGTACAGCTCCTACTAGGAGAAAAAGCTCAGCTACAATATGAAGTTCAGAACATCCACACTTCTGATTAATTTGGAGCAGTGGAACATTTAAAGAAATAGGTACTCTCTGGAGGACCAATGCTCTACCTTCCATTGAGAGGTCCTTCTATAGGCCTTGGTCCTATATTTCAAAAATCTAGGGTCTGAATGGCACACCATTAATAAAGATTTAGCAGCCAACTAATTGCACTAACATGACTTTAGCATACAACAACATACACTTTCAGGCTCATCTTTCTGTTGTATAAATCCATGATGAAAAACTTCAAAAACTGGACCAATGTTAGACTGCGTAGGATAATTGATTTGGAACACATGTTTAAAACATTTTTTAACCATCTATGAATTCTTAAACATTTCTTATGCCTAAGAGACAGCCAAAAAGGCCTTTCACTGACCTTTGGTATTGACTCTTCCTAATAGAGAACGTCTCTCTTTGTTCCCATTTCAACGGCTCTTGAGGATGACTACCTAATGCTGGGAAAAATGTTGGTTGCTTTTAGCAGGCATGCCTGTCCATATCAACAGTTATACCATTCTACTCGTTCAGTTCAGTTTCCATTGTACTGGAAAATGAAGACCAG
Organism: Colobus angolensis palliatus; assembly: GCF_000951035.1. Classification (NCBI taxonomy): domain Eukaryota; kingdom Metazoa; phylum Chordata; class Mammalia; order Primates; family Cercopithecidae; genus Colobus; species Colobus angolensis. The sequence continues at coordinate 3,811,868 of NW_012113030.1, forward strand.
ACGTATCTCTGAGTGTTTATTTCTCTCCAGATTGGCCGTCAAAAGCTCTTTATGTTGAATTTCCTTCTTATTTGGCCCTCAAAAGAGTCGGTCTCTCCTAATTGATGTTCAAATGATTATCACATTCAGAAAAAAAACAGAATATTTTTCTAATATACAATTAGAAAAAATACAAATTTGAGTTATAGGAGTATTTTGTTTGTAGATTTTTTGTGTGTATCTAGAGAAAAGAGATTTTAAAATTGGAAACATAAAAAATTAATGAAAAAATTAAAAATGATTTAAGGAACCATAAGTAACCTAAATATCCACTAATAGAGGGTTGGCATAGATCAGATGTAATACGATAAATATGTGGCTATATAGAGATTTATGATGATATTTCCGCTCAGTAAAGTGTTCTGCTTCTAATGTAAATGATACTATGACACTGAAGCTTCTGCTTCTACATAGCAGACTATGCACATAGGTGTTTCTATCTCCTTCCTCAAAAATGTCTATAAAAATAACAGCAAAGAAAGATGGAGGACAGTTATCTCAGCACTAGGAAAGGAAGATAAAGCCATCAGCAGACCAGAAATTTGTTAAAATCTCTAAAAGATAGTAGGTAGATGGAATTAGATAAGAATGAAGAGGTAAATGTCCCAGCACCAAGGACACATAGTTCCAAATTAAAATAAGTAAATGCTGAGCATAATGAACGACAAAGACCAATATTTAGAAATACCTCCACAAAATTTTGTAACACACCAAAGATAAAAAGAATATCCTAGAGGCTTCCAGGAAGAGGCTTTGGAAACCAATTACATAAGGCTCTTGCTGTGAGGTTTATTATCTGCCTTTTTTTTTTTTTTTAATACTTTAAGTTCTGGGATACATGTGCAGAACATGCAGGTTTGTTACATAGGTATAGGTATACATGTGTCATGGTCGTTTGCTGCACCCATCAGCCTGTCACCTACATTAGATATTTCTCCTAATGCTCTCCATTCCCTAGTCCCCCACTCCCCAACAGGCCCTGGTGTACAATGTTCCCCTCCCTGTGTCCATGGTATTCTCATTGTTCCGCTCTCACTTATGAGAACATGTGGTGTTTGGTTTTCTATTCCTGTGCTATTTGCTGAGAATGATAGTTTCCAGCTTCATCCTTGTCCCTGGAAAGGACATGAACTCATCCCTTTTTATGACTGCATAGTATTCCATGGTGTATATGTGCCATATTTTCTTTTTTTTTTTTTTATTATACTTTAAGTTCTAGGGTACATGTGCATAACGTGCA
>NW_012113030.1:3813687-3831379 GCF_000951035.1 Colobus angolensis palliatus
AATGGTTGAACTAGTTTACAATCCCACCAACAGTGTAAAAGTGTTCCTATTTCTCCACATCCTCTCCAACACTTGTTGTTTCCTGATTTTTTAATGATGATGTGCCATATTTTCTTTATTGAATCTAACATTGATGGGCATTTGGGTTGGTTCAAAGTCTTTGCTATTGTGAATAGTGCTGCAATAAACATACGTGTACATGTGTCTTTATAGTAGAATGATTTATAATCCATTGGATAAATACCTAGTAATGGAATTGCTGGGTCACATATATTTCTGGTTCTAGATCCTTGAGGAATCTCCACACTGTCTTCCACAATAGTTGAACTAATTTACAATTCCAGCAGCGTAAAAGTGTTCCTATTTCTCCACATCCTTTCAAACATCTGTTGTTTCCTGACTTTTGAATGATCACCATTCTAACTGGCATAAGATGGTATCTCATTGTGGTTTTGATTTGCATTTCTCTAATGACCAGTGATGATGAGCTTTTTTTCATGTTTTTTGGCCACATTAATGTCTCATTTTGAGAAGTGTTTGTTCATATCCTCTGCCCACTTTTTGATGGTTTTTTTTTTTTCTCATAAATTTGTTTCAGTTACTTATAGATTCTGGATATTAGCCCTTTGTCAGATGGATAGATTGCAAAAATTTTTTCCCATTCTGTAGGTTGCCTGTTGACTCTGATAATATTTTCTTTTGCTGTGAAGAAACTCTTTAGTTTAATTAGATCTCATTTGTTACTTTTGGCTTTTGTTGCCATTGCTTTTGGTGTTTTAGTCATGAAGTCTTTGCCCATGCCTATGACCTGAATGGTATTGCCTAGGTTTTCTTCTAGGAATTTTATAGTTTTAGGTCCTATGTATAAGTCTTTAATCCACCTTGAGTTAATTTTTGTATAAGGTGTAAGGAAGGGGTCCAGTTTCAGTTTTCTGCAAATGGCTAGCCAGGTTTCCCAACACCATTTATGAAATAGAAAATCCTGGACAGATGTGGTGGCTCACGCCTGTAATCCCAGCACTTTGGGAGGCTGAGGCTGGAGGATCACGAGGTCAGAAGATCAGGACCATCCTGGCTAACATGGTAAAACCCCGTCTCTACTAAAAATACAAAAATTTAGCCAGGCATGGTGACCCACACGTGTAATCTCAGCTATTCAGGAGGCTGAGGTAAGAGAATCACCTGAATCCCAGAGGCAGAGGTTGCAGTGAGCTGAGATCATGCCACTGCACTCCAGTCTGGGCAACACAGCAAGATTCTATCTCAAGAAAAAATTATATATATATGGAATCCTTTCCCCATTGCTGTTTTTGTCAGGTTTGTCACAGACCAGATGGTTGTAGATGTGTGGCATTATTTCTGAGACCTCTGTCCTCTTTCATTGGTCTATATATCTGCTTTGGTACAAGTACAATGCTGTTTTGGTTACTGCAGCCTTGTAGTATAGTTTGAAGTCAGGTAGCGTGATGCCTCCACCTTTGTTCTTTTTGCTTAGGATTGTCATGGCTACACGGGCTCTTTTTGGGTTCCATATGAAATTTAAAGTATTTTTTTCTAATTCTGTGAAGAAAGTCAATGGTAGCTTGCTGGTAATAGCATCAAATCTATAAATTACTTTGGGCAATATGGCCATTTTCAGGATATTGATTCTTCCTATCCATGAGCATGAAATATTTCTCCATTTGTTTGTGTCCTCTCTTGTTTCCTTGAGCAGCAGTTTGTAGTTCTCCTTGAAGAGGTCCTTCACATCCCTTGTAAGTTGGATGCCCAGGTGCTTCATTCTCTTTGTAGCAGTTGTGAATGGGAGTTCACTCATGATTTGGCTCTCTGTTTGTCTATCATTGGTGTATAGGAACAACTGTGATTTTTGTGCATTGATTTTTATCCTGAGACTTTGCTGAAGTTGCTTATCAGCTTAAGGAGATTTGGGGCTGAGACAATGGGGTTTTCTAAGTATACAATTATGCCATTTGCAAAGAGAGACAATTTGACTTCCTCTTTTCCTAACTGAATACACTTTATTTCTTTCTCTTTCCTGATTGTCCTGGCCAGAACTTCCAATACTATGTTGAATAGTAGTGGTGAGAGAGGACATCCTTGTCTTGTGCCAGTTTTCAAAGGGAATGTTTCTATCTTTTGCCCACTCAGTATATTGGCTGTGGGTTTGTCACAAATAGCTCTTATTATTTTGAGATACATTCTAGCAATGCTTAGTTTATTGAGAGCTTTTAGCGTGAAGGGCTGTTGAATTTTGTCAAAGGCCTTTTCTGCATCTGTTGAGATAATTATGTGGTTTTTGTCATTGGTTCTGTTTATGTGATGGATTATGTTTATTGATTTGTACATGTTGAACCAGCTTTGTATCCCAGGGATGAAGCTGACTTGATTGTGGTGGGTAAGTTTTTTGATGTGTTGCTGAATTCGGTTTGCCGGTATTTTATTAAGGATTTTGGCATTGATGTTCATCAAGGATACTGGCCTGGAATTTTCTTTTTTTGTTGTGTCTCTGCCAGGTCTTGGTATGAGGATGATGCTGACCTCATAAAATTAGTTAGGGAGAAGTTCCCTTTTTTATTGTTTGGAATCATTTCCAAAGGAATGGTACCAGCTCCTCTTTGCACAACTTGTAGAATGTGGCTATGACTCTGTCCGGTCCCGGGCTTTTTCTGGTTGGTAGGTTATAAATTACTGCCTCATTTTCAGAACTTGTTATTGGTCTATTCACAGATTTGACTTATTTCTGGTTTAGTCTTGGGAGGGTGTATATTTCCAGGAATGTATCCATTTCTTCTAGATGTTCTAGTATATTTGTGTAGAGGTCTTTCTACTATTCTTTGATGGTAGTTTTTATTTCTGTGGGATCAGTGGTGATATCCACTTTATTGTGTTTTATTGTGTCTTTTTTATTCTTCTCTCTTTTCTTCTTTATTTGTCTGGCTAGCAGTCTATTTTGTTAATCTTTTCAAAAAACCAGCTCCTAAATTCACTGATTTTTTAGAAGGGTTTTTCACGTCTCTTATCTCCTTCAGTTCTGTTCTGGTCTTAGTTATTTCTTGTCTTCTGCTAGCTTTTGAATTGGTTTGCTCTTGCTTTTCTAGTTCTTTTTATTGTGATGTTAGGGTGTCAATTTTAGATCATTCCCACTTTCTCCTGTGGGCATTTCATGCTATAAATTTCCCACTAAATGCTGCTTTAGCTTTGTCCCAGAGATTCTGGTAAGTTGTGTCTTTGTTCTCATTGGTTTCAAAGAACTTATTTATTTCTCCCTTACTCACCCAGTAGTCATTCAGGAGCAAGTTGTTCAGTTTCCATGTACTTGTGCAGTTTTGAGTGAGTTTCTTAATCCTGAGTTCTAATTTGATTATACCGTGATCTGAGAAACTTTTGTAATTTGTTTTTTGTTTTGTTTTGTTTTGTTTTTGCATTTGCTGAGGAGTGTTTTACTTCCAATTATGTGGTCAATTTTAGAATAAGTGTTATCTGGTGCTGAGAGGCATGTGTATTCTGTTGATTTGGGGTTGAGAGTTCTGTAGATGACTATTAGGTCCGCTTGGTCCAGAGCTGAGTTCAGGTCCTGAATATCCTTGTTAATTTTCCATCTTATTGATCTAATATTAACAGTGAGGTGTTAAAATCTCCCACTATTATTGTGCGGCAGTCTAAGTCTCTCTGTAGGTCTCTAAGTACTTGCTTTACGAATCTGGGTGCTCCTGTATGGGTGCATATATATTGAGGATAGTTAGTTCTTCTTGTTGCATTGATCCCTTCACCATTATGTAATGCCCTTCTTTGTCTTTTTTGATCTCTGTTAGTTTAAAGTCTGTTATATCAGAGACTAGGATTACAATCCCTGTTTTTTGTTTGTTTGTTTTTGTTGTTGTTTTTTGTTTTGCTTTCCATGTGCTTGGTGAATAAATCTTCCTCCATCTCTTTATTTTGAACCTATGTGTGTCTTTGCACATGAGATGGGTCTCTGAATACAGCACACCAATGGGTTTTTACTCTATCCAATTTGCCAGTCTATGTCTTTTATCAGTGGCATTTAGCCCATTTACATTTAAGATTAATATTGCTATTTGTGAATTTGATCTTGTTACTATGATGCTAACTGGTTATTTTGCCTGTTAGTTGACGCAGTTTCTTCATAGTATCAATGGTCTTTACAATTTGCTTTGTTTTTGCCTTGGCCGATACTCGTTTTCTTTCCATATTTAGTGATTCCTTCAGGAGCTCTTGTAAGGCAGACCTGGTGATAACAAAATCTCTCAGCATTTGTTTGTCTGTAAAGGATTTTATTTCTCCTTCACTTATGAAGCTTAGTTTGGCTGGATATGAAATTCTGCATTGAAAATTATTTTCTTTAACAATGTTGAATATTTGTCCCCACTGTCTTCTGGCTTGTAGGGTTTCTGCAAAGAAATCTGCTATTAGTCTCACGGGCTTCCCTTTGTGGGTAACCCAACCTTTCTCTCTGGCTGCCCTTAACATTTTTTTTTCTTCATTTCGACCTTCGTGAATCTGATAATTATGTGACTTGGAGTTGCTGTTCTCAAGGAGTATCTTTGTAGTGTTCTCTGTATTTCCTGAATGTGCATGCTGGCCTGTCTTCCTAGGTTGGGGAAGTTCTCCTGGATAATATCCTGAAGAGTGTTTTCCAACTTGGTTCCATTCTCCCCGTCACTTTCAGGTACACCAGTCAAATATAGATTTGGTGTTTTCATATAGTCCCATATTTCTTGGAGGCTTTGTTCGTTCCTTTTTGTTTTTTCTCTAATTTTGTCTTCATACTTTATTTCATTAAGTTGAACTTCAATCTCTGATATCCTTTCTTTCACTTGATTGACTCAGCTATTGATACTTCTGTATGCTTCATGAAGTTCTCATGCTGTGTTTTTCAGCTCCATCAGGTCATTTATGTTTTTCTCTAAACTGGTTATTCTAGTTAGCAATTTGTCTAACCTTTATTCAAGGTTCTTAGCTTCCTGGTCTTGATTTAGAACACGCTCCTTTAGCTCCTCCTTTAGGAGAAGTTTGTTATTATCCACCTTCTGAAGCCTACTTCTGTCAATTCATCAACCTCATTCTCCATCCAGTTTTTGCTGACAAGGAGTTGTGATCCTTGTGATCCTTTGGAGAATAAAAGGCATTCTGGTTTCTGGAATTTTCACCCTTTTTGTGCTGTTTTTTCCTCATGTTCATGGATTTATCTACCTTTGGTCTTTGATGTTGATGAGTTTTAGATGAGGTTTCTGTGTGGACATCCTTTTTGTTGATGTTGATGCTATTCCTTTCTGTTTGTTAGTTTTCCTTCTAACAATCAGGCCCTTCTTCTGCAGGTCTGCTGCCATTTGTTGGAGGTTCACTCCAGACCCTGTTTGCCTGGGTATCACCAGTGGAGACTGCAGAACAGCAAAGATTGCTGCCTGTTCCTTCCTCTGGAAGCTTCATCCCTGAGGTGCACCTGCCAGGTGCTAGCTGGAGCTCTCCTGTATGCAGTGTCTGTCAAACCCTGCTGGGAGGTGTCTCCCAGTCAGTAGGCACGGGGGTCAGGGAACCACTTGAGGAGGCAGTCTTTCCTTTAGCAGAGCTCGAATGCTGTGCTGGGAGATCCACTGCTCTCTTCAGAGCTGGCAGGCAGGAACATTTAAGTCTGCTGAATCTGTGCCCACAGCTGCCCCTTCCCTCAGGTGTTCGGTCTCAGGGAGATGGGAGTTTTATCTATAAGTCCCTCACAGGAGCTGCTGCCTTTCTTTCAGAGATGCCTTGCCCAGAGAGAAGGAATCTAGAGAGGCAGTCTGGCTACAGCGGCTCTGCTGAGCTGGGTGGGCTCCACCCAGTTTGAACTTCCTGGTGGCTTTTTTTAAACTGTGAGGGGAAAACCACCTACTCAGGCCTCAGTAATGGCAGATGCCCCTCCCCACACTAAGCTGGAGCACCCCAGGTCGACTTCAGACTGCTGTGCTGGCAGCAAGAATTTCAAGGCAGTGGATCTTAGCTTGCTGGGCTCCGTGGGGGTGGGATCCACTGAACTAGACAACTTGGCTCCCTGGCCTCAGCCCTCTTTCCAGGGGAGTGAATGGTTCTGTCTTTCTGGCATTCCAGGCACCACTGGGGTATGCAAAAAAAAACAAAAACAAAAACAACAATTCCTACAGCAAGCTTGGTGTCTGCCCAAAAGGTTGCCTTGTTTTGTGCTTGAAACCCAGGATCCTGGTGGCATAGGCACCTCAGGGAATCTCCTGGTCTGCGGGTTGTGAAGACCATGGGGAAAGCGTAGCATCTGGGCCAGAGTGCACTATTCCTCACAGCACATCCCTCATGGTTTCCCTTGGCTAGGGGAGGGAGTCCCCTGACCCCTTGTGCTTCCTGGGTTAGGGAATGCCCCACCCTGCTTCAGCTCACCCTCCATGGGCTGCACCCACTGCTTAACCAGTCTTAATGAGATAAGCCTGGTACCTCAGATGGAAATGCAGAAATTACCCACTTCTGCATTGACCTCACTGGGAGCTGCAGACTGCAGCTGTTCCTATTCAGCAATTTTGCCAGCCATGTCCTATTATCTGAATTTTTATAGCTATGAAATTGTGTAGGGAAGCAGTCATGCCTCAAAAGTATTCATTAATGAACTTGTAAAATTAGTCCTGACTCACTCAAATACCCCATCCCTATTTTAATAAATGTGTGATAAATACATAGCACAACTTTATTTCAAAGTAAAATTGTAAATCTTGAAAAGATGTAAGATTTCATAGAGTAGATAAAAGTGTTGGTAACTTTTTAAGTCACTAACAAAGTTAGCTAAATGAGGATTAGCAGAGGTAGGTCAATTAAGGATGAAGGAGAAGAAAATCAACCAGAAAAAAAAAAATAAGACAAGAAAGGATCTTCAAAGCAGCATCATTTAACAATCAAAGGATTTAAGATAGGCCTTTGGTGAAAGTCTTGTAATATTATTATAAAAGTTACTATCTTTATGATTGTGTTAGAAAGTGAAACATAAACTTGGAAGATGTCCTAACATGGTATCATCTCTTCTTATCAGAAAACAGCATCCCAATAATCCATTTTAAATGAATTATAATATGGACTGATCTGGCGCTAATTTTCCCAGAAAACAGAAGGAAGATTTCCTGTATATACAACCAAACCAAAGACATAATGTTAGTCTTCTTATGAGCAACAATAAGTGCTAAAAACAGTGGGAAAATGCCTTAAAAATTCTGAGATAAAGTGACTTTAAATCAAGAATTTTATACATAAGCAAACTACCAATCAAGTGTTTACCTTCCATATATTCTTCTTCTGAAGAAAAAAAAAAAAGGCACTCCAGAAGTATTTTGAGAGAGAATGAGAGCAAAAGCTAGACACACACACACACACACACATATACACAGAGACAGAGAGAGAGCAAGAGAGAGAGCAAGAGTGAGAAGAGAAGAGAAGAGAAGAGAAGAGAAGAGAAGAGAAGAGAGAAGCAAAGCCAAGAAAACAGAACGGAAGACATAAAGAGATAAAGAGATTTCTGCTTTAGGTATGAGGGAACAAAGTAGTTCAAACCAAATCAGACTACCATCTGGGAAAAAAATTCACAAAACTTGATATAAATATGTTATTTAAAAAGCTTCTTAAAAGCATCAAAAGCATGTCAGTATAATAAGGAATTACAGGACAGAAATCTAAAACTTGGGGAAAGGGATACCTTGGGGCATTTGCTGATCTGATAGAGAGAGCCCGTAGGTGCTTCTGAAAGCCTTTTTGAGCTAAGGGAGAAAGTCAGATTTCAGGCCCCACCCAGTACAGAGTATTGAGCCCCCAAATGGCTATGCCCTCAGAGTAGTGGTGAAACAAAAATAAACCAATCCTTGCCCAGTCTGCAGTCTTCCTCTTTTTAACTTTTAAGTTCAGGGGTACATGTGCAGGTTTGTTACATAGGTAAATTTGTGTCATGGAGTTTGGTTGTACAGATTATTTCATCACCCAAGTATTAAGTCTAGTACCCATTAGTTATTTTTTCAGATCATCTCCCTCCTTCCACTCTCCACCCTGCAATAAACCCCAGTATTTGCTGTTCCTTTCTATGTGTTCATGTGTTTTCATCATTTAGCTAACACTTATAAGTGAGAATATGTGGTATTTAACCACATTTTGATAAACTAATTATGTATTTTGTAATTTCTCAAATGAATACTAACAGAACAAGGAAAGCCCAACACTTTCAACTAAAAGGAAAGGAAATTAATGATTTTTCAAAAATAAATCAGAACTCATGTTGTGTTCCTGTGTTAGTTTGCTAAGGATAATGGCCTCCAGCTCCATCCCTCTCCAAATTTCAGCGGCCCCTAAAATCTCAGGCTGTGAAGCTTAGAGTAAGGATATCTAGATTGTTAGCACCTCTCTTCAGAGGCAAATAATATCATCCTAAGTTTTAAATTATTCCAACAAATACTTTTTCAAACACAATGTCCAGCACACACTGAAAAATGGCAACATACCATGGGCAAGAACAAGGCATAATAAAAATAACCAGTATAGCCACAGGCATTGTTAGACACAGTAAAACTGTACTTAACATTTTCAAGGAGAAGAAAAGTAAGCTGTAAAATTTCAGTAGGAAACTGACAGCTACAAAAAGTGACAGCAGATTTGAAAAAGAAACAAATTGAAATCCTAGAACTGAATAATTCATAAATAAAATTAAGAAGTCAATGGGCAGAATTAACGATATATTGCACAGGTGAAGAGACAGAAAACAGGTCAGAAGCAACTCTCCAGAATGCAGCATACCTTCAGACAAAAGGTAAAAAATACAGAAAAGAATGTAAAAGATAATTCCATGAGAGATTCTAAGTTTCAACATCTAGAAGAAGAGGAGATAAAGAATGGATAACAGGCAATGGTTGTGGAGATTTTGGCTTCAAATTTTCTAAAACTAATGAAAAATATCAGTTATCAAATTTAGTAATACCAATAATTTGGAACCAGCAAAAATAAAGGCAAAATGAAGACATTTTTAGGTACATGACTAATGGAAAGTTTTCACCACTAAGAGACCTGCACCCAAAAGACTTTGTAAAGGATGTTTTTAGAGAATAGGAAAATAATTGTTGAGGAATATATAGAGGCCAAAAAATACAAATAATAAGAAAAGAAATTTGGAAACCTGTGAGTAAATCTCAATAAACATTGACAGGACAAAAAATAATAACACATAGGTTGGGAAGAATGTAAATGAAGCTAAGTGTTTTAAGCTCCTTGCTTCACCCAGGAAGGGAGCAAAATTATTCACTAATAATTTTGATAAATCAATGTTATATTTTGTAATTTCTCAGAAGAACACTAAAAGAATAAAGAAAAAGCCTAATACTTTCAACCAAAAGATAAGAAATGAAAGTAATAATTTTTTTAAAAAATCAGTCAGACGTCGACATGGCCAGAAGTTGTAAGTCCACAGGTCTTGGAGATACTTGCCTACCACAAGAACTGTCTTGGGGATCTGTGGCTGTGGTGGTCTCAGCTGTCACAGTTGATATCAAATCCATTTGCTGGGAAAAGCAAGCATTCAATGAATCTCTGCTTGTTTCTTTAAAATGCATCAGTGATATGATATTGAGGCAGTCCCAATTATTCGTTAGTCATTTCAACAAATTTGCTATGATAAGCATATTAAACTCAGAATAGTCATTTCCTATATCCTAAAAAAGAATGGAAGACATGAGATGAGTTCTTAGGAGACTCTGGCAGTATTTCTCCTAATTTTAATGTTAGAAAATATAAGCTAGTAACAGCAGAAAGTTGGACTATTCTTGATAAATTAAAGATTTAATGACAAAGACTGACACAGGGAGGCAACAAAGTCTGACGGCAGGATTCTTTACCAAAGTGCCTTTCTATGCACATAGGAAAAGCAACCAAGTTAAAGATAACCAGCAAATAAAATCAAGGACATTGGTTATTAAGGTTACAGAAGACTGTACATTGCACAAACCACAAACTTTATAGATGTGACTACTTGATACTTTGATTTATGCCTCTATTTCGGCATCTCCCAGCAGGTCATGATATGCAAAAGAATGAACTCCAGAATGGTATATTGAATGCTTTCTATTCTGCTATATTTATTCTAGGGTTTGTTTGGTGTTTTTTCATGATCAAGGATCAAAGATCTCAATCTTTTACCATCAATTTATGTTGACTATAGAGCTACTTTCTTCTGTCATCAAAATGTCTTTGAAATTTGCTGTTTGGTTTTTATGTGTCGATATTCGACAATTTTAGCTCTATTTGCCTCTATGTGAAATGGTCTTTTAAAACTTTGCTGCCTCTTACTCTGCAAGTGAAGTAGAAGGGACTAAAAGTGACTGAGAAATGATAAAATTCTTTTCATCTTCCAAATTATTAGTTGAAATTGCATGGAGAAATTATATAGGAAAAGTCTGACAAGAAACTATATAAAAATACATAATCATTTATTAATATTTATTATGTATTATAATAGACATATTTATTTATTAATAAATTAGCTATAACTAAATTTTTAAAGAAATATTCCAAAACAACATTTCATTGTGAAGTTTGGTTATAGTTTTAGCACATGTTTGTCAAATCAAAGTCCCTTTTATTAAGAAATACAAGTGAAATTTAGAAACAATTTTGGGAAAAATCAATGTATACATTGTTAACTATTAAATTTGAAAAGTTATATAAATGAAACACTAATTCACTAGTTTAAAACTATTCAGATAAAAGCATGTGTCCACTTCTTTTCCTGGAGTCTACATATGTTTAAAAAATATGATACAGATAAAAAGTTTCATCACTGAGTGACCACAAAATCTCACTTTAAATGAACAAGGAAAGTGAATACACTAAGTCTAACAGTTTAAGTTTCTCTTCAGAACAACGGTCTTAACAGCTTATTTGTAAAAGTTTAAGCTTGAGTTCTGTTGGGAATTTTCAAGAACACATTAACTGTCTTTTAACAGTTAATAGTAGTTCCCAGGTATAACTATTTACATTGAAATTTTTAAAAAAGGTATTAGTATTAAAGAGTCTTCTTTAGAAGCTTTGGAATGTAAATTTCCGTCAATTCAAAAAAGATAACTCTTTGTAATTTTAACATTAAAAGAAGTCATCTTTCCCTTGAAGTTGTAAAAAGTCCTTTTAAGTGCTGACATTAAGAAAAATCAGAGTTGGATGCAGAAAGAGCATTTGACAAAATTCAACATCTCTTCACAAAAAAACTCTCAACAAATTAGGTGTAGAAGAGATGTATCTCAACACAATAAAGGCCATATATGACAAAATTACAGCTAACATCATACTCAACAAATATTGAAAGCTTTTTCTCTAAGATCAAGAAGTAGACAAGGATGCCCACTCTCACCGTTTCTACTCAATATAATACTGGAAGTACTAGAGAGGGCAATCAGACAAGTGAAAGAAATATAAGGCATCCAAACTGAAAAGGAACAAGTTAAATTGAATTTGTTTGCAAATGGCATGATCATATATATAGAAAGCCCTAAAGACTCCACCAAAAAAATAATACATGAATTCAGTAAAGTTGCAGAACACAAAGTCAACACACAAAAGTATGTAGCATTTGTATACACTAACCATAAACTATCAGAAAAAGAAAATAATAAAGCAATTTATAATAGCATTAAAAAATAAAATACTTAGGAGTAAATTAACCAAGAAAGTGAAAGATCTGTATACTGAAAACTATAAAACATTGATGAAAGAAATTGAAGAACACACAAATAAATGGAAAGACATCCTGTGTTAAAGGACTGAAAGAATAAATATTGCTCAAATGTCCATACTACATTTCTTAGTTCCTTTTGTGCTGTTATTGCAGAATACAGACTGAGCAATTTATAATGAACAAAAACGCATTTTTGTTCTGGGATCTGGGAAGGCCAAGATCAAGGTGCTGGCCATATGAAACAAGGGCCTTCTTGGTATGTCATAAAATGGCATTAATGCAAAGAGAGGGAGAGAGAGAAAGAAAGGGGAGAGAGACACTGAAGGGAGCCAAACTCACCCTTGTATAACAAACCCACTCTCACAGAAAAAAAAAAAAAAACCATCAATCCATCCATTCATAAAGGTGTAGACTTCATGGCCTAATCATCTCTTAAAGGTCCCACTTTAAGACAAATATTCCAACCATAGCATTCCACCCCTGACTCTCCAAAACTAATGTCCCTATTACATACAAAATGCATTGATTCTATCTCAATAGCCCTAAAACTCTTAACGTGTTCTAGCGCAAATTCAAAAGTCCAAAGTCTCATCTTCAACATCATAGGGTGAGATTCAAGGCACAATTCATCCTAAGGCAACTTGCTCTTCAGCCATGAGCCTGTGTAATCAAACAAGCTGTCTACCTCGAAAACACAATGGTCAGCTAGACACAAGACAGACATCCGCCTTCCAGAAGGGAGAAAAAGGCAAGGAAAAAAGGGATAACCAGTCCTAAGTAAGTCCAAAACCAAATAGGGTGAACAACATCAAATCCTAAGGCTCCAGAATAATCTTCCTTGCCTCTATGTCCCACCTCCTATGCACACTGGAATGGGAATTGGGGCCCCATGGCCTTGAACAGCCCTGCCCTATGGCTTTGTTGGGCTCAGCCCACACAGTAGCTCCCACAGGTTAGAGTCTCATACCTGCAAGCCTCCCAGGCTGGCATTGCACACTGGCGGTGCTATTGTTCTGGAGTGGCCTGTCCCCACCCCCAGGGCCCCAGTAAGCATAGTTCTAGTGGAGACTCTATTTGGCAGCTATTTCCCTGTGGCAGGTTTTCATCCAGGTCCCAACACTGTTCAGTACATCCTTTGAAACCTAGGCTGAGACCTCCACAGTCCCACAACTCATGTACTCTGCACCTCTCCAGGGTCAGCACCATGTGGACGCTGCCTACATTCACAGCTGTTCCATCCCCAGTGGTGGTCAGACCAGCACCTGGGCCTTCTTGAGCCACAGTTGGGGCAGTGGAGAAGTGTTGTTCTGGAATGTGAGGAGCAGATACTTGAGGAGGGACAGGGCAGTAAAAGCTGAAGCCCCATGGGTGCCCTGGGCCCCTCTCCAGAAACCTTGCCCTCAAGACCTAGGCTTCGTCCGAAGATTTCTGAAATGCCATTGAAGTCATTCTCCCATTGTCTTAGTGAATAGCACCTGACTTTTTTCTAGCCATATCAATCCCTTCAGCACTCACTTGGCAACATCCTTAGGATTCTCTCCCGAACATGCTTTTAAATTTTTTTACATTGCTAGGCTGACAATTTTCCACATCTTTTCATTCTGCTTCCATTTTAATTATTAATTCCACCTTTAAATCATTTCTCTTTCCTTGAATTTTACTATATGCAGTTAAGAGAAGGCACATAGATCCTTCAATGCTTTTCTGCCTAGATATTCCTCCAGCCAGATACCTTGTTCACTGCTTTGACTGGGCATGGACACAATGCAGCTAAGTTCTTTGCCACTTTATAACAAAGATGATGACCATTCCTCCAGAGTCTAGTACCCCAGTACTTTGATCTTTATTTCTGAGATCTCATCAGAATTACCTTCACTGCCCACATTTCTACCAACATTAGGATGACAACAACTTAAGTAACCGCTAAGAGGTTTCAGGCTTTCGCTACAGCTCTTCTTGCCTGAGCCCTCACCAGAATTACTCTTACTCTAACCTCCTCTTCTAAATTTTTTCAGCTTCTATCCCTTACTCAATTTCAAAGCTGCCTCTACATTTTCAGGTATTTGTTATAGCAACAGTCCCTCTTCTTGATACCAATTTTATATCTTTGCATTCTGCTACTATAACAGAATATCACAGACTGGATAATTTATAAGAAACAGAAACGTATTTCTCACAGTTCTGGAGGTTGGGAAGTGTAAGACTACAGTACCAGCATCTAACAAGGGCCTTCTTGAGATGTCATAACATAGCATAAAGGCAAAGAGAGGGTGACAGAGAGAGAGAAGGAACTGAACTCATCCTTTTATAACAAACCCACTCCCAAAATAATAGCATTTATTTATTCACAAAGGGAGAGCATTCATGGCCTAATCAACTCTTAAAGGTCCCACTTCCTAATATTATTACAATGGCAATTAAATTTCAATGTGAGTTTTGGAGGGAACAAACATTCAAACTATAGAATTACCCAAAGCCGGGCAGGGGCACGGTGGCTCAGGCCTGTAATCCCAGCACTTTTGGAGGTCAAGGCAGGTGGATAACAAGGTCAGGAGTTCAAGACCAGCCTGACCAACATGGTGAAACCCCATCACTACTAAAAATACAAAAATTAGCTGGGCACAGTGGCAGGCATCTGTAACCCCAGCTACTTGGGAGGCTGAAGCAGGAGAATTGCCTGAACCTGGGAGGCGGAGGTTGCAGTGAGCCGATATCATGCCACTGCACTCTAGCTTGGGCAACAGAGCAAGACTTGGTCTCAAAAAAAAAAAAAAAAGAATTACCCAAAGCCATGTTACAGATCCAATGCAATCTCCAACAAAATTTCAATGGCATTTTCCACAGAAATCACAGTCCCTGATTTCAAAGTACATTACAAAGCTACAGGAATTAAAACAGCATGGTACTGGCATAAAAACAGACACATCAACACATAGTAGATAAGGAGCTCCAAAGTAAACCTACATATTTACAGTCAAATGATTTTCAACAAAGATACCAAAAGTACAAAACAAGGAAACAATTGTCTTTTAAATAAATAGTATTGTGAAAACTGGCTAGTCACATAGAGAAGAAGAATATTGGGCTCTTCTCTCAAATCATATACAAAAATCAACTCAAAATGTTAGATTAAAGACTTAAATATAAGACTTGAAACTGTGAAACTATTAAGAAAAACACATGGGGAAAAAGCTCCATGATATTGGTCTGGGCAATAATGTTTTGAATATTACCTCAAAAGTATAGGCAACAAAAGTGAAAATAGACAAATGAGGTTATGTCAAACTAAAAAGCTTCTTCTGTTGTCTAAAAATAGACAAATGAGATTATGTCAAACTAAAAAGCTTCTTTCATAGAAAAAAAATTAACAGAGTAGAGACACAACTCATGGATTAAGAGAAATTATTTGCAAACCACACATCTGATAAGGGACTAATATTCAATATATATAAGAAACTCAAACAACTCAATAGCAAGAAAACAAGCCAATTTAAAAATGAACAAGTATCTTGTCATTTTTGCAGAGAATTCATATAAATGGCCAACAGATATATGAAAAGGTGCTAAACATCACTAATCATCACAGAAATGCAAATTAAAACCATGGTGAGATATCACCTCACACCTGTTAAAATGGCTTTTACAAGAAAGATGAAAAATAGGCTGGATGCGGTGGCTCATGCCTATAATCCCAGCACTTAGGAAGGCTGAGGAGGGCATATCACTTGAGGTCAGGAGTTCGAGGCCAGCCTGGCCAACATGGTGAAACCCCATCTCTACTAAAAATACAAAAATTAGGTGGATGTGGTGGCATGCACCTGTAATCCCAGCTACTTGAAAAGTTGAGGCAGGAGAATTGCTTGAACTAAGGAGGCAGAGGTTGCAGTGAGCTGAGGTTGGGCCACTGTACTCCAGCCTGGGTGACAGAACAAGACACTGTCTCAAAAAAAAAAAAAAAGAAAAGAAAAAAAAGAAAAATAAGTTTTGGCAAGGACGTGGAAAAAGATGAGCTATGAAAACAAAAAGTTATATTAAAACCAGTGAAAATAGGCATTAAGACAAAAAACATTACCAGTAATAAAGATGGTCACTTGCGTTTCAAAAGATTCAATTCACTAAGAAAATAAAGCAATAGTAAATTTAATATCAACCAATAACAAAACACGAATAGTTCTAATAGCATAAATTCTAAGTATAAAAAGCAAAACGTTGAAAGATAAGGAGAAATAGACAAATTTACAATAATACTGTCAATCCTAATACACCTTTTCAATAATTCATATCACAAAGGCAAATACCATAAAGGCCCCAAAATAAGCCTCAACAATTGCAAAAGACTAGGATGAGAGAGTATATTTTCTAATCAGCACAACTTACTAGAAAATATGTTTTTAAAAACCACAGTAGAGATTTTGCTAGTCAAGATGAAATAACAGCGACAAGATTTACCTTTTCATTATAGCCACTAGAAAATCAGACAAAGTATATGAAACAACAATCTTTGGACATTGGATGAAAAGCAATTCAATGCTGTAATCCATGAAGAAAGGGAAACAAGTAAAATGAGCCCCACTATTCCACAGGCTTAGGTCCCAAGAGGCAGTTTCCAGGCTACAGGGAGGGAAGAAGGGCTGTGGGGGAAAGAGAAAATTCAGAGTTGGGCATCTTGCTATGAGGAGAAGGAAGCTTGGGAAAACCAAGACAGGTAGAATTACATAAGAAAGAGCACAGGAGAGGAGGGAGCTACAAAAACAAACAAACAAACAAAAAAAAAAACAGAGTTCCACAAATCTGCAGAGGCGTACTTTTGAGTCTGTGGCTAAGGAAACTACACAGTAAAGAAAAGCCTCTGGAATAGAGCAATCAATTTCCTAAGCACACAGAATTGAGAATAGGTTGTGCGCACACCTGCCAGAGTGAATAGATCTTATAATAGCTGAGGCATTGAGTAAAATCTTCAGAAGTGTATTGCCTAAGTAGCAGGGTTATATCAGCCATAGATTAAAGGCCTCACAAAATTAAAAGCAAACCTTGTAACATTCCAATTGCTACAAAGTAACATTGCAAACCAAAACAAAATCTAATAGTATTAAAAGGAAAACAAAATCTGTCACCAGCAATGTACAATTCACAATGTCTAGCATCCAATCAAAAATTGCCAATTGGAAAAAGTAGAAAACTATGGCTTACAATAAGGGAAAATATCAATCAATAGGAACAGTCTCAGAAACAGAGATGATGAAACTAATGAACGAGGATGCTAAAAATGTCTCATATTTCAAGAAGGGAAAGAAAGACATGAGCATGTGAGAAAAGAAATGGAAGATATTTTAAAGGACCCAAATCAAACTTTTAGGCATGAAGAAACATAATATCTAAAATGTAAAATACATTAAATGGAATTAATATCATAATAGGCACTTAAGAGATAAGTGATTTAAAGACATGGCCATAGAAACTGTCCAAAATAAAGAACACAGAAAAGAAGACTAAATAACAAACAAAAGAAATTGAACATCAGTGATCTGTGGAAAATATCAGGTCTTCTAACAAATATGTAATTGGAGTACAAGAAGAAGAGGGTCAGTGAACAGAAAAAATCTTTTGAATAAACAATGGCCCTCATATCCTTTAAATTTTATGGAAAAAATATAATCCACAGATCCAAGCTTAATGAATGCCAATCAAAGGAAACATTAAAAATGCTAAGGAATATAAACAAATTGCTAAACACCATCAATAAAAATCTTAAAAACAGAGAAAAAAGACACATTATATACAGGATAAAGAAATGAACTGGGAAGTGTAGTTTGAAGATATAGAACAAAAACCTGGCATTCTCAGAACATGTAGACAATGGACACAGTTAAGGGGCAAAATATTTAGCATTGTTATTTTTCTAATGTGTTGTTGTAATGTACATAACTTTCTTCGGTGTCACATGCACATGCCCACACACACATCTTTTTTTTTTTTTTTTTTTTT